>NC_091986.1:114967025-115267025 GCF_044704955.1 Pristiophorus japonicus
AATATCAGCCTGACCTCAAATTACTTATTTTTGAATAACTTTATCATGTATGTGTTTTTTATGTATAGGACACAACATTGAATCAACAATCCTTTCACCAACCGAAGGATTATATTCTATTACTGAAGATATAACGTCTCCTACATTTGGGACAATGGTTATCATCATTGTTACTGTTTTCATATCAGGAAGTGCTTACCTGTGCTTTTTGAAGTATGTCAGCTCAGGATGTTGTAGATACACGCAGGTTGTCCCTGCAGTGAGACTAGACCCGACAAAATCTGAAGAGCAAGTATAAATATTTTATGCACGAGGGAAAAGCTAACTGTAAAAAAATTTGTTGCAAAAATTAGTTTGTGAAATGGAACTAAGCATCATTATAACCTCTTTCCATCTCCTATCCTCTGTAACTGAGGGCTGTGATTTATATTTGTAAAGGATTGTTTGAAAGGAGTGACATTGAGAAGTGTGATTCTCAGATACACAAATGTGATGAAGGGAAGATATAAATTACATAGACTAATAATGGACAATGCATCTTTTAGGGTCGCACTTCACATGATATGTCAGAGCATACGGACTTTTATATTCAAGGGGCTAGAAATTTGGTGCTGTAGTGCCCAGTTTTTCAGTGCTATGGATGCCGTTTTGTGCCCAAAATGGTGTCCGCCGCACGCGCACACTTCTGGTGCAGGCCGCTCCGGACCCCATCTTGGTAAAGGCCAAAGAAGAGGCGTCGTTTACCCACGTCTGAAGCAGGAGTTGGCAATTAACATATGTAAATAAGGAGTCGAACTCCTGTTTCTTCCTACCGACCCCCGACAAACAGCCCTCTGATTACACTCCGAAGCTCAGCCGTTCCTCCTCCAGACCCCTGAAATCTTCTTCTCTGACCCCTGGCAGCTCTCCAATTGCACTCCAAGACCTAGCTGTTCCTCCTCCAGACCCCTGCGATCCAACCCAATCAATTACCTGAAATTTGGCACACGAACCTATGTGGGCTCCTACCACTACATCATCTACATGATAATGAGGTCCGAGGCTCAAAATCCAGGGCTCCTCGGACCTCCTCATTGGAGCATGGGCTGTTAGCACTCTGCGTATAAGGCGCCCAAAAATGGACGCTACCGAATTTCGAGGCCTAGGAGCCAAGTGGGGATGTTTACTTGGGAAGTGGAACAAAATCGCCATGACAGAGAAAAAAATGGACCGAGGTTATGGACTAATCTATATTCTAGTTCAGCATGTTTTGTGGTGTTCAAAATTAGGCTGAGGAAACAACTGGTTCCTGTAAAAAAATCAGGGTGGAAAAGTTACGTTTAAAAAAATCTGGAAAAAATTACTTGTAACCCCCAAAATAATAATGCTGATTGAAATATATTGTTAGGAATTATGTATATTTTGAAAATGTGAGTCATATCTCCTTATATAATAAAACAGTTTATACAATGGAAATTTAAGTTGCAAAGCTGAATAAAGGTATTACATAAAATGATGTCTTAAGGGATTTTTCTTTATAAAACAAAACAAAATTGCTCATTCAGTGAGCTGCCTCGCAGTGGCTTCTCATGGAGCAACTTTCCTTCCTTCTGGTTGTCCAATCTGCAGCCTCACTGCATGTGGTTGGGAGGTAGGAGACAGAGAGTAGGGATAAAGAAACACAGAAACATAGAAGTTTCTCCTCATCTCAGTTCTAAATGGCCTACCCCTTATCCTAAGACTATGTCCCTGGTTCTGGACGTCCCCAACATCGGGAACATTGATTCAGTCTCTCCTCATATATCAGTCCGGCCATCCCGGGAATCAGTCTGGTGAAACTTCGTTGCACTCCCTGAATAGCAAGAACGTCCTTCCTCAGATTAGGAGACCAAAATTGAACACAATATTTCAGGTGAGGCCTCACCAAGGTCCTGTACAACTTCAGTAAGACCTCCCTGCTCCTATACTCGAATCCCCTAGCTGCAGTGAGGCTGCAGATTGGACAACCAGAGGGAAGGAAAGTTCCTGGCGTTGGTGAGGCCTATAAAGGCCCAGCGGCAGCGAGAGGTGGTGGCAGTCCGAGAGGCGGGAGTTCCTGGAATTGGTGAGGCCTATAAAGGCTCAGCGGCAGCGAGAGGCGGCGGCAGCGAGAGGTGGGAGTTCCTGGCGTTGGTGAGGCCTATAAAGGCCCAGCGGCAGCGAGAGGCGGCGGCAGCGAGAGGTGGGAGTTCCTGGCGTTGGTGAGGCCTATAAAGGCCCAGCGGCAGCGAGAGGCAGCGGCAGTCTGAGAGGCGGGAGTTCCTGGCGTTGGTGAGGCCTATAAAGGCTCAGCAGCAGCGAGAGGTGCAACTGCAGCGGGGAGAGAAGGCAAAAAAGAAGTAGAAAGAAATCAAAAGGTGACGTCACAGCCAAGGGGGTAAGTGATTGGCTGGTGATTGGTGAGTAGTTTTTCTTTTTTCTCTTCTATAACAGTGAGTAAACTTTGATATTGTTGTTGCCAATTTAAGTGTATCCAAGGGTTAAGTCATGACAGGAGAGCTCGGTCGGGTGTTATGCTCCTCCTGTACCATGTGGGAACTCAGGGACGACTCCAGTGTCCCTGATGACTACGTGTGCAGGAAGTGTATCCACCTCCAGCTCCTGACGGTCCGCGTTGCGGAGTTGGAGCTGAGGGTGGATTCACTCTGGAGCATCCACGCTGCTGAGAATGACGTGAGTATCACATGTAGCGAGTTGGTCGTACCGCAGGGAAAGGGTCCACAGCCAGATAGGGAATGGAAGACCAACAGGAAGAGCAGTGCAAGGAAGGTAGTGCAGGAGTCCCCTGTGGTCATCCCCCTGCAAAACAGATACACTGCTTTGGGTACTGTTGAGGGGGATGACTCATCAGGGGAGGGCAGCAGCAGCCAAGTTCATGGCACCGTGGCTGGCTCTGTTGCACAGGAGGGCAGGAAAAAGAGTGGGAGAGCGATAGTGATAGGGGATTCAATTGTAAGGGGAATAGATAGGCGTTTCTGCGGCCGCAACCGAGACTCCAGGATGGTATGTTGCCTCCCTGGTGCAAGGGTCAAGGATGTCTCGGAGCGGGTGCAGGACATTCTAAAAAGGGAGGGAGATCAGCCAGTTGTCGTGGTGCACATTGGTACCAACGACATAGGTAAAAAAAGGGATGAGGTCCTACAAAACGAATTTAAGGAGCTAGGAGCTAAATTAAAAAGTAGGACCTCAAAAGTAGTAATCTCGGGATTGCTACCAGTGCCACATGCTAGTCAGAGTAGGAATCGCAGGATAGCGCAGATGAATACGTGGCTTGAGCAGTGGTGCAGCAGGGAGGGATTCAAATTCCTGGGGCATTGGAACCGGTTCTGGGGGAGGTGGGACCAGTACAAACTGGACGGTCTGCACCTGGGCAGGACCGGAACCAATGTCCTAGGGGGAGTGTTTGCTAGTGCTGTTGGGGAGGAGTTAAACTAATATGGCAGGGGGATGGGAACCAATGCAGGGAGACAGAGGGAAGCAAAAAGGAGGCAAAAGCAATAGACAGAAAGGAGATGAGGAAAAGTGGAGGGCAGAGAAACCCAAGGCAAAGAACAAAAAGGGCCATTGTACAGCAAAATTCTAAAAGGACAAAGGGTGTTAAAAAAACAAGCCTGAAGGCTTTGTGTCTTAATGCAAAGAGTATCCGCAATAAGTTGGATGAATTAACTGTGCAAATAGATGCTAACAAATATGATGTGATTGGGATTACGGAGACGTGGCTCCAGGATGATCAGGGCTGGGAACTCAACATCCAGGGGTATTCAACATTCAGGAAAGATAGAATAAAAGGAAAAGGAGGTGGGGAAGCATTGCTGGTTAAGGAGCAAATTAGGGCAATAGTTCGGAAGGACATTAGCTTGGATGATGTGGAATCTATATGGGTAGAGCTGCAGAACACCAAAGGGCAAAAAACGTTAGTGGGAGTTGTGTACAGACCTCCAAACAGTAGTAGTGATGTTGGGGAGGGCATCAAACATGAAATTAGGGGTACGTGCAATAAAGGTGCAGCAGTTATAATGGGTGACTTTAATATGCACATAGATTGGGTTAACCAAACTGGAAGCAATACGGTGGAGGAGGATTTCCTAGAGTGCATAAGGAATGGTTTTCTAGACCGATATGTCGAGGAACCAACTAGGGGGAGGCCATCTTAGACTGGGTGTTGTGTAATGAGAGAGGATTAATTAGCAATCTCGTTGTGCGAGGCCCCTTGGGGAAGAGTGACCATAATATGGTGGAATTCTGCATTAGGATGGAGAATGAAACAGTTAATTCAGAGACCATGGTCCAGAACTTAAAGAAGGGTAACTTTGAAGGTATGAGGCATGAATTGGCTAGGATAGATTGGTGAATGATACTTAAGGGGTTGACTGTGGATGGGCAATGGCAGACATTTAGAGACCGCATGGATGAACTACAACAATTGTACATTCCTGTCTGGTGTAAAAATAAAAAAGGGAAGGTTGTTCAACCGTGGCTATCAAGGGAAATCATGGGTAGTATTAAAGCCAAGGAAGTGGCATACAAATTGGCCAGAAATAGCAGCGAACCCGGGGACTGGGAGAGATTTAGAACTCAGCAGAGGAGGACAAAGGTTTGATTAGGGCAGGGAAAATGGAGTACGAGAAGAAACTTGCAGGGAACATTAAGACGGATTGCAAAAGTTTCTACAGATATGTAAAGAGAAAAAGGTTAGTAAAGACAAACGTAGGTCCCCTGCAGTCAGAATCAGGGGAAGTCATAACGGGGAACAAAGAAATGGCGGACCAATTGAACAAGTACTTTGGTTCGGTATTCACTAAGGAGGACACAAACAACCTTCCGGATATAAAAGGGGTCGGAGGGTCTAGTAAGGAGGAGGAACTGAGGGAAATCCTTATTAGTCGGGAAATTGTGTTGGGGAAATTGATGGGATTGAAGGCCGATAAATCCCCAGGGCCTGATGGACTGCATCCCAGAGTACTTAAGGAGGTGGCCTTGCAAATAGTGGATGCATTGACAGTCATTTTCCAACATTCCATTGACTCTGGATCAGTTCCTATGGAGTGGAGGGTAGCCAATGTAACCCCACTTTTTTAAAAAGGAGGGAGAGAGATAACAGGGAATTATAGACCGGTCAGCCTGACATCGGTAGTGGGTAAAATGATGGAATCAATTATTAAGGATGTCATAGCAGTGCATTTGGAAAGAGGTGACATGATAGGTCCAAGTCAGCATGGATTTGTGAAAGGGAAATCATGCTTGACAAATCTTCTGGAATTTTTTGAGGATGTTTCCAGTAGAGTGGACAAGGGAGAACCAGTTGATGTGGTATATTTGGACTTTCAGAAGGCTTTCGACAAGGTCCCACACAAGAGATTAATGTGCAAAGTTAAAGCACATGGGATTGGGGGTAGTGTGCTGACATGGATTGAGAACTGGTTGTCAGACAGGAAGCAAAGAGTAGGAGTAAATGGGTACTTTTCAGAATGGCAGGCAGTGACTAGTGGGGTACCGCAAGGTTCTGTGCTGAGGCCCCAGCTGTTTACACTGTACATTAATGATTTAGACGAGGGGATTAAATGTCGTATCTCCAAATTTGCGGATGACACTAAGTTGGGTGGCGGTGTGAGCTGCGAGGAGGATGCTATGAGGCTGCAGAGCGACTTGGATAGGTTAGGTGAGTGGGCAAATGCATGGCAGATGAAGTATAATGTGGATAAATGTGAGGTTATCCACTTTGGTGGTAAAAACAGAGAGACAGACTATTATCTGAATGATGACAGATTAGGAAAAGGGGAGGTGCAAAGAGACCTGGGTGTCATGGTACATCCAGTCATTGAAGATGGCATGCAGGTACAGCAGGCGGTTAAGAAAGCAAATGGCATGTTGGCCTTCATAGCGAGGGGATTTGAGTACAGGGGCAGAGAGGTGTTGTTACAGTTGTACAGGGCCTTGGTGAGGCCACACCTGGATTATTGTGTATAGTTTTGGTCGCCTAACCTGAGGAAGGACATTCTTGCTATTGAGGGAGTGCAGCGAAGGTTCACCAGACTGATTCCCGGGATGGCGGGACTGACCTATCAAGAAAGACTGGATCAACTGGGCTTGTATTCACTGGAGTTCAGAAGAATGAGAGGGGACCTCATAGAAACGTTTAAAATTCTGACGGGGTTAGACAGGTTAGATGCAGGAAGAATGTTCCCAATGTTGGGGAAGTCCAGAACCAGGGGACACAGTCTAAGGATAAGGGGTAAGCCATTTAGGACCGAGATGAGGAGGAATTTCTTCACCCAGAGAGTGATGAACCTGTGGAATTCTCTACCACAGAAAGTTGTTGAGGACAATTCACTAAATATATTCAAAAAGGAGTTAGATGAAGTCCTTACTGCTAGGGGGATCAAGGGTATGGTGAGAAAGCAGGAATGGGGTACTGAAGTTGCATGTTCAGCCATGAACTCACTGAATGGCGGTGCAGGCTAGAAGGGCCGAATAGCCTACTCCTGCACCTATTTTCTATGTTTCTATGTTTCTATAAAGGCCAACATACCATTTGCGTTTTTTACTGCCTGCTGCACCTGTATGCCAAATTTCAATCACTGATGAACCATGACACCCAGATCTCGTTGCACCTCCCCTTTTCGTAAACTGCCACCATTCAGAAAATATTCTGTCTTCGTGTTTTGGCCACCAAAGTTGATAACCTCACATTTATCCACATTATACTGCATCTGCCATGCAGTTGCCCACTCACCTAACCTGTCCAAGTCACCCTGCAGCCTGTTAGCGTCCCCCTCACAGCTCACACCGCCACCCAGTTTAGTGTCATCTGCAAACTTAGAGATATTACACTCAATTCCTTCATCCAAATCATTGATGTATATTGTAAAGAGCTGGGGTCCCAGCCCTGAACCCTGCTGCACTCCACTAGTCACTGCCTGCCATTCTGAAAAGGACCCGTTTATTCCCACTCTTTGCTTCCTGTCTGCTAACCAGTTCTCTAACCACGTCAATACATTACCCCCAATAACATGTGCCTTAATTTTGCACGCTAATCTCTTGTGTAGGACCTTGTCAAAAGCCTTTTGAAAGTCCAAATACACGACATCCACTGATTCTCCCTAATCTACTCTACTAATTACATCCTCAAAAGATTTGTCAATGCTGACTTGGACCGATCCTGTCACTGCTTTCCAAATGCACTGCTATTTCATCCTTAATAATTGATTCCAACAGTTTCCCCACCACTGATGTCAGGCTAACCACCAGCTTTTTCTCTCCCTTCCTTTTTAAAAAGTGGTGTTACATTAGCTACCCTCCAGTCCATAGGAACTGATCCAGAGTCGATAGACTGTTGGAAAGTTATCTCCAATGCATCCACTATTTCTAGGGCCACTTCCTTAAGTACTCTGGGATGCAGACTATTAGGCCCCGGGGATTTATCGGCCTTCAATCCCATCAATTTCTCGAACACAATTTCCCGCCTAATAAGGATATCCTTCAGTTCCTCCTTCTCACTAGACCCTCGGTCCCCCAGTACTTTTGGAAGGTTATTTGTGTCTTCCTTCGTGAAGACAGAACCAAAGTATTTGTTCAATTGGTCTGCCATTTCTTTGTCCCCCATTATAAATTCACCTGATTCTGACTGCAAGGGATCTACATTTGTTTTCACTAATCTTTTTCTTTTCACATATCTATTGAAGCTTTTGCAGTCAGTTTTTATGTTCCCAGCAAGCTTCCTCTCGTACTCTATTTTCCCCCTCTTAATTTAGCCCTTTGTCCTCCTCTGCTGAATTCTAAATTTCTCCCAGTCCTCAGGTTTGCTGCTTTTTCGAGCCAATTTATATGCCTCTTCCTTGGATTTAACACTATCCTTAATTTCCCTTGTTAGCTACAGTTGAGCCACCTTCCCCATTTTATTTTTACTCCAGACAGGGATGTACAATTGCTGAAGTTCATCCATGTGATCTTTAAATGTTTGCCATTGCCTATCCACCGTCAACCCTTTAAGTATCATTTGCCAGTCTACTTTCACCAATTCACGCCTCAAATCGTCGAAGTTAGCTTTCCTTAAGTTCAGGAACCTAGTTTCTGAATTAACTGTGTCACTCTCCATCCTTATAAAGAATTCTACCATGTTCTGATCACTCTTCTCCAAGGGGTCTCGAACAACAAAATTGCTAATTAGTCCTTTCTCATTACACATCACTCAGTCTAGGATGGCCAGCTCCCTGGTTGGTTTCTCGACATATTGGTCTCGAAAACCATCCCTAATACACTCCAGGAAATCCTCCTCCACCGCATTGCTACCAGTTTGCTTAGCCCAATCAATATGTAGATTAAATTCACCCATAATAACTGCTGTATACCTTTATTGCATGCATTCCTTAGTTCTTGTTTGATGCTGTCCCCAACCTAACTGCTGCTGTTTGGTGGTCTGTACACAACTCACACTAGCGTTTTCTGCCCCTTGGTATTCCACAGCTCAACCTATACCGATTCCACATCATCCAGGCTAATGTCCTTTCTTACTATTGCATTAATTTCCTCTTTAACCAGCAATGCCACCCCGTCTCCTTTTTCTATCTGTCTATCCTTCCTAAATGTTGAATACCCCTGGATGTTGAGTTCCCAGCCTTGGTCATCCTGGAGCCATGTCTCCGAGATTCCAATTACATCATACCTGTTAACTGCTATCTGCGCAGTTAATTCGTCCACCTTATTCAGGACACATTTCTTAATCAAGGAAAGGAGGGGATCTCTGTTTGTCCAGGTTTTGATCTGGCAGGTTGTGATGGGGGAGCCTGCACTGTCAAAGGCATCGACAGCCATGACCATCCCGGCGCTTTGCTCCGCTGCCCCCTCAGTGGTGGCCAGTGGAAGCTTGCTGAGCGCATCAGCGCAATTTTCAGTGCCGGGCCGGTGCCGGATGGAGTAGTTATAAGCAGCCAGCGTGAGAGCCCATTGCTGTATGCGAGCTGATGCGTTAGCATTGATAGCCTTGCTATCTGACAACAGGGATGTTAATGGCTTGGGGTCCGTCTCTAATTCAAACTTCCTACCAAATAGGTACTGATGCATTTTTTTTGCAAGCGCTTCCTTCTCGACATCCCATATCCCTGTTCTGCTTGAGAGAGTGACCTGGAGGCATAAGCCACAGGTTGTAGTTGATCCTCAGCATTACCCTGCTTTACAGGGTCATCGTGTTAAAACTCAACAATATCAGATATGCTGTAAGCATCTGGACCAAGCAAAAAAAAGGTTCAGCATCGACACGGAGGAACCTGAAGAAGATCATGAGATGGAGCTCACAACACCGCCAGTGAACGAGCAACAAGAGCAATCAGAAAAATGCACAGTCCCTGTGGTCAGCCCGGACAGGCCGGAGTCACCACAGGTGACAGACACTCACGTCAGTGTCCAACAACCAGAGCCTCAACTGCGGCGCTCCACGAGGGAGCGTGGACCACCTGAAAGACTAAACCTATGATCCGAATAAGACTTTGGGGGGGCGGGGGGGAGGTGATGTCATGTATGTAACCACAATGTAACACCCCTGTATTACTGTATACACTCAACCTAGATGCACACCTTGACCACAAGGGATGAACTTGTGGGAGACACTCCTTTACTGATCATACAGGTATAAAAAGGGAGGTCCCACGCAGGATCACCATTTTTGGAGTCCTGTGAATAAAGAGTTAAGGTCACAGAGTGACCTTGTCCCCAGAATGTGCCTCGTGTGGTTTCATACTGTAAAGTAAGGACTTTATAGCCTCCCGAACTCCCGGCACTCGACGCTCCCCGGTCTGCTCACTGACGGGCCTCTTGTAGGCCGCTCGCCTCCGAACTCCCGCCTCTCGACGCTCCCCGGACTGCTCACTGACGGGCCTCTTGTAGGCTACTCGCCTCCCGAACTCCCACCTCTCGCCGGGTTTGTTTTCTGACTGGTGGGATGCGATACGATCCACAGGAATCTATACTGGGGCCTCAGCTTTTCACCATATATATATATATATATATAAAGGTGGGACAGTGTGAGGTTATCCATGTTGGATCTGAGAAAATTAAAATGGAATATTTTCTTAATAGTGGGCGACTAGAGGCTGTGGAGGAGCAAAGGGTGTCGACATATAGAAATCACTAAAAGCTAGTGCACAGGCACAAAATGTAATCAAAAAGGTTGATGAAATGTTAGTCTTTATCTCAAGGAGACTGGAATACAAAGGGGAGGAATTTATGCTTCAGTTGTACAGAACCCTAGTCAGACCCCATCTGGATACTACGTTCAGTTTGGGCAATGCACCTCAGGAAAGATCATTGGTCTTGGAGGTGATAAAGTGCAGATTTACCAGAATGATACTAGGGTTTAAAGGGTAAAATTATGAAAAGTTGCATAAACTTGCTTATAGTTCCCTGAGTTTAGAAGGTTCAGGAGTGATATAATCAAATTATTTAAAATAATAAAGGGATTTGATGGTTTAGATATAGAGAAATTATTAGAACAAGAGGGCATAATCTTAAAATTAGAGTTAGGCCATTTCGGAGCGAAATCAGAAAGCACTGTTTCATACAAAAGGTAGTCGGAATCTGAAACTCGCTTCACTAAAAGGCTATGGCTGGCTCAATTGAAATTTTCAAGGCTGAGATCGATAGATTTTTTAGGTAATGATCTTAAGAGATATGGATCATAGGTAGGTAAATGGAATTGAAATACAGATCAGCCTCGATCTAACTGAATGGCAGAACAGGCTTGAGGAGATGAATAGCCTATTTAGTGCCCCATGTTCCTATGTTACTGATTCCATCATTGCTACTGGATGATCTGTTTGGGAAGAAATATATTTAAACAAATCTCTTTTAACCTGAGTACAGGCTAAATCCTTGAACATAGCATTCAATGCAGAAGAGAAAAGCAAATCTATCCATCCCTATTATTAAATAAATTGTGCCTTCTCCTTCCATTGCCACCTAAAAGATCAATCAGAGTTTAAACAAAAGGTGCAGAGTTTAAAATATTGTAAGTGGTTTCCTTTAAGTGCTTTCGACGTACCCCCACATTACAATAGCTCCAGACCTGGAAGTGATTACTGTACTGAACAGATGAATGAGTCACGGACAAATACCTCGGTCTCAACCGTCAATGCTTTATTAAAGCTACCTCAACACAGCAAAACTACAAGTAAACACAGTGACAATGTAATACAATCCAATACCCTGGCGTATCTAAACTGCCACTATCGTGAAGTACCCAAAGTCTAAACCCTCTGCTCGGATCCACAGTGTACCGCCGAATCTGTATCAACTGGCTGGGCGTACAACTATGGTCTTCGCAGCAAAACCTCCCCACTAAAACCCTTCTAAGGCTTGGTTAGAAGAATGCATGACACCTCCTCACACAGTGGCTGTGATCTTAAAGTTGCATGGGCAGAGATGATGCTCACCGATTCATTGGCTTACTCGCTGTTTCTCCTGGTGAAAACGTGTCTCTTCTGGTTCCGTACTGTCTATGGTTTCTTCTCTGCATCCCAGACGGAGTTCTCGGTCCTTGTAGAGGTGAAGCAAACGAGAGCAAAGAGAGAGATGGCCACCTTTTACATCCAAAGTCTGTTTGCTTCTTCTGGCCAAATAAAGTTTTTCCTTGTTTCGAGGCCAAAGTCTGTTTGCTTCTTCTGGCCAAATACAGTTTTTCTTTGTTTTGAGGCTTCTGTCTGAGTGGCCCGTGTGTATTCCAGTGATGGCTGGAGATGGGTTTTCGCTTCCAACCAGTACGGGCTTAATGGCTTTCTTTTGTTCTGGTTTCCCCCCTCTCAGGGTTATCTCATCCAGGTAATGGCTCTCTGACTAGTTCACATTGCTTAACAATGGACCATCCATCTTTGCGCATTACCTGTGACGAGTTGCCTTCTTCTGGCCATTGTAACGTGTCCCAGATCACCCCCGTTCATCAGATGTGGATTTTTCATGTACAACATGGAAAAATACCTGGGCCCCTCCCACAACAGGGGCTGCCAGCTCTTATCTGCAGTGAGAAATATTAAAACGCAATGTCCAGATAATGCCCAACAATCCTTGGGGAGCCGATGCTTATAGTCCTCCCCTATGATATTTCAAGAGTCCTTCGAGAACATGTCAACGTCCACTGGTGAGCAAGCACAGAAACACAGAAACACAGAAATCCACAGCCGGCCCATCGCGTCCACACCAGCCGACAAAGAGCCACACGCCACCCAGTCAGCAGCCCCAAAGGTTACATATAAACCTATGAACAATGACGGAAAGGCAAAGAGCACCCAGCCCAACCAATCCACCTCACCACAACTGCGGCACCCCTTATACTAAAACATTCTACACTCCACCCCGACCGGAGCCATGTGATCTCCTGGGACAGGCAAAAATCAGATAAAAACCAAGGTCAATTTAGGGAGAAAAAATCTGGGAAAATTCCTCTCCGACCCACCTAGGCGATCGAAACTAGTCCAGGAGATCACCCTGGCCGTATTCAATTCCCTGCAGTACTTACCATTATATCTGCTTCGTCCAACAAAAGGTCATCCAGTCTAATCCCAATTACCAGCTCTAGGTCCGTAACCCTGCAGGTTACTGCACTTTAAGTGCCCGTCCAACCATCTCTTAAAAGTAGTGAGGGTTTCTGCATCCACCACTTTTCCAGACAACGAGTTCCAAATCCCCACAACCCTCTGCGTAAAGAAGCTCCCCCCCCTCAAATCCCCTCTAAACCTTCCACCAACCACCTTAAAACTATGCCCCCTCATAATAGACCCTTCCACCAATGGAAATAGACCCTTACAATCCACTATGTCCAGGCCCCTCAATATTTTGTACACCTCAATGAGGTCTCCTCTCAACCTCCTCTGTTCCAATGAGAACAAACCCAGCCTATCCAATCTGTCCTCATAACTAAGATTCTCTATTCCAGGCAGCATCTTAGTAAATCTTCTCTACGCCCTCTCTAGTGCAATCACGTCCTTCCTATAATACGGCGACCAGAACTGCACGCAGTACTCTAGCTGTGGCCGAACCAAAGTATTATACAATTTAAGCATAACTTCCCTGCTCTTATATTCTATGCCTTGGCCAATAAAGGCAAGCATTCCGTATGCCTTCTTAACCACCATATCCACCTGGCCTGCTTAGCCTGCTACTTTCAGGGATCTGTGGACAAGCACTCCAAGGTCCCTTTGTTCATCTACACTATGAAGTGGCCTACTACTTAATGTGTATACCTTTTCCTTATTAGCCCTCCCAAAGTGCATCACCTCACACTTCTCTGAATTAAATTCCATTTGCCACTGCTCTGCCTACCTGACCAGTAGATTGATATCCTCCTGCAGCCCATGACTTTCCTCATCATTATCAACCACACAGCCAATTTTAGTGTCGTCTGCAAACTTCTTAATCATACTCCCTATATTCAAATCAAAATCGTTAATATATACCACAAAAAGCAAGGGTCCCAGTACTGAGCCCTGCGGAACCCCACTGGAAACACCCTTCCAGTCACAAAAACATCCATCAATCATTACCTTTGCTTCCTAACTCCAAGCCAATTTTGGACCCAACTTGACACTTTGCCCTGTATCCCATGGGATTTAACCTTCATGACCAGTCTACCACGTGGGACCTTATCAAAAGCTTTGCTAAAGTCCATATATACTACATCATACGCACTACCCTCATCGACTCTCTTGGTTACCTCCTCAAAAAATTCAATCAGGTTAGTCAAACACGATTTTCCCTTAACAAATCCGTGCTGACTGTCCCTAATTAAGCCTTTCCTTACCAAATGTAGATTTATCCTGTCTTTCAGGATTTTTTCCAATAATTTTCCCACCACTGAGGTTAGGCTGACAGGTGTATAATTACTCGGCCTATCCCTTTCTCCCTTCTTAAAAAAGGGTACTACATTAGCAGTCCTCCAATCCTCCGGCACCATGCCCACACCCAAAGAGGACTGGAAAATGATGGTCAAGGTGTCTGCTATTTCCACTTTTACTTCGCTCAACAGCCTGGGATGCATTTCATCCGGGCCTGGGGACTTATCTACTTTCAAAGCTGCTAAACTCCTTAATACTTCCTCTCTCATTATATTTATTTCATCCAGAATATCACACTCCTCCTCGATAGCAGTATCTGCATTGCCCATTTCCTTTGTGAAAACAAATGCAAAGTATTCGTTAAGAACCCTCCCAACATCTTCCGCCTCCACACAAAGATTATCCTCCTGGTCTCTAATAGGCCCTACCCTTTCTTTAGTTACCCTCTTACTCTTAATATATTTATAGAACATCTTAGGATTTTCCTGAATTTTACTGGCCAAGAATTTCCCATGCTCTCTCTTAGCATTCCTAATATCCTTTTTAATTTTGCCTCTTAACTTTCAACAAGTTAGGATCTGGACCAGCCATGACCCTATTTTATCGGTTGTGAAACGGTGTGTACGCAGTGGCGATTGGTCTGCCATACTTATGGAGATGCGTGAGGAGACCAAACCTTACAACTGTCACAAGGATGAGCTGTCCATTCAGTCAGATTGTTTACTGTGGGGTAATCGTGTAATCATGCCTAAGAAAGGTCGAGAAAAATTTGCATGTGACCTTCATAGCACTCATGAAGTTTCATCTTGGTATTGTCCTGATGAAGTCCATTGCTAGGTCTCATGTATGGTGGCCTGGAATTGACTGATCTGGAATCATGCGTGCATCAGTGCAATACTTGCATGCAGCTAAATAAAGTACCAGCGGAATCTCCGCTGAGTCTTTGGTCGTGGCCATCCAAACCATGGTCGAGGATCCACATTGATTTTGCTGGAACGTTCCGAGGAAAGATGTTTTTTGTCGTAGTAGATGCATATTCTAAGTGGATAGTGTGTGTTATTATGTCATCCAACACGTCTACAGCTATCATTGAGAGCCTTCGTATCATGTTTGCTACTCATGGTTTGCCTGACATTGTTGTGAGCAACAACAAATCTTGCTTCACAAGTCTGGAGTTCCAGGAGTTCATGAAACTCAATGGTATCAGATATGTGAGATCAGCTCCATTCAAGCAAGCTTCGAATTGTCAAGCAGAGCGTGCCGTTCAAACGATCAAGCAAAGTATGAAACGTATAACTCAGGGCTCACTGTAGAGACGTTTGTTATGTATATTGCTCAGTTACAGGTCAAGACCTCATACGCTTACTGGGGTTCCTCCTGCTGAAGTACTGATGAAGAGAAGTCTCAAGACCAGGCTTTCTCTTGTTCAACCTGATTTGAACACCCTGTGTTGAAAACAGATGTCAAAGTCAGCAATGGTGTCATGATCATGTTGACGTGTCACGTGACATCTCGATCAATGATCTAGTTTATGTACTGAACTATGGTCAAGGTCGAAAGTGGATCGCCAGCACTGTTACAGCCAAAGAGGGTAACAGAGTGTTTATTGTCGTGTTCAAGAATGGGCAAACATGCAGGAAACACCTTGACCAGGTTAAACTGCGGCACATGGATGAACTGGAACCGAGTGAGGAAGATGCAGTCAGTGATCAGCCAACCATTGTTCACTCATCAGAGTACTCTGCTGACATTACAGACTCTGAACCTTCAGTCTCTGATGTGGTCATAACCACTCCCATCAGATCGGCTACTCAGAACACTCGCCCAGAGCCAAAGTTGAACTGAGACGATCAACTCGTGAGAGGAAAGCCCCAGACCATCTTAATTTGTAAAAAGACTTGTTAAGATTTTAAAAGGGGGATGTTGTTATGTATTAATGCTTGGGGGTCACCAGACACCAGAGGGCGCCGCGGTCGGAGGTCATCGGGCTGTACGCATGCGGCATGTGTGCTTGGTCACCTGTATATAAGCTGGGTGTCTTTGTCACGCAGGCACTCTCGGGCTAGAATAAAGATGGATCAGGTTGCACCTGAGTGAGTTTACAGTAACCAGACTCTTGACTCATTGCACTGTGAGACGGTATACCTCCACAGGTCTGGCTTCATCAAAACACACTCTGTAAAAACACGAAGCTGAGAAGGAAACTATATCCACCGCCACCCGTCTCTGGGTGGCCACGCTAGGTCTCTACGACCCTGGGCCTTTTACGGCTCCTCGGCGGTGTGTAAGGAGGCAACCACGGTGTTCTTGGCCGTGGGATCCTGCTACTCCTCTGAACCACCACCACCACGGGCTCCTCACTGTCCCAAACTATGGGAGGAAGACCCACGTCCACCATGCTGTTTACAGCGCCTTGTTGCTTCTTTCTGTTTCTCACTCTTTCCCCCGGGTTAAACAACTTGCACTGGTTCACATGGAACCACTTTGTGTGCTTCGGAAGCTTAACCGCGTACACCATGGGACTGGCCTTATCTACGATGCTGTAGGGGCCCATGTACAAAGGCTCAAACGTGCCCACCCGAGTGTAATTGCAGACCATGACCTGATTCTCTACCTTCCACTCGTGGGTTCTCTGGGGCTCGAGCAACAACTGATTGCTTCGATGCTGCTTCCCCATGATGCTGGCAGCTTGCCAATGAATCTGTTTCAAGTGCTCGAACAGATTGTTTACAAACTTGTCCCGGTTTACCTCTCTCACCTGCCCCGCTGTGAGAACCAGCGCCAGAACATGGGTGGGCGTGTGCATGACCCTACCAGTCATGAGGTCATGCGGGAATACCCTGTGCTTCTGGAGAGGCTGGCTCGGACCCCCATCAGGACAAACGGCAGGATCTCAACTCACTTTTTCGGGACTGTCCTGTTTCCTTCTGCAGCCTTTCTTTGATGGTCCGATTAAGTTGCTCCACGACCTCTGATGACTGTGGGTTGTGAGTCACATGCCATTTCCCTTCTATCCCTAGCACTTTCAAGGTAGCCTGCATGACCTGCCCTGTGAAGTGGCTCCTCTGGTCGGACTCCACGATCTGCGGCAGTCCCCACCTAGAGAACACTTCCCTCACCAAGATCCTTGCCTTTGCCGACGCCGTGGCTGATCGGCAAGGGAAGGCTTCAACCCACTTCGAGAAAACGTCCACTAGGACCTAACAGTACTTATAACCCCTCTTTGCGGTGGGCAATAGCCTGATGTAATCGACCTGTACTGACTGCCATGGTCCCTCTACCCTTCTCGTGTGTCCCATGGGAACCTTTCTTTTCTGGGGATCGGGGTTGTTCACTGCGCACACCAAAGAGTCTACACAAAAATCGCAGACATCCTCCCTCAGTTGCGGCCACCACCCTGCCAGGTAGTCTCCAGCTCTGGGTGTCCCGCTCCTGGGCCCCCTTGGGCTATCCGGAGGAATTCCCTCTGATGCTGTTCTGGAACCACCCCTTATCTCCCCTGAAAAGCATTCCCTTCTTTAAAATAATGCCTGCTACCCCGAACGGGCCTGCTACCTTTTCTACCCTAGTCAGTTGCTCCAGGACAACCTTGAGGACGGGATCCTGTGCCTGGACTTTCCTCAAGTCCGGGACCAATGCTACCCCTACACTCCCTTGTGTTCCCCTTCGTCACGAATCGCTGCTACTGGGCTGGACCTGTATGTGTCCCAAAACTCTCCTGTTTTGGCTCCCTCCTTGGCTAACTCATCAGCCTTTTGTTTGCCTTCCTCTCTGGGCTCTCTCTTGGAATGGGCCTTTACTTTATGAATGTAATGGCTTTCCTGGGTTCCAGTGGCCTCTAAGTTCCTTTGCAAAAGTGGTCTGGTTGCTAAGGGCTTCCTGTCTGCGGAAGTGAAACCACAATGAGACCAGATGGCTAAGTACTTGGTACACGAATTGCATGTGAACATGGAATCCGAGCAGATGGTGTATGGGGTCAGGAACTCGTTAGCATGGTTAACGATGTACACCACCGCCGACAGTTCGGCGTGCTGAGCGCTCAGGGTGCTCGGGAGTTTAATGGCCCTTGCAATGCCTGCCGTTAGGTCATAAATCCCACATCCGGCGAAATGCTCCCCGGCTACCAATGAACTGGATCCGTCGACATATATTTCGCGGCCCATGGGGTGTAATCCGGCCCGAAATCCTATGTCTGCATCCCATACTCCCTCCACCGAATACTTATGGGCCGCCCCTGCATAGATCGTGTTAGCTGCCAGCTTGGGCTCACACAGGCCTTGCTCTCTCAGATTCATCTGTGAGAGCAATAAAGTCCAGCGAGCAATGCGAGCACTGCTCACCGTGCCATCCTTTATCCTCCCATCTAGCAACATCTGAGTGGGGGTATGGTGGGTTAATAGAATTATCTGGGATGACCCCGTGAAGAGCTGTGAGCGCTTCACGGCCCAATACATGGCAAGGAGATGCCTCTCGCAATTGGAGTATTGGAGTATTCCCGTTCTACATCTGTGAGGACTCTTGAAGAGTAAGCCATGGGTCTCAGCCTGCTGTGCCGCTCCTGGAGCAGCACCACGCTCAAACTGTCCCCGCTGGCTGCTACTTCTAAAAAGAAGTCCTCCCCACCATTAATCACCTCTAGTGCAGGTGCCGTCTGCAGGTCTCCCTTGAGACGATTGAACGCAGCCGTGCAGTCCTCATCCCACGCCCATCCAACTCCCTTGCGGAGGAGTCGAAGCAGAGGGGCTGCCGTGGTGGCGTAATCCTCACTAAAATCCCTGCAGTACCCCGTGAGCCCCAGGAAGGATCTCACCCCTGTCATGGTCGTGGGGGCTGGTAACTCTTGTACCACCTAACGTTTGGCCTCATCTCCAGCTCTTTCCCCAGCCCTCATGGTCAGCCCGAGAAGTTTCACTTCCCTCTGACCGATCTGAGCTTTCTTGGGATTGACCTTGAACCCGGTGTCCTTCAACAGCTCCAGCAGCTCGGCCAGCAGCGGACCATGCTCCTCCCTCTCATCGGAGAACAAAAGCAGGTCATCTACATGCTGCACCAACTGCTGGGGTCTGCTGAAACCCGTTAAACTGTTGGCCATACATTGGTGAAAAATGGAGGGGCTGTTGTGGAAACCCTGGGGAAGGCACGTCCAGGTATACTGTTTCCCTTTAAATGTGAATGCGAACTTGTACTGATCCTCCTTTTTGAGGGGAATTGACCAGAACCCGTTCGATATATCCAGCACCGTGAATGTGGTTGCGGATGCTGGAATGCTCCCTATCAGTCGGCTACGGCCGTGACAGTGGGCGTGCAAGCTGGGATGTTCTTGTTGAGCACCCGATAGTCCACGGTGACCCTCCGTGACTGGTCCGGTTTCCGAACCGGCCAAAGTGGAGAGTTCACGTGACTATGGGCCCCAACACCTCCTGGGCTACCAGGGAGCTCAGTGCCATCTCTAAGTCGGCCTCTGCTTCCCTGGGGAAATTATACTGTTTCTGCGGCCGGGACATAGGGCTAGAAACTCCACTTTCGTGCTTATTTCTCAAAAATGGGCGTTATTTCCGGCATGGGCGTTAAAAAAGAATTTTCTGATTGCCGGCTTCTCGCCCATTCTCAAAACACCTAGTTTCCATTTTTGAAAATGAGCGTTACCGCGAGTGATATCAAATGGGCGGTAGTGTAAATTGTTTTGACCTTCTGTCGTAAAGTGTGGCCGTCCTTAGCAACGGCATGGCAACGCTCGATTCCCGCGATTCAGGAGGCCAAGGGTCATCATGACATGCGCAGAAGAGGAGACAGAGAGAGAGGGAGTTGAGAGGCACTGAAAGCGTGTGTGGGTGTGGTGTGTGCTTGTCTGGCTGTTGTGGGAGGCACGAAGGAGATTCAGCAGTAGCAAAAAGCCTACTAAGCACCAAGAACATAGTTGACACTGAGTTTTTGTCCAACAAATAAGATATAACATGGAAGGGATGAAGTAGGCCCTGAAGCTAGTAGCCAGGAACACTGGTGGCAGAGGGCTCCTAGTGGTCCTGGAGCACCGCAATGCACCCCAAGGTGACGCATCCCCATTGCCAACCACACATGAGAGCCAGCAGCAACATCTTGCTTCTGCCTCAGAGCACAATGCCACTTTGGGACCGTGCTTCCCGTATCTGTCCAAGCAGTACTTCGGCCGTCACCCTCCGCCCCCACAATGAAGCATTGTCTGAGGACCTCCTCGGACAGGCAGCTTGGAGTCAGGAGGGGAAGGGGAAGAGGTAGAGGTGGGGAGGAGAAGCGGGAGGGGTGGGGGGGGTTGTGGTGGAAAGGTTGGTTTGTACAGAAATACTGATGATTTCAAACTAATGTTGGTTTAAATGTTTTATATTGAAGAAGACCTTGTAGCACATTGGCTCAGTTGGCTGCACCATTACACGCTGGTGAATCCTTAACATCAAAGGGTATAATCACACTTAACTTCAATTAACTTAAACTTTAACTGTCACCAAGGTGATGCCCACCATTGATGTATGACCTGCACACCCAGCAGTGTGTCAGCCTTGTAAATAATACTAACGTTCTTTCAGGCAAAGTGATCATTGATGAGCTCCTGACGTAAGGCTCTTGCAACTATCATGCCACCATGGGCCCTTTCATGTTGTCTACAGGGGGGCGGGGGCATGGCTTCAGCGTTAGCCTGATTGCTCCTCCTGTACCATGTGGGAACTCAGGGACACTTCCGGTGTCCCTGACGACTACGAGTGCGGGAAGTGTATCCACCTCCAGCTCCTGACGGTCCGCATTGCAGAATTGGAACTGAGGGTGGATTCACTCTGGAGCATCCACGATGCTGAGAATGACATGAGTAGCACGTGTAGCGAGTTGGTCTTACCGCAGGTGAAAGGTCCACAGCCAGCTAGGGAATGGAAGACCATCAGGAACAGCAGTGCAAGGAAGGTAGTGCAGGGGTCCCCTGCGGTCATCCCCCTGCAAAACAGATACACTGCTTTGAGTACTGTTGAGGGGGATGACTCATCAGGGGAGGGCAGCAGCAGCCAAGTTCATGGCACCGTGGCTGGCTCTGTTGCACAGGAGGGCAGGAAAAAGAGTGGGAGAGCGATAGTGATAGGGGATTCAATTGTAAGGGGAATAGATAGGCGTTTCTGCTGCCGCAATCGAGACTCCAGGATGGTATGTTGCCTCCCTGGTGCAAGGGTCAAGGTTGTCTCGGAGCAGGTGCAGGACATTCTGAAAAGGGAAGGTGAACAGCCAGTTGTCGTGGTGCACATTGGTACCAACGATATAGGTAAAAAAAGGGATGAGGTCCTCAGAGACGAATTTAAGGAGTTAGGAGCTAAATTAAAAAGTAGGACCTCAAAAGTAGTAATCTCGGGATTGCTACCAGTGCCACGTGCTAGTCAGAGTAGGAATCGCAGGGTAGCGCAGATGAATATGTGGCTTGAGCAGTGGTGCAGCAGGGAGGGATTCAAATTCCTGGGGCATTGGAACCGGTTCTGGGGGAGGTGGGACCAGTACAAACTGGATGGTCTGCACCTGGGCAGGACCGGAACCAATGTCCAAGGTGGAGTGTTTGCTAGTGCTGTTGGGGAGGAGTTAAACTAATGGGAATCAATGCAGGGAGACAGAGGAAAACAAAATGGAGACAGAAGCAAAAGACAGAAAGGAGATGAGTAAAAGTGGAGGGCAGAGAAACCCAAGGCAAAAAACAAAAAGGGCCAATGTACAGCAAAATTCTAAAGGGTCAAAGTGTAATAAAAAGGCAAGCCTGAAAGCTCGGTGCCTCAATGTGAGGAGTATTCGGAACCCAGGAGAGGGCTCTGAGCTAGTTAGAGTGGGTGAGAGCGCAGATGAACAGGACCCCAAGAAAGAATGCAAAAGGCAGGAGGCAACAGATCAGAGTAGCACTGGGGTAAGTGTAAACCACAAGGTGCTAGGAAGGGACAATATGTATGAATATAAAGGGGCTGCAGGAGGGGTCAAAACTAAAAATCATGGTTTAAAAGCTAGTATTAAAACACTTTACCTAAACGCACGCAGCATTCGAAATAAAGTAAATGTGTTGACGGCACAAATCATTACAAATGGGTATGATTTGGTGGCCATTACAGAAACGTGGTTGCAGGGTGGCCAAGACTGGGAATTAAACATACAGGGGTATCTGACAATTCGGAAAGATAGACAAGAAGGGAAAGGAGGTGGGGTAGCTCTGTTAATAAAGGATGATATCAGGGCAGTTGCAAGAGATGATATTGGCTCTAATGAACAAAATGTTGAATCATTGTGGGTGGAGATTAGAGATAGTAAGGGGAAAAAGTCACTGGTAGGCTTAGTTTATAGGCCCCCAAATAATAACTTCACGGTGGGACGGACAATAATCAAGGGAATAATAGAGGCATGTGAAAAAGGAATGGCAGTAATCATGGGGGATTTTTACCTACATATAGATTGGTCAAATCAAATCGCACGGGGTAGCCTGGAGGAGAAATTCATAGAATGCATACGGGATTGTTTCTTAGAACAGTATGTTGCAGAACCTACAAGGGAGCAAGCTATCTTAGATCTGGTCCTGTGTAATGAGACAGGAATAATAAACGATCTCCTCGTAAAAGATCATCTCGGAATGAGTGATCACAGTATGGTTGAATTTGTAATACAGATTGAGGGTGAGGAAGTAGTGTCTCAAATGAGCGTACTATGCTTAAACAAAGGGGACTACAGTGGGATGAGGGCAGAGTTAGCTAAAGTAGACTGGGAACACAGACTAAACGGTGGCACAATTGAGGAATAGTGGATGACTTTTAAGGAGCTCTTTCAGAGTGCTCAACAAAAATATATTCACTATAAGAGAAGGGATAACCAGCTGTGGATAACCAAGGAAATAAAGGAGAGTATCAAATTAAAAACCAATGCGTATAAGGTGGCCAAGGTTAGTGGGAAACTAGAAGATTGGGAACATTTTAAATGACAGCAAAGAATGACTAAGAAAGCAATAAAGAAAGGAAAGATATATTACGAATGTAAACTTGTGCAAAACATAAAAACAGATAGTAAAAGCTTTTACCGATATATAAAACGGAAGAGAGTGACTAAAGTAAATGTTGGTCCTTTAGAAGATGAGAAGGGGGATTTAGTAATGGGAAATGTGGAAATGGCTGAGACTTTAAACAATTATTTTGCTTCGGTCTTCACAGTGGAAGACACAAAAACCATGCCAAAAATTGCTGGTCACGGGAATTTGGGAAGGGAGGACCTTGAGACAATCACTATCACTAGGGAGGTAGTGCTGGACAGGCTAATGGGACTCGAGGTAGACAAGTCGCCTGGTCCTGGTGAAATGCATCCCAGGGTATTAAAAGAGATGGCGGAAGTTATAGCAGATGCATTCGTTATAATCTACCAAAATTCTCTGGACTTTGGGGAGGTACCAGTGGATTGGAAAGCAGCTAATGTAACGCCTCTGTTTAAAAAAGGGGGCAGACAAAAGGCAGGTAACTATAGGCCAGTTAATTTAACATCTGTAGTGGGGAAAATGCTTGAAGCTATCATTAAGGAAGAAATAGCGGGACATCTAGATAGGAATAGTGCAATCAAGCAGACGCAACATGGATTCATGAAGGGGAAATCATGTTGAACTAATTTACTGGAATTCTTTGAGGATATAACAAGCATGGTGGATAGAGGTGTACCAATGGATGTGGTGTATTTAGATTTCCAAAAGGCATTCGATAAGGTGCCACACAAAAGGTACTGCAGAAGATAAAGGTATGCGGAGTCAGAGGAAATGTATTAGCATGGATCGAGAATTGGCTGGCTGACAGAAAGCAGAGAGTCGGGATAAATGGGTCCTTTTCGGGTTGGAAATCGGTGGTTAGTGGTGTGCCACAGGGATCGGTGCTGGGACCACAACTGTTTACAATATACATAGATGACATGGAAGAGGGGACAGAGTGTAGTGTAACAAAATTTGCAGATGACACAAAGATTAGTGGGAAAGCGGGTTGTGTAGAGGACACAGAGAGGCTGTAAAGAGAGTTAGATAGGTTAAGCGAATGGGCTAAGGTTTGGCAGATGGAATACAATGTCGGAAAATGTGAGGCCAGCCACCTTGGAAAAAAAAACAGTAAAAGGGAATATTATTTGAATGGGGAGAAATTACAACATGCTGCGGTGCAGAGGGACCTGGGGGTCCTTGTGCATGAATCCCAAAAAGTTAGTTTGCAGGTGCAGCAGGTAATCAGGAAGGCGAATGGAATGTTGGCCTTCATTGCGAGAGGGATGGAGTACAAAAGCAGGGAGGTCCTGCTGCAACTGTACAGGGTCTTGGTGAGGCCACACCTGGAGTACTGCGTGCAGTTTTGGTCACCTTACTTAAGGAAGGATATACTAGCCTTGGAGGCGGGTACAGAGACGATTCACTAGGCTGATTCCGGAGATGAGAGGGTGATAGATTGAGTAGACTGGGTCTTTACTCGTTGGAGTTCTGAAGGTTGAGGGGTGATCTTATAGAAACATTTAAAATAATGAAAGGGATAAACAAGATAGAGGCAGAGAGGTTGTTTCCACTGGTCGGGGAGACTAGAACTAGGGAGCACAGCCTCAAAATACGGGGGAGCCAATTTAAAACCGAGTTCAGAAGGAATTTCTTCTCCCAGAGGGTTGTGAATCTGTGGAATTCTCTGCCCAAGGAAGCAGTTGAGGCTAGCTCATTGAATGTATTCAAATCACAGATAGATAGATTTTTAACCAATAAGGGAATTAAGGGTTATGGGGAGCGGACGGGCAAGTGAAGCTGAGTCCACAGCCAGATCAGCCATGATCTTTTTGAATGGCGGAGCAGGCTCGAGGGGCTAGATGGCCTACTCCTGTTCCTAATTCTTATGTTCTTATGTTCTTATGTTCTTATGATTGTCTGGGCCGATGTCAGTGTCCGTCTCCTCATCCTCCTCATCCTCTCTCTGGTGAGGTGGACTGTCAGACTCATCAGGCAATTCTTGTCCTCTCCTGTTAGCCAAGTTGTGTAGCATGGAGAACACCAGCACGAATTGAGCTACCTGCTCAGGGTGGTATTGGAGCTCACCTCCTGAGTGGTCCAGGCATCTAAAGCGCTGCTTCAGCACTCCAATGGTTTTCTCCACGATATTGTGAGTTTCTCTGTGGCTCTCGTTGTATCGCCTCTCAGCCTCGGTGTGGGTGTCACGCAGGGGGGTCATCAGCTAGGTGGCGAGGCCATATCCTTTGTCACCAAGCATCCAGCATTGACCTTGTGTCTGATTGTTAAACAAGTCAGATACAGTGCTCTCACGCAGGAAATTGAGCGTTCACTGCCAGTATAATTTGCTGGTGGTCGACAACGAATTGGACATTCAGGGAGTGGAATTCCTTGCGGTTCCTGAAAACCTCAGCATCCCGAAAAGGTGCCCGCATCGCGATGTGCGTACAGTCTATTGTTCTCTGCACCTTAGGGAAGTTTGCAATTCTGGAGAATCCTAGAGCCCTCTCACTCTGTGCCTTCCTGGTCATAGGGAAGCTGATCAAGTCCCGCCTGCGTGCGTACAGGGCTTCAGTGACCTGTCTAATGCAGCGATGTGTGGCATGCTGAGACAAACCGCAAATGTCACCAGCTGTGGTCTGAAAAGAACCCGAGGCCTAGAATGACAGTGCCACGATGACTTTAACCTTGACGGACAGTGCAGTACTGATGATGCTGGTCGGCTGCAGATCTGCCCTTATCAGCTGGCATACCTCAGTGATA
Organism: Pristiophorus japonicus; assembly: GCF_044704955.1. Lineage (NCBI taxonomy): Eukaryota > Metazoa > Chordata > Chondrichthyes > Pristiophoridae > Pristiophorus > Pristiophorus japonicus. The sequence goes on from NC_091986.1 coordinate 114,992,607, forward strand.
ATCTCTTTGTGGAAGCGCAGCCTCTGAAGGCAGGTGGTATCGGGAAAGTCAAGGTAAGAATGCTTCTCCTTGTACTTGCGGGGGGTGTAATGTCTGGTCCTCCTCATCTGTCTCTCACTTCTTACATTGGGCACATAATGCAGTGGCGTGCTCCTTTGGCGATGTCCAACAAATCATGTGACGGAGCACATCAGTCTCCGTGTTCTGGAGATCCTCAGGGTCAAACCAGTTCTCGGACTTTGCTCTAATCCGGGGCAAACTCTTTGACACCAGGGTTCTGAGCCAATGGTTTGTTGGCTCCCCCTGAAACTGCGCTCGGTCCAGCACTGCATTATAGACTTTATTATAGACCGGCCAGAGCCGGTCCGCAAAAGCCTGAGGTGTTTCCCCAGCCAGTTGCAGCATCCTTTCCACCCTGGAGAATGGACTACCTTGGGCATGACCCATGGCTCTTAGGATTTTCTCCTTTATGCCCTCTGTGGTTCCCTGCCCTCTCTTGCTTTCGGCAGATAAGGCCTGATAGATCTTCCCCACCAGGGAAAATAATAGCAGCTTGTGAACCTCTGCTTTGTTACACCCATTAATCCCTCCCACCTGTTCCACCTCCGTGAAGTGGACCGATGGGTCTTCTTCGTTGGTAAGCTTGGGCACCCCTGAAATCATATTTTGCAGCTGTGGGGTTGTGAATGGGACCACAAAATCACTTTGCAGCGCCCCCTGACCATGGCCGTCTATGGGCGCACCGTATTTCTGCTGCCATATGGGATACATGGGTCCTGGCACCTCTGGCAGAGATTGTGCGTCCCTGTCCAGCTCCCAATTCTCACTGTCTTCCCCTTCCTCTTCCCAGACCACCCGGGCTCCCCCTGGGGCCTTTAGACAGACCATTCTTTGGTCTTCGATAGAGCGTGGGTCAAGCTTTGGATTTTCTCTTGATAGGGTCCGTGATTCCCACTCTCAAAACCCTTACTGGTGGCTACCCTATACGCTGTCTTCATATCCTTCAATTGCACCTCCCGCCCGTCTACTTTACCCGCTAGATGAGTGGTCTCCTCCCGTGCGACCTGCTCATTGAGCTTGGCCTCTGTTACCTGGCACTGTAGGTACTCCCCGGTGTTACAGGAGGTTTCCTCCTGAATGTGCCTCTCCTGCTTTTCCTCTCGCAACTCATTTAATAGCCTCGTTCCTACCACGGCCCTTGCAGTTGACTGCTCCTCGGACTCCTTGAGCTCTGCCTTAAGCCTACCAACCTGCTCCCTAAACAGTTGGACTTGCTCCTACAGACATAGGAGCCAGATGGCCTTTTCTTTTGCCTTTCTATGCCCCTTATTCCCTGTCCACTTAGCGGCTTTGTCCTCCGGATTCTCAGCCCGAAAAGGTCTAGTAACCCCTGCTGTGTTACGTTAACTTTCCCAAAGAGGTATGAGGGAATCCTATCCCCAATTGCCGATCTCTTAGCCTTAATATCTTCCATAACTCTCTGTTCAGTGCACCCAGGTCCTGCCTGCGGTCACCAGATTCTGTAAGTGGTTTCCCTTAAGTGTTTTCGACGCACCCCCATTTAACAATAGTTCTAGACCTGGAAGTGATTACTGTACTGAACAGATGAATGAGTCATGGACAAATACCTCAGTCTCAACCATCAATGCTTTATTAAAGCTATCTCAACACAGAAAAACTACAAGTAAACACAGTGACAATGTAGTACAATCCAATACCCTGGCGTATCTAAACCGCCCATCACAAAGTACCCAATGTCTAAACCCTCTGCATGGATCCACAGTATACCCCCGAATCTGTACTGACTGGCTGGGCATACCCCTATGGTCCTCGCAGCAATACCTCCCCACTAAAACCCTTCTAAGGCTTGGTTGGGAGGACGCACAACATCGCCTTGTTCTTATGTTCTTATGTTCTTATGTTCTCCTCACACAATGGCTGTGATCTTAAAGGTGCATGGGCAGGAATGATGCTCATTGATTCGTTGGCTTACTCGCTGCTTCTCCTGGTGAAAACGTGGCTCTTCTGGTTCCGTACTGTCTATGGTTTTTTCTCTGCATCCCAGATGGAGGGCTCAGTTCTTGTAGAGGTGAAACAAGCAAGAGCAAAGAGAGAGATGGCCCACACGGCCACCTTTTATATCCAAAGTCTGTTTGCTTCTTCTGGCCAAATAAAGTTTTTCCTTGTTTTGAGGCTTCTGTCTGAGTGGCCCATGTGTATTCCAGTGATGGCTGGGGATGGGTTTTCGCTTCCAACTGGCCTGGGGCTTAATGGCTTTCTTTTGTTCTGGTTTCCCGCCTCTTGGGGTTATCTCATCCAGGTAATGGCTCTCTGACTAGTTCACATTGCTTAACAATGGACCATCCATCTTTGCGGATTACCTGTGATGAGTTGCCTTCTCCTGGCCATTGTAATGTGTCCCAGGCCACCCCCACCCATATATATGGAGATGTGGATTTTTCATGTACAACATGGAAAAATACCTGCGCCCCTCCCACAACAGGGACTGCCAGCTCTTTTCTGCAGTGAGAAATATTAAAACGCAATGTCCAGATAATGCCCAACAATCCTTGGGGAGCCGATGCTTACAATATTGAGATATATATTTCCCTACGCCTTATATAAAACAATGAAGAATGCTGCAGCTAGTTTGTCTGGAACTGAACTGATGTGTTTGCCCTTGAGAATTACACTGTGTGTTGAATTTGTACCCCCTTCCATGTTGGTTCTTGTAATATTAAAAAAATCAGGTTAAAAATATCCACGCAGACAGCAATCTATTTTGCTACTGTCATTTGAGTCTAAACACACAACTGGCAAGGTGTATCTAGGCATGTGGAGGAAGGAGTCCACTATCACATCTGTGGGGTCGGTCAGGAAAGTTTCTTGGCATTGTAAACTACAATGAAGTACACGGCATCTGTGGAGAGAGAAACTACCTATCATAGCCTTATGTTTCTATCGCCACAGATGCTGCCTGATCTGCTGAACGTTTATTGCATTTTCTGTTTTTATTCCAAATAAATTGATGGTACTTTATTTAATCTTCATCCAGAAAGTGTGCAGAATAAAGCAGCAACACCACAAAGTTGGCACTGAAATGGAGATAGTGCAGATAACATTGTTGGGATTATGTTTGGGCCACTTGATTAACTAAATGTGGACAGACAGGTCTTTTATAAGAGCACATGGCGCTGTGGTCTTCCTGACTCCACTGGTACTTCTGCAGTAACATCTCCTTGGTCAGTGCCAGTTATAGAAAGAAATTAAGAACTATATATAGCCTTTCACAACTTCTGGATGTCTCAAAGTATTTTACAGCCAATAAAGTACTTTTGAAATGTAGTCACACGTGGCAGCCAATTTGCGCACAGCAAGGTCCCACAAACAGCAAAGTGATAATCCCAGATAAACTGATGTTGGTTGAGGGATAAATATTGGCCAAAACACTGGGAGAACTCTCCAGCTCTTTTTCAAAATAGTGCCATGCCTTTTACGTCCACTTGAGGAGAGCAGACAGGGCCTTGTTTAGCAACTGATCCGAAAGACGGCACTTCCGACAGTACAACACTCCCTCAGCCTGGATTATGTGGTTGAGTCTCTGGAGTGGGACTTGAACCCAAAATCTCTGCTTCAGTGGTGAAGGCGTTACCACTGAACCAAGACAAAATCTTGGTTGCAGGCCTTTTGCACAAAGGTTAGGTTTCTTTCTATTGCAAAGTTTTAGAGCATGCAGCAAATCACAATAACCTTAGCGACCATACAGAGCATGCACTATAATGCTCCGTATGAACCGGCACTGCTTCAAAACTCTAATGGTTCGCTCTATAATGATCCTGGAACTGTATGGGCTTTGTGTCTGTGCTATGTATCTGTTTGTGGTGGGCTTGAGTGTGTTAGTAGCATAAGAACATAAGAACATAAGAATTAGGATCAGGAGTAGGCCACACAGCCCCTCAAGCCTGCTCTGCCATTCAATAAGATCATGGCTGATCTTTGACCTCAACTCCACTTTCCTGCCATATTCCATACCCCTTGATTCCTCTAGTCCAAAAATCTATCTAACTCAGGGACATGGGAACATAGGAACAGGAGTTGGCCATTTACATGGCTGATCTGCGACCTAGCAGAAAAGGGGTACTGAGGGAATGATCAGCCATGATCTTATTGAATGGTGGTGCAGGCTCGAAGGGCCGAATGGCCTACTCCTGCACCTATTTTCTATGTTTCTATGTTTCTATCTCCATATACCTTTGCCCCATATCCCTTAATACCTTAATACCTTTGGTTAACAAAAATCCATCAATCTCAGATTTAAAATTATCAATTGATTTAGCATCAATTGATGTTTGCAGAAGAAAGTTCCAGTCTTCTATCATACTTTGTGTATAGAAGTGTTTCCTAATTTCACTCTTGAAAGGTCTGGCTCTAATTTTTAGACTATGCCCCCTAGATCTAGACTCTCGAACCAATGGAAATAGTTCCTCGATCTATCCTATCCGTTTCCTTTAAATATCTTGAAAACATCAATCAAATCACCCCTTAACCTTCTAAATTCCGGGGATTATAACTCTAGTTTGTATAATCCCTCCTTCTAATTTAACCCCTAGAGTCCAGGTATCATTCTGGTAAACTATGCCACACTCCCTCCAAGACCAATATATCCTTCCGAAGGTGTGGTGTCCAGAACTGCGAGCAGTACTCCAGGTGTGGTCTTACCAGGGTCTTGTGTAGCTGTAGCATAACTTCTACCCCCTTGTAGTCGAGTCCTCTAGATATAAAGGCCAGCATTCCATGAGCCTTTTTGATTATTTTCTGGACCTGTTCATGACATTTTAATGATCTATGTACTTGGACTCTCAAGTCTCTTTGGACTTCCACTGTTTTTAGCTTTTCACTATTTAGAAAGTACCCTGGTCTATCATTTTTAGGTCAACCTTGAATATACTCAACGACTGAACATCCACAACCCTTTGGGGCGGAAAATTCCAAAGATTCACAACCCTCTAAGTGAAGAAATTCCTCCTCATCTTGGTTTTAAAAGGCCGACCCCTTTTATGCTATGGCCCCTAGTTCTAGACTCTACAGCCAAGGGAAACAGCCTCTCAGCATCTATCCTGTCAATCCCCCGCAACAATGACAGGAGAATGTATTTTAGGCTCCTGAGATAGCATCCTTGTAGATGGTCTTTACCGTTAAATAACCATGGCAAAAGGTGAATTCTTTAGAATGGAAGCACCATGACTGCTGCCTGGGAAGCAGGCATTGATCCAATGTTCCTGATCATTGACCAGCTGAATACTCATGGAGTGGAACTGCTTTCAGTCCACATGAGTCATGGTACTATGTCGAGGACCGTGGATGGCCACCTGGGCTTGGCATTGACTTTGGGGAATCCATTAATGAAATGACATTGGGAACCATTGTCGTGCTGTTGTTTTTATTTATCAGGAACAGGCTGTAAGTGCTCACGTGCTGAACAACACATTGTTTGATATATCAGTGGGCAGAAAATTGGCTGAAATTGTAGATGATCTATATCCTAACTTAGAAGGACATACAGGGAGGAAGGAGATGACCTCGACTGCCACTGGCAATGCCAATCCTGTGGTGCAGGTTGTCCACAGGTTCTCTTCCTACTGATGGCACAGCTCCACAACTGACTTCATCCTGACGTGGAGCCTGTTGGAACATTTCCATTCATTGCCAGGTAGGTGTGCCAGGGCCCAGTTGGTGGCATAATGGCAGGTATGAGCAATCTCCCATTGATGTCTCCTGTTTCCCCTGGCATGCCTTTTTGATCTTTTTCATCTTCAATGATTAAGCATGTAGTTGAGCACTTTGAATGCAAACACCATACTTAATGTAAAATTGCTGTTGTAAAAAAAGGCTGCATCCCTTTAAGAACACTCTGCATGTAAGAATGCTACTTGCCTTTCGCGCCCACTTTGAATTGGTGGACTGACTCCCAAAATTCAGAAAATGGAGGGCCGAGCAACAATCCCTTCATTTATGTGATTAAGCATGCATAACATTGCGTGCAAGGGTTTTATCCATGCTGGGGAATGTTAAGAATTGGCGTGGTGCTTACTTGGAGCAGGGATCCAGCAATTTCATAACAAAAGAATTTTACAGTTCCACTTGTAAAATTAGCAACAGTGGAACAATTCCTGTACATTGGAATTTGTACCTTCAACACTTTTATTCAGTTTGCACATTAGCTGGCAGCATACACATAACTTCAAATTCAATTTCTTCATAAGCTTGCAGGCTATGAACAGAATACTACAATTCTGTTTCATTCATTGTTGTTCTTTGGTGGCAGATTACAAAGGCTTTTGGAAACCTACCCATAAAGTGAAGAAGCACTGAACATTTAATGAAGGACAGACTATTGCAACACAGAATAATGGGCACTGCCTCAAGAGATTTCTTTCTGCATAGCATTACTGCAATGCCCAATCCAGACCAGATAATAAGCCCTTGAATTTCTGCACAGCACAATCTTATGCACCCAGTTAATAACTTTTTCTGTAACATTATTGTTCAAATTTTTTTATTCAGAAGTGTTGTAGAAACATAGAAACATAGAAACATAGAAAATAGGTGCAGGAGTAGGCCATTCGGCCCTTCTAGCCTGCATCGCCATTCAATGAGTTCATGACTGAACATGCAACTTCAGTACCCCATTCCTGCTTTCTCGCCATACCCCTTGATCCCCCGAGTAGTAAGGACTACATCTAACTCCTTTTTGAATATATTTAGTGAATTGGCCTCAACAACTTTCTGTGGTAGAGAATTCCACAGGTTCACCACTCTCTGGGTGAAGAAGTTTCTCCTCATCTCGGTCCTAAATGGCTTACCCCTTATCCTTAGACTGTGACCCCTGGTTCTGGACTTCCCCAACATTGGGAACATTCTTCCTGCATCTAACCTGTCTAAACCCATCAGAATTTTAAACGTTTCTATGAGATCCCCTCTCATTCTTCTGAACTCCAGTTGATCCAGTCTTTCTTGATAGGTCAGTCCCGCCATCCCGGGAATCAGTCTGGTGAACCTTCGCTGCACACCCTCAATAGCAAGAATGTCCTTCCTCAGGTTAGGAGACCAAAACTGTACACAATACTCCAGGTGTGGCCTCACCAAGGCCCTGTACAACTGTAGCAACACCTCCCTGCCCCTGTACTCAAATCCCCTCGCTATGAAGGCCAACATGCCATTTGCTTTCTTAACCGCCTGCTGTACCTGCATGCCAACCTTCAATGACTGATGTACCATGACACCCAGGTCTCGTTGCACCTCCCCTTTTCCTAATCTGTCACCATTCAGATAATAGTCTGTCTCTCTGTTTTTACCACCAAAGTGGATAACCTCACATTTATCCACATTATACTTCATCTGCCATGCATTTGCCCACTCACCTAACCTATCCAAGTCGCTCTGCAGCCTCATAGTATCCTCCTTGCAGCTCACACTGCCACCCAACTTAGTGACATCCACAAATTTGGAGATACTACATTTAATCCCCTCTAAATCATTAATGTACAGTGTAAACAGCTGGGGCCCCAGCACAGAACCTTGCAGTACCCCACTAGTCACTGCCTGCCATTCTGAAAAGTACCCATTTACTCCTACTCTTTGTGTATCTGTAAAGCATGCACTCCCATGTTCCGCCACCAGGGAGCGCATCCCCTGAAGTCCCAAGGGATCCCAGCATCCCTTGGGAGCACTGTATATAAGCCGGCCCCTAAGGCCTGTTCCTCACTCTGGAGTGCCTTAATAAAGACTGAGGTCACTGTTACTTTAACCTCCCTGTGTGTAGTCTCATCTGTGTTAGGAACACAATAACTGGCGACGAGTATACGAATCCAACGCAAAGATGCAGCAAACTGTGGGCATCCTGGAGAAGTTCTCGGAGGGTAAGGGCTGAGAAGCCTATGTCGAATGGCTAGACCAGTACTTTGTAGCCAACGAGCTGGACGGAGAAGAAAGCGCTGCAAAAAGGTGAGCGGTCCTCCTCACAGTTTGCGGGGCACCAACCTATAGCCTCATGAAGAATCTTCTGGCTCTGGTGAAACCCACAGATAAGTCATATGAGGAGCTGTGTACACTGGTTCAGGAGCAGCTTAACCCGAGGGAGAGCATGCTGATGGCGAGGTATCAGTTCGACACGTGCCAGCGATCTGAAGGTCAGGAAGCTACGTTGCCGAGCTAAGGTGACTTGCAGGACAATGTAGTTTGATGGCTACCTGGAGCAAATGCTCAGAGACTTTTTTGTACTGGGCATTGGCCACGAGATCATCCTATGAAAACTTTTGACTGTCGAGACACCGACCCTCAGTAAGCCCATTGCGATAGCACAGGCATTTATGTCCACCAGTGATAACACCAAACAAATCTCTCAGCACACAAGTGCTAGCAATGTTCATAAATTAACTGGAACTGTGTTTGCGAGCAGAAATGTACAGGGCAGAAACCACGAGTCCGCAACTGCCAGCAGGCCTCTGCGACCCAGATGACTCAGAGTCTGTAACAAAGGCTGAATGCAAAGCAATTCACACCATGTTGGTGTTGTGGAGGCTTCCATTCAGTCTATTCATGAAGCTTCAAAGGGTATGTTTGCAAGAGCTGAGGAATAATGGGGCACCTCCAACAAGCTTGCAGACGAGCTGCAAACTCTGCAAAACCTGCTAACCACCACGTGGCAGAGGAAGATCGGTCCATGGTGGATCAAAGCAATTTCGAGCCTCAGAGAGAGGAAGCAGATGCTGAAGTACACGGGGTGCACACATTTTTGATGAAATGTCCACCTATAATGCTAAATGTAAAATTGAATGGCTTACCTGTAGCCATGGAACTGGACACTGGCGCTAGCCAATCCATCATGAGTAAAAAGATGTTTGTGAGACTGTGGTGCACTCAGACCAGCCCTGAGCCCCATCCACACGAAACTGAGAAGAGCTCATCACTGTCCTAGGCAGCGCCATGGTCAAGGTCACCTACGAGGGCACGGTGCAAGAACTGCCACTCTGGATTGTCCCGGGCGATGGCCCTCCACTGCTTGGAAGGAGCTGGCTGGGCAAAATCCGCTGGAACTGAGATGACATCCGAGTGCTATCGCATGTCGATGAGGCCTCATGTACCCAGGTTCTTAACAAATTTTCTTCCCTTTTTGAGCCAGGCATTGGAAACTTTTCCGGGGCAAAGGTGCGGATCCACTTGGTCCCAGAGGCATGACCCATTCACCACAAGGCACGAGCGGTACCTCACATGATGAGGGAGAGGGTGGAAATCGAGCTGGACAGGCTGCAACACGAGGGCATCATCTCCCCAGTGGAATTCAGTGAGTGGGCCAGCCGAATTGTTCCAGTACTCAAAAGTGATGGCACGGTCAGGATTTGCGGCGATTATAAAGTAACTATTAATCGTTTCTCGCTACAGGACCAATACCCGCTATCTAAGGCAGATGACCTATTTGCAACGCTGGCAGGAGAAAAGACATTCACCAAGCTCGACCTGACTTCGGCCTACATGATGCAGGAGCTGGAAGAGTCTTCAAAGGGCCTCACCTGCATCAACACACACAAGGGACTGTTCATCTACAACAGATGCCCGTTTGAAATTCGGTCAGCTGCAGCGATCTTCCAGGGAAACATGAAGAGCCTACTCAAGTCGGTACCACGCACGGTGGTTTTTCAGGACGACATATTGGTCATGGGTCGGGACACTGTCGAACACCTACAAACCCTGGAGGAGGTCCTCCAGCGACTGGATCGCATACGGCTGTGGCTGAAGAGGTCGAAATGCGTCTTCATGGCAACAGAAGTGGAGTTTTTGGGGAGAAAAATCACGGCGGACGGCATTCGGCCCACAGACGCCAAGACAGAGGCATTCAGGAACGCGCCCAGGCCACAGAACATCACGGAGCTGCAGTCGGTCCTGGGATTCCTCAACTATTTTGGTAACTTCCTACCGGGGGTTAAGCATCCTCTTAGAGCCCCTACATGTGTTATTGCGTAAAGGTGAGAACTGGGTGTGGGGAAAAAAAACAAGTAATTGCTTTTGAGAAAGTCAGAAACATTTTATGATCCAACAAGCTGCTTGTATTGTATAACCCATGTAAATGACTTGGGCTAGCATGTGACACGTCGTCGTATGGAGTCGGGAGTGTTTTACAACAAGCTAACGTTGCGGGGAAGTTGCAACCTGTCGCCTATGCCTCCAGGAGCTTGTCTAAGGCTGAGAGGGCCTACAGCATGATTGTAAAAGAAGCATTAGTGTGTGTGTTCGGGGCAAAGAAAATGCATCAGTAACTGTTTGGCCTCAAATTTGAGCTGAAAACCGAACACAAGCCCCTCACATCCCTGTTCGCTGAAAACAAGGGGATAAATACTAATGCCTCAGCCCGCATACAAAGGTGGGCACTTGCGCTATCAGCGTATAACTATACCATCCGCCACAGGCTAGGCACCGAGAACTGTGCAGATGTTCTCAGTCGGCTACCATTGCCCACCACGGGGGTGGAAATGGCGCAGCCTGCAAACTTGATGGTGGCACAGCCCGCAGACTTGTTGATGGTCATGGAAGCTTTTGAAAATGATAAATCACCTGTCACGGCCCGCCAGATTAGGACTTGGACCAGCCAAGATCCTCTGCTCTCCCTAGTAAAAAACTGTGTACTGCATGGGAGCTGGGCCAGCATCCTCGTTGAAATGCAAGAGCTAATGAAGCCGTTCCAGCGGCGAAAGGACGAGCTGTCCATTCAGGCAGACTGCATGTTGGGGTAACCGCGTAGTGCTACCCAAAAAGGGCAGGGAGACGTTCATCTCGGATCTCCACAACACACACCTGGGTATAGTCATGATGAAAGCGATAGCCAGATCCCATTTGTGGTGGTCCGGTATCGACTCTGATTTAGAGTCCTGTGTACAGCAATGCAGCGTGTGCGCTCAGTTGAGCAACGCGCCCAGAGAGGCACCACTAAGTTTGTGGTCCAGACCATGGTCGAGGATCCATGTCGACTATGCGGGCCCGTTTCTCGGTAAAATGATCCTGGTGGTGGTGGATGCTTTTTCAAAATGGATTGAATGTGAAATAATGTCGGGAAGCACCGCCACCACCACCATTGAAAGCCTGAGGACCATGTTTGCCATCCACGGCCTGCGTGACATACTGGTCAGTGACAATGAGCCATGTTTCACCAGTACCGAATTTAAAGAATTCATGACCCGCAATGGGATCAAACATGTCACCTCGGCCCCGTTTAAGCCAGCCTCCAATGGGCAGGCAGAGCGGGCAGTACAAACAATCAAACAGAGCCTTAAACGAGTCACAGAAGGCTCACTCCAAACCCGCTTGTCCCGAGTACTGCTCAGCTACCGCACGAGACTCCACTCGCTCACAGGGGTGCCCCCGGCTGAGCTACTCATGAAAAGGACACTTAAAACCAGACTCTCGCTGGTTCACCCCAACCTGCATGATCAGGTAGAGAGCAGGCGGCAGCAACAAAATATAAACGATGGTCGCGCCACTGTGTCACGGGAAATTGATCTGAATGACACTGTGTTTGTGCTAAACTATGGACATGGTCCCAAGTGGATCGGGGGCACGGTGATAGCTAAAGAAGGGAGTAAGGTGTTTGTAATCAAACTAGACAATGGACAAATTTGCAGAAAGCACCTGGACCAAACGGTTCATAGACTGCCCTGAACAACCCACAGCAGACACCACCTTTTTTGAGCCCACAACACACACCCAAAGGATCAACGACACCACCCCAGACCAGGAAAATGAACCCATCACGCCAACAGCCCAGCAAGGCCAGGCTCACCCAGCAGCCCTGCAGGGCCAACAACACGCCAGCCCAGCGAGGGCACAGCCAACATACCAGAACAGGCATTTGTACCGAGGCGGTCCACCAGGAAAAGAAAGGCTCCCGACCGCCTCACCTTGTAAATAGTTTTCACTTTCACTTTGTGGGGGAGTGATGTTGTGTATCTGTAAAGCATGCACTCCCATGTTCCGCCACCAGGGAGCTCATCCCCTGAAGTCCCAAGGGATCCCAGCATCCCTTAGCAGCACTGTATCTAAGCCGGCCCGTAAGGCCTGTTCCTCACTCTGGAGTGTCTTAATAAAGACTGAGGTCACTGTTACTTTAACCTCCCTGTGTGCAGCCTCATCTGTGATCAGAACATAATAAGAAGTACCTCTATTAAAGTGGATGTATCGACTTCATATAGTTATAATTTTTAAAAAGCACAAGATTTTAAAAGAGAAATTATGCATCAGTTAAAAAAGCCCTGGTGGAGAAATTGGTCATTGTTGTACCCATTTCGCAGACAGAAAATGATCAATTTTACATGGCTACGTCATGCACCTCAAGGACACCTAAAAATCAAAGCCATATTGATCACGGAGGATATTCAGCTGCTGCCAGCTCGACAAACTTGTTAAAATAAAGCCTGAGGCCCAATTCTGGGCCGGCCTCAGGCCTCCCAGTTTGGGTGTGCGCTGTTGTCACAGCACCGATTCTCAGTCCAAATATGGGTTCAGACAAATTTCTACCTCCTTTTGTGGAACTGCTCTGCCTGACAAGGCTATTTTACCTACAATTATCCATTAGTGAGGCATAGTTAACAGAGAGAGAGGAGAATCATACCCTGCATGATGAGGGTGTGTCAATAGTTTATGTGGCTGCGGCATGTCTGGATGGATCAGCTGGTTTATTCCCATCCTTTCATATGTATGTTCAGAAACCATCTATGTGTCCTCTTATCAAATCAGACACCTGAGTTCCTGCTTTGCCTGTGTTTTCTCCCATGTACTGAAAAACTGCAAAGCCCCTATGGAGAACATTTATTGTTACTTGAACTTTAGATAGGGTATTAGTGAGGCCGCACCTGGAGTACTGCGTGCAGTTTTGGTCACCTTACTTAAGGAAGGATATACTAGCTTTGGAGGGGGTACAGAGACGATTCACTAGGCTGATTCCGGAGATTAGAGGGTTACCTTATGATGATAGATTGAGAAGACTGGGTTTTTACTCGTTGGAGTTCAGAAGGATGAGGGGTGATCTTATAGAAACATTTAAAATAATAAAAGAGATAGACAAGATCAAGGCAGAGAGGTTGTTTCCATTGGTCGGGGAGACTAGAACTAGAGGGCACAGCCTCAAAATACGGGGGAGCCAATTTAAAACCGAGTTGAGAAGGAATTTCTTCTCCCAGAGGGTTGTGAATCTGTGGAATTCTCTGCCCAAGGAAGCAGTTGAGGCTAGCTCATTGAATGTATTCAAATCACAGATAGATAGATTTTTAACCAATAAGGGAATTAAGGGTTATGGGGAGCGGGCAGGTAAGTGGAGCTGAGTCCACGGCCAGATCAGCCATGATCTTGTTGAGTGGCGGAGCAGGCTCGAGGGGCTAGATGGCCTAATCCTGTTCCTAGTTCTTATGTTCTTATGTAGTATAGAATATTAACATGCCAAAATGCCTTATATAGTATATTGACCTCTGAGCACTTTGCATGTTAATACAATTTAGATCAATACACACCTGATTTTCTTCTCTGTGTTTGCCAATATTAGAGATTGCCTACTCTCAAGCCCATGTATTAGTTTGTTGACATTTTGGGTTTGCTGACTATACTGTGTCTCACCTCTGTGATATATTCACAGAGCACAGCACACAGAACTCCTGACATGGCAGGCAGCTCTCTCGGATGCCTCCGGAACAGCCTGCTTCTGTTTATTATTAACTCTGCAGTTGCAGTGCACAATACGTCAACATCCACAGTGTGGCGCTACAAACATTACAAGCTTACAGACATTACACTTCTCCCTCCTCAATGAAAAAGTTATTATAACATCATACATAACTTTCATTTTTATATATAACACAGGATATAGAATTATTTCTTTTTCCATATTTACAAATTTAACTTAACCACTTATTTTCTGTTTCGAAGAGGATACCTTCGCTCTCGAACAGAACCTTCCAAACATGGTGTCGATTTCACACGCATTCGAGGCTCATCCTGAGGAACGTTTTCCTCCACGGAATTTCCTTGATTTTCATTTGAACTCACTCTAACTTCAAGCTCTTTGTTTTCCTGACTCGGACTCAGACTTTCATTCTGATTCTCTCTTGGATTTGTTTCCAGTACATTGGATTTAGGATTTGCTACTGGTGTATCAAAACTATCTGATGACTCAGAAATAATTGAATCATTCCCACCTTCTACTCCTTCCATGTCTGTAGGTAAAATATAATCAATATGAATAAACCTAACCTGTCCATTATCAAACATCTTTACCAAATATGTGCGAGGACCACATATCTTCACCACTCTTCCTAGTAACCACTTTAACCATTTATGGTGATGGTTCTTCACTCTCATCTTCTGGTTTAATTTCACACGTCTCTCTTTTACTCTACCTCTATCATGATTCTCTTTCTGTCTTAATTGTGTCTCTTCTACGGACTGTGCCAAATTTGGCTTTAACAATGAGAATCTGGTTCATGCCTATCATTTGAGAAACAACTCTGCTGGTGTTTTACCAGTAGTTGTATGAGGAGTATTTCGATATGTAATCAAAAAATTAGCCAATTTGTGATCCAATGACAACTGTCATTTCCTTGGATTTGGATCTAACATTTGTTTTATGAGGGCACGTTTTGCAATTTGTACAGTGCGCTCTGCTGCACCATTCAAAGCAGGATGGTATGGTGGAACCTTGGTATGTTTCACACCATTTTTGCTCATGAATTGTGCAAATTCTTCTGAATGAAATTGTGGTCCATTATCTGAAACAATTTCTTCAGGGAGGCCAAATGAAGAAAATAATCTTCGTAAAAATTCCAATGTTTTACTTCTTGTTATTTTCCACATTGGGAACACCTCAACCCACTTCGAATGGCTATCAATCACAATGAACAATTGTTGTCCTCCTCACTCAGCAAAATCAATATGTAGCCTTTGCCACACCCTGGGAGGCCATTTCCATGGCTGTAATGGTACTGATGGTGGTTGCTTGCTGACCGATTGACATGTCGTATACTGACTCATGATGTACTCTATATCTTTCTAAAGACGTGGCCACCATAAATAACTGCATGCAAAACTCTTGGTCAAGCACATTCCCAGATTTTGCAAGGTATTGAAGGGGTATTATGTTATTTGGATGACATACTAATTTCAGCACCAACTAGGCAAATTCATAATAACATATTGAATGAAGTCCTCAAACGGCTAGAGAAGCACAGAGTACGAGTGTCTGCTCGTATGTGTGAGTTATTTAAAAACTCAGTGGAGTACTTAGGGTACAGAGTAGACAAAGATGGTTTACATCCAACCATGGAAAAATTGGATGCAATTAGAAATGCACCCACTCCCAGGAATGTCACTGAACTTTGTTCATTCTTGGATCTTTTGAACTATTATGGGAAGTTTCTACCAAATTTGCTACAGTATTACATCCACTGAATGAACTTTTGAAAAAACAGATCCATTGGAAGTGGTCAAAAGAATGCGATACAGCATTCAAGGAGTGTAAAAGCAAATTGGTAGAGAGCACCATGTTAGTTCACTATGACATATCCAAGGAGATTAAGCTAGCATGTGATGCTTCTCCATATGGAGTTGGTGCAGTGATCTCTCATGTATCACGTAGTGGGGAGGAGAGACCAATTGCTTTTGCTTCACGCACTCTCAGTGCCAGTGAGAGTAATTATGCATAAATTGAAAGGGAAGCTTTGGCATTAATTTTTGGGGTCAAGAAGTTTCACAAATATTTTTATGGTCATAAGTTTACCATCGTTACGAACCATAAGCCCCGAACAGCAATCCTCCATCCAAAGTCCCCAGTTCCAACATTAGCTGCAGCCCGAATGTAGAGATGGGCTTTGATTTTGTCAGCATATACATATGATATTGAATACAGACGATCAGCTGATCACAGTAATGTTGATGCAATGTCTAGATTGCCTTCCCCAACACAATTTACACCCTATAGGGAAGAAGTGTTTTATTTTTCATACATTGATGAACTGCCAGTCACAGCTGAAGAGATTGATAGAGCAACCAAACGTGACCCAGTGATGTCAAAGGTGTATGAGTATTTTGCAAATGGATGGCCAAACTAGGTAACAGACAAAGATACACATCCATTCTTCATTCATAGGAATGAATTATCAGTCGATAAAGATTGTATCATGTGGGGTTTAAGAGTAGTTATACCAAATAAATTCAGGTCCAAATTATTAAGAGACCTCCATGACCAGCACCTGGGAATGTGTTTGACCAAAAGTTTTGCACGCAGTTATTTATGGTGGCCACGTCTTGAGAAAGATATAGAGTACATCATGAGTCAGTGTACGACATGTCAATCGGTAAGCAAGCAACCACCACCAGTACCATTACAGCCATGGAAATGGCCTTCCAGGGTGTGGCAAAGGCTACATATTGATTTTGCTGAGTTAGAAGGACAACAAATATTCATTGTGATTGATAGTCATTCGAAGTGGGTTGGGGTGTTTCCAATGTGGAAAATAACAACAAGTAAAACATTGCAAATTTTACAAAAATTATTTTGTTCATTTGGCCTCCCTGAAGAGATTGTTTCGGATAACGGACCACAATTTCGTTCAGAAGAATTTGCACAATTCACGAGCAAAAATGGTGTGAACCATACCAGGATTCCACCGTACCATCCTGCTTTGTATGTACAAATTGTAAAACATGCCCTCATAAAACAAATGTTAGATCCAAATCCAAGGAAACGACAGTTGTCATTGGATCACAAATTGGCTAATTTTTTGATTACATATCGAAATACTCCTCATACAACTACTGGTAAAACACCAGCAGAGTTGTTTCTCAAATGATAGGCATGAACCAGATTCTCATTGTTAAAGCCAAATTTGGCACAGTCCGTAGAAGAGACACAATTAAGACAGAAAGAGAATCATGATAGAGGTAGAGTAAAAGAGAGACGTGTGAAATTAAACCAGAAGGTGAGAGTGAAGAACCATCACCATAAATGGTTAAAGTGGTTACTAGGAAGAGTGGTGAAGATATGTGGTCCTCGCACATATTTGGTAAAGATGTTTGATAATGGACAGGTTAGGTTTATTCATATTGATTATATTTTACCTACAGACATGGAAGGAGTAGAAGGTGGGAATGATTCAATTATTTCTGAGTCATCAGATAGTTTTGATACACCAGTAGCAAATCCTAAATCCAATGTACTGGAAACAAATCCAAGAGAGAATCAGAATGAAAGTCTGAGTCAGGAAAGCAAAGAGCCTAAAGTTAGAGTGAGTTCAAATGAAAATCAAGGAAATTCCGTGGAAGAAAACGTTCCTCAGGATGAGCCTCGAATGAGTGTGAAATCGACACCAGGTTTGCAAGGTTCTGTTCGAGAGCGAAGTTATCCTCTTTGAAACAGAAAACAAGTGGTAAAGTTAAATTTGTAAATAAGAAAAAAAAAGTTTATATCCTGTGTTATGTATAAACATGAAAGTTATGTATGATGTTTGTTATAATAACTTTTTCATTGAGGAGGGAGAAGTGTAATGTCTGTAAGCTTGTAATGTTTGCAGCTCCACACTGTGGATGTGGACATATTGTGTACTGCAACTGCAGAGTTAATAATAAACAGACCAGGCAGATTCCGGAGGCTTCCGAGAGAGCTACCTGCCATGTTAGGAGCTGTGTGTGTTGTGCTCTGTGAATATATCACATTTACCCTATGAAAATCCTTCATAATTTTGAGTGCCTTTATGAAATCTTTCCTTTCCCATCTTAGCCCTAAGGATAACAATCTCAGCTTCTCTAGTCTCTCCACGTAACTGAAGTTCCTCATGCCTGGTATCATTCTGCTAATTTCCTCTGCACCTTCTCAAAAGTCTGGACATCCTTCCTAAAGTGTCGTGCCCAGAATTGGACACAATACACTAGCTGAGGCCTAATCAGTGATCCATGAAGGTTCAGCAAAACTTCCTTGCTTTTACAGCACCGCTGAAAATGAATATCATGGATTACTTTGGACTTCTCATTAAAAAGAGGCTCCTATTGGGACAGGTTTATTAGTGGTACAGCACCCGACCACATTGCTGCCCGGGAGGCCAGGGATGGTCTCACCATGGCCACATTTACTTCACTTGCCACCATACACCCTGGCTGCCAGTTTGGCATCACCCCACACCAACACCATAAAGCATCCCTGAAATGCCCACGCCATTCCTTTCACACTCATCACCATTGTGCAGGGTACCCTTATGCTTGACCATTCACTACAACTCACTAAGACACTTCCATACGTGCACACAAATCTGTCCAAGAACACAAAATGTTGACAATAAACCTTTCGATGTTTGACAACATATACCAGAAACTCGACATGAACAATGGCTAAAAGACCCAAGTGCCTACCCTTGTATGTTGTTAGTTGTATAATTGGACAAGGATGAGGGCGAGTGTGAGGACTGGCTAGTGAGATGGGAATGTGATAATGTAGATAGAGAGAGAGAGGGATGGGTGGAGGTGCAAGGTCAGTTGGTGTAAGGATGTGCAGGAGTAGGGTAGGGAAGGCAGAGTGATGGGAAAAGATGAGTGGTACAGCAGGATGAGGTTGAGTGTGGCTTTTGTGACCTACTGAGATCGTTGAAAGGTTTGTGCCACTCAGCCAGCTCCTCCTGATGACATCCCTGTTTGTGTCCTCCTGTGCAATGTGCAACCAGGCTGTGTTGGTGTCCTGGGGAGGTCTCCTCTGCCCATTGGAAGGGAAGAGAACCTCCCTCCATGCTGTGACTCCCTCTCCTCACACTCTTCCCTCCATAAGCATATGGAGGGAGTCATGGGAGAGCCTGGGTACATCTGTGCAGCTCTGTTCAGTGCTTGTCAGTGTTGGTAGCACCTCAATGCTGCAGAACACTGACAGAACAACTGTCAAAATAAAGTTGGCCATGGTCCCTTGAAGGAAACCGGTGTTATCAGACCTGCTTCCTTTTAATTGGCCGGGAGCCTCGCAGGGCAGGTTTAACAAGCCCAATCAGGGGAAGATTGTTTTCACAGAGCAGGTTGCAGGGAGGAGCAGGTTCCCCACACGCCACTGACACTGGCTGCTCCGGACTCGCCACTGTTGGCGACATCATGGCTCCCATATCAGCTGCAGTAAACTGCATAAGCTTGGCAGCAACTGGAATCTTCCAAACAACAAATAATGGGGCAATATTTATTTTAACATTCTGATAATCCTTAAAGTTGTGTAAATCAAAGCATTTATCTTTATGCTGGGAACCTGACAAACAGATGATTTACTTAATACTCCCGAAGTGAAATTCTGAGTAAACTCAACGGGAATACCTGGGACCTTTCTTTGTTTCTCCTTTATACATGTATACGTGACTCCAAAGTGAAATTTAACACTAGATTGTAAATCTCCTGTTGCTGGACTTTCCACTTCACATCGCCCATCCATGGTCCATATATCGCCCAAAACGGACCTCTATCGCCCATTTTGAGCAAAAAGTGGAAACTAGGCCAGAAAGATTGCCGGAAAAATAAGCCCCCAAGTTTTGGCTCATTTCGCCGAACTGATTGCCGAGCTGATCGTCCACACATGGCCGATTTGAAGTTTCAGCACATCGCCATCACAAGGCCGGGCTGATCACTCGCCGAGAACATCGCTGTGTAATAGTTGCTTTTCCCGGGCTTTACTGAAGAAAATGGGCACTACGGATGCCATTTTGAAGATCAGAGGAAGGGTGGAGACAGCTAAAAAATTGTACTTCGATAGTAATGAGTTATTTAAGGGTCAGGTATAGATAGATCTACTCAGATTATTAATTATATTTAATTTTACTCGTAGTAGCCTAGTGGATTAGACATTTTTTAGTGAAAAGTGCATTTATACCAAGTGAAAATAATTATTGAAAGTGATGGGGCCTCGTGTTAGACTGGGGCTGGAATAGAGAGTGTATTAGACTGAGATCGGTATACAGTGTTAGACTGGGGCTTGTAAAGAGAGAATAGTTTAATAGATTGACATTCTTTAGTGAAAAATGTATTTATAGCAAGTGAAAATAATTATTGATAGTGATGGGGCTTATGCTTTCTGCGCCATTACTCGTAACTGCTCACAAGCTGGTTTCTAAAAGGATTAACGGAAGAGGTGGCAAAATAATTCGTAGACAGAGACAGAGGAGACGAGCGTACAGCCAACGAAGGTACTTGGAAAAGCAATCTTACCTCAACTTGTCTGAAAACGAGTGTCTCAGGAGGCTGCACTTCCAGAAGGTGGTCATCGATGAGATTTGCCAGCTCATCAAGGGGGATCTGCAGCCTTCCAGCACCATCAGAACCGCACTGTCCATTGAGGTGAAGGTTACTACGGCCTTAGTCTTCTACGCATCGGGATCTTTTCAGGCTTCAGCTGGCGACGTCTGTCAGCACACCACACACTGCTGCATTCGGCAAGTGACTGAAGCCCTTTACGCTCGCAGGATGGACTTTATAAGTTTCCCTATGACCAGGGAGGCACAGACCTGGAGGGCTTTGGGTTTCTCGAGAATAGCACACTTCCCCAAGGTACAGGGAGCAATAGACTGCACGCACATTGCCCTGAAAGCCCCCTTAAAGAACGCGGAGATGTTTCATAACAGAAAGGGATTCCACTCCCTAAATGTGCAGCTTGTTGTTAACCACAACCAAATCATCATTACAGTAAATGTTACATTTCCTGGCAGCATCCATGATGTGCACATCCTACATGAGAGTTCTATCCCTGACCTGTTTCTCAATCAGCCAGAAGGTCACGGTTGGATGCAGGGAGATAAAGGATATGGCCTTGCCAGTTGGCTGATGACCCCATTGCGTAATTCCATCACTGAAGCAGAGAAACGTTACAATGAAAACCACATAGCGACATGCAGCATCGTTGAAAAGACAATTGGAGTCCTGAAGCAGCACTTCAGATGCCTGGACCATTCTGGTGGCAGCCTACAGTACCACCTTGACCAGGTCGCTTAGTTTATTGTGGTGTGTTGCATGCTGCATAACCGAGCTATAAGGAGAGGACAATTAATGCCTGATAGGGCTGTGAGTCCACCTTCAGAAGGAGGGGAGACGGAAAAGCCAGCCGGCAAGGAGCAAGAGGAGGAGGAGAAGACTGGTGAGGACCTTGGGGAGGACAATCAGCCTGCGATGTAGCCATGGTCCCACAGGCTCCTCCCCCCAGAAGACCCAGAAGACCATTACCCCGTGGGAGTTACGCGGCTGCAAAGCTGTTGCGTCAGCAGCTCATAAATGAACAATTTGCATGAACTTGCATTGGGGACAGTGAAATTTACATTTACAGTTATGGTGAAACAAAAGTTGTATTTGCATTGAGTTACATTGAGTTTCGTTTTAGTCTCGCCTGTGCTGGCCTTGCCTGTCCATTGTTGTACAACATTTGCATCAATGCTTAACTGAGCTAAAGTTATATTATTGTTATTGTAAGACAATGCACAACAATATGTTAGATTCATAAAACTTTTAATTGTGACAAAACGATTTTTATTCAAAAATCCCCCCCCACCCACCAACACCACCACCCCCGCCCCCCACCCCACAACTATATATGAATATTAAACATGAAAAAACATTGTAAACATGAATCCCCCCCCCACCTATGGCCACGTCTCCCTCCAGATCCTTTTCCGCCCCCCGCATCCTAGGCCCTCATGTCTGTTTTGGTCCCCGCAGACCGAGACATCGCTGGCCTGCAGCGGGCAACGCTAAGACGTCCTGCTGTGGTGGTGGTGTTGGAGTGGAAGACGAGGGTAGTGGCTCGTCTTCCGAGTCGAGTGGAACTGTATCCTCCATACTCGCTGAAGTGCTCGGGGTGTCACCAGGACATAACACGACACCTTGGGGTGCAGTGCCGTGTCCAGCCAGCAACGCATGCCGAAGGGCATTTGTTGCGGCGATCTGTTCGTGTACTCCTTCCAGGGTCTGCAGTGTTACCTCCAATAGCTCGGGTAGCATGGCAGACACCTGAGAAAAGTCTTGTGCGAACTGTGTGAACCCCTGGAGAAGATCACGACCTATCGCGACCGTTTCCGCGCACAGGGACATCAAGCCCTCCAAGAGATCATCCGGAGGCGATTGCAGACCTCGCTGACCTAGCCTCTGTGGGGTCGGCGTGCACAATATGGTGTGCCTCGGCGTTGCCGGCTGCACAACGCTTAGTCCTGGTGCCTCTTCTGTCTCAATTGAGACGACCGTAGGATCATCCCCCCAAAAATGTCGTTCTCCTCCTAGTCAGGCTCAGTAGGCATCTGCTGCTGCTCCTCCTCCTCCTCCTCCTCTTCAACGTCTCGTGTAGGTGAAGGTGCGGGTTGAACCTCGACCATGGTTTCAGGGTGACCTTACAAGCAAATTAGAGATTATTAAAGAGCTTAGAGCATAAGGGTGCACATTAACGAGCGACTTTACATATCAATACATTTCACTATCCCCAGAAAGCTGCAGCAACTGCTTCTTATGCACAAAGGACACATGCATGACATGACATGACATAATTTGTATATTCCGTATTGCATTATATTTACAGGACATCACAGTACATTACTCTTTAATACTGTTTGGCATATTACTCACGAGACGCATCGCTGGGCTCCGCCAGACCGCGTGTGGTGCTGAACGAGTTTCTGAACCTACGAGCGTGGCCGCAAGCTCCTCCAGGTCCGTCAGTGGAGTCAACTGAGCAGAGTCCCCCCGGTGCACCTCTGCTCTGCCCTGTTGTTAGATATCTTCTTCTGCAAATGAGAAAAGAGCATCGCATAATTGACCAGGTAGTATCATGAGTCACAACAGTTAAAGCATTACATGCTACAGCTTGACACATAGACATCTCTCTATACTGCAGGAGCCAGAGAGACTTCAATCCCATCAAACACTCCCAGGACAGTTACAACACGGGTCCAATACAGATTGATACCCCCTCTACAACGTCCCATCAAACACTTCAAGGACAGCTACAGCATGGGGTTATTTACAGAATAAAGCTCCCTCTCAATAGTCCCAGGGCTCAGAGCCCTGTTGGGATCTTAACATGGAGTTTATGTAGTACATGTATGAATCATAAAATACAATTCCATCCAGGAAATTCAATGTTATACTCATAATTTTCATAAGTAAAATAAAATGCTACTTACTCTTGCTGCAGCCACCAGGCTATTCCAGCGTTTACGGCATTGGTCCGAGCACCTTGCCTCATGAGATGCTGGCAGCAATCTCGGACCAGATTTTACGATAGGCACGTGGTGGGGGTTTCCCATGTGCACCCCAAGTTAAGTCCCCCAGCGTGCAATCACCTCATTGACAAGCGCCTCGTTAGCCTCGTCACTAAAGGGCTTTGCCCTTTTCCTCTCTCCCTCCGACGCCTCTACTTCTTGAGATTTATGCACTGCAGACATTTCTCTGCTTCCTTCAGTGGCTTTCCAATTACTTCTCTCTTGCTCTCTCTCTCTTTCTCCTCCACCATGTACCTTCTGAGCATGTGTGATGACCCCTGACCTTCCGAAACACGGTAAAACCAATCGGCCGGAAAAAAAAAATCTCACATGCGCAGAAGGCCGTTGCTAGGAAAGCTTTTGACTTCCTCGTTCGGTGGGCGAACGCGACATCGCTGAAAAATCAGATCGCCCATTCCATATCGCCGGCCTAAGGCCGGGTGGAAAATCGCCCCCAAAAAATGGGCCATGTACCAGCGGTCAGTAAGGCTGAGACATCCTACATCACTGGAACAAGACCCATTTTTTGGGGCAATGGCCACCTAGTGGAAAATCTAGCCCAAAGTATGTTTATTCAAAATTCACAAACATCAGTTGTTACATACCCTCTTATAACACATTCTGGCAATACAAGTCACTCATTACTTTATTATTAACTTCTCATTTAAAAAAAAATGTTACAAACCACTCAGTGTATCAGAAATTTAAAGGTAAAAAAGATAAGTTACACATTTCCTTAATAACATCATTTTTAACGTGGTCCATTTTTAAGTTGTCCTGTTTCTTTTTATCTTCAAAATAATGGGCCAAAAATTGCGGCCTTGCTGGTTGCGTATGAAGTGCGCATGGACCCGGCGAGGCCCCACAAAAGCCGGTTCTCGAAGCGCAATGCGCATGTGCTGAAAACTGGCTTTTCTGATTTCTTCAGACAGATCCTATGCATCCCCGAGAGAAGGACATCTGCGCGGGAGAGATTGGGCTATTTGCCCAACTCATGCCCAGCGAATGTCCTTCGAACTATTACACTTGGTAAGAGCAGGCACATTGCTTACTTTTACCAGTGTAACACTTTTAAAACATAGAAAAATTGAATTTAATCATTTATTTTTATGTTAAAAACTCTGTCCATTAAGGTAAGTTTATTTTTAACCCTATTAAAACACATTAAAATTAATTTCCAAAAAATATTTTTTTTTCTAAAACAATTAATTTTAAATATGTGAGGGTTTTTTTTATTTATTGTGCTGTGTTTCTTGTTTTAGGGGGTTATTCTCATTGATAGTAATGGGAACTCATACAAACGGAGTTCCCATTATTATCAATAAGAATACCACCGAGTGTTTGGTGGTCCAGGCCCACGTGATTGCAACATAGACGTTCGTACGTGGAAGATAGATCTTCATGTGCTGCGCAGAGAACGAAGGTCTCAGACCAGAATCCTACGTTTCTGCGGGTCGATGCGTTCGTACGAAGGAAGCCTCCAACCGCAATTTTCCCCCCATTACTTTCCAAATCACCTTATTTGTTCATTTTTTTAATCTGGTCCTGACACAAAGGCCTAAAAATTCGATCACGCCCAAAAACGGGGCACACACTGCACACGCCTGTTCATGTGGTCCCAAACAGCATATTAAATTTGTGCTGGGTCCTATTAAAATATTCAGGCGTACAACCAGTGCTATTCATTGGCAGCACGCCTGTTTGCGGTTTCTGGAAGTCGAGCACTTTGGCGCCAATCAAAGGCAGCCAACACATCTTAAAGGGGAGGTGCCCACTGGCTGCAGACAGGAGGAAATGCTTGAAAGGAGAGAAATGACATGCACGACCTACAGATTGGGCCCCCAAGTTCTTGGATGGTTCTTTGGAGGTCTTGGTCCAGGTGGTGGACTGGAGGAGGGTATACGCAATAAACACAACTACACACATGTAACATTGCAGCTACAGTGTAAAAAGCTCAAGGAAAAAATGGCTCAGAATTGGCTCCTAGTGGCCAAATACAGGTTACACTGGCAGCAAAACAGACTCTGCTCATGTTGATATTTTCCACAGCCCAATTAATCAATTGACCACCTGGTTTTGTGTAGAGAAGAAATCCCACTACCACCAGTGGTAAAGAAATGACAAGATGTCTAGCTGCGTAGGGAAGCAGGGCTCAGAAATAGACAAGAGGAATCTCTGCAGGTCGTTTGCAAACACTGTTTGATTCCTGCCTCTGACCACAGGATTGCCAACATTTCCAAGAGAAAACAGTGTTTTAAAAAAAATTAATGCAGATGTACGACTAATTCCTATTTGCCTTTTGAAAAGTGGAGTTGGATGGCAAACCCACTGTCTATACCCAACCCATCCCACTACCCAGTCCTGCTCCTTAACTCGTTAATACTCTCAAAAATATTACTGTAAATTACCTACCAAAAGGATTTTAAATATCAGTGATGTATTTATATTAAAATACTCTTCTGTGTGATGCCCTAAGTTAAAGAAACATATAAATTTTCTTGTCATTTCCTTCATTGAAATATGAAGAAATTTTGTATTTCTAATGGTAAGCTGGCATCCCGAATTGAAAGCAACTTGACAATTTAATTAAGCATCACTAAAGAGACAAGGTAAAAGTAACAATTAGCTGTAGATAATTACTGATGGATGTCATTTCTGGCTACAATTATTCAAAAGAAAATATGCCTCAACAGCCACTTAATATAAATACAGTTAGACAGGAAAGCATCTTTCTTGCTGCATCTAATCCTCTTGACACACTTGATTTTGCAAGGCCGTGTGAATGATGTTGCGCTGGGCCAATATGTAGACTCAGGCGGCTGGAAATTCCCCAACCTCATGCCCATTTTTTTTTGTACTGGGGAGGTGGAAATTTTACAAGCGGCCTTTAATTACCGCTGGGGAGCGGACTGCTGGCGTGCACAACTGGAAAAAGCGCACCCTTAGATAGGACCAAAAAAATGCCCAGGAAAAACCTGCGTTGCAGCCCTTGGAATAGTGGTAGGTATGAAGACCTGCTAAAAAGATAAGTTAAAATGTTTATTTTTTAATTCTTTTGCAGCGATTCGCTAGTTAAGTGTCTTGTAGATGTTTTGTGTTTTTTTATTTTTTGTTTTTTGCAATTTTTTGGGGGTGTTTTTCCCCCTCCCTAGGTCCAACTGACAGCGGTATCGGCCATGGAGAAAAGCTGCTGTACGAAGCTGTGGTTTGCGCCGCGAATCTTTGTGCAACGCCGATTTTTACTGCTGGCCACCTTTTTCCCCCCGAATGTTAGGCCTCGGAATCATAGCGGTACTTTTGGCAGAAAAATAACGCTATGATCAAAAATGGAATTTCTAGCCCCTGGAGTAGATCATCTTACTCTTGATAACAGTGAACTTCTTTCTCATTTACGGCCAGGTTTCCTAGATGACTGCACTGACTTGGTCTGTGACTTCACCATACAGCTTTCAGCCACGCTTTTGCTGGAGAGTAGCCCGAAGTAGGGCCTCTTCCTTTGGTGCACCTTCTTCTGCAGGACTTCCAACTCATCAGCCTCAAAGAGCACAGTGACGCTCCCATGTCTCCACCGTGCCTCTGTGAACAATTAGGGCTACAAATTGATCATGTCCAGTTTTTGCACACTTAACCAACGGCGTGCACGGAGCACGTACCCCAACAAGGAGGCAAGAGGCTTGCCTGAATTTGGGCCTCGGGCCTCATTTCAATAATTTGGGTGAGCTGCTGGCACCTATCGCACATCCAGAGGCAATTTACCCATTGCCAGCATCCCAATTTTGGGCCTCACCAGTAGCGGCCCTTAGATACGTCCCTGGGGTGGGGGAATGGAGAAAGCGGGGGCCAATTTCAGGTCAGTAGCGGCCCTCAGGTGGCAATTGCTGCTTAGGCCTCAGCAACCACTGAAAAATCCTGAGTGCACAAATTGCTCAACAAGTTAATGCAGGGATCCTGAAACAGGTATTAGGCCCATTACACACACATTAAGGGGCCCCCTATGCTGATCTGGAGGTGCCCATACCCCTGGCAATGATTGGACATGAGATGTTTCTCCCTGAAATTGGATGCAATGAGGTCCAATTTCTATCTCTGTCTATTTTTCTGCTACTTTCACATCTTCCTCTTTAACGGCAAACTGCCGGCCTCTATGAAGGTGCTGCCTCACTGGAATTTAAGTTCTTCAGCTAAGGGAAGTAAAGACCAAGCTCTCGGAGAAAGCTTTTCACGTGCTAGTAGCCTAATCAAATTCGGGGAAGGATTCCTGTTGCAAAACTCAGCATGCCATTGGTCAGTCCAACCCCACCTTTGCTGAACTCAGAGAAAGTGTTCACGTACAATCCTGCTAATCTACTGGAGAAAAGGGGAGTCAATGGAAAGGAAAATGGGACGAGGTGTACAATGGGCGGCCAATCCGATATTGCCTGTACTAAAAGTTAAAATTACCCCCACGTAAGTTTCATTCTTTCAATTTACAAAAAGAAAAGAAAGAAAAGGAATGATCACTAGATAAAAAAGAGCAAGAACTTGAAATACAGTTATAAAGAGTCAAGGTAACAGATTAACTTGACATTTATTTCTGCCTCCTGGGATGCTCAATGATGGGATACAACAGTTGCTGAACTCTGCCACTAGATGATGCTGTCAGCACATGTTTTGGTGTATATTCTACGGCTTTGAAAATCAACAAGGTCATTTGCACCATTCTTGTGTTCCAGAAAGGGATACCTGGCTCCCTGCCCACCCATCCCTCTGCCAGTTCCAATTCCTGTCCACCCAACGAGTAGCAGTGCTTATGCAGGCGTAATCTGCAATGTCAGCTTAAGCGTGTCTGATTGTCATTGAGGCAGTGTGGCTCTCATGCCAAGTGGGAGTACTGTACTGGGGAGGTGGAAATTTGTACAAGCGGCCTTTAAAAGCATGTGGTAACTGAGAAAAGCAACAGCAGACTTGGGGAGCAGAAGGTAAGTGCTGATAGCTCCAACTACTTGGTTAGCAGATCAGATTTTGTTGACATAAAATTACACAAATGATCTGCTAAGACATAAGAACGGCTTCAATTTCAGGAACAGGCAGAGGGACCCAAAGAAGGGAACAGTGCACTGAAAGGAGGCCGAGAGAAAGAGTTAATAGGATAGAAATTGGTATGTGTTACACCTGTTTTTCACCTACATTTTTTAAAATTTGTTCCAGGAATATGGACGTCACTGGCAAGGCCGGCATTTGCCAGCATTGATTGCCCATCCCTAATTGGCCTTGAGAAGGTGGTGGTGAGCTGCCTTCTTGAACTGTTGCAGTGCTTGTGGTGAAGGTACTCCCACAGTGCTGTTAGGGATTTTGACCCAGTGACGATGAAGGAACTGCAATATATTTCCAAATCAGGATGTTGTGTGACTTGGAGGGGAACTTGGAGGTGGTGGTGTTCCCATGCAAATGCTGCCTTTGTCCTTCTTGGTGGTATAGGTCGCAGGTTTGAGAGGTGCTGCATTGCATTTTGTAGATGGTACACACTGCAGCTACGGTACATCGGTGATGGAGGGAGTCAATGTTTAAGGTGGTAGATGGGCTGCCAATCAAGTGGGCTGCTTTGTCCTGGATGGTGTCGACCTTCTTGAGTGTTATTGGAGCTGCACTCTTCCAGGCAAGTGGAGAGCATTCCATCACACTCCTGACTTGTGCCTTGTAGATGGTGGAAAGGCTTTGGGGAGTCAGGAGGTGAGACACTCGCCCCAGAATACCTAGCCTCTGACCAAGCATGTAAACCAGACACCTAAGTGTTATGTATGTAATAACTTGATAGACTGAATACTGTAAAGTAACACAGGTACACACCTGGCTCTGCTTTATTAGGGCCCAAAGTGATTACATTACATGATGGTTTGCCTTTTATACCTGGGCCGCACACACGTGCGTACAGCCCAATGACCTCCGACAGTGGTGCCACCTGGTGGCTAGTAACCCCAAACATACATACATGACAATATCCCCCCTTTAAGATATTAGTAACAGTCTTTTTACAAATTGAGACGCTTTGGGACTTTCCGCTCCCGAGTTGATCGTCTCAGTTCAACTCCAGCCTTGGGCGAGCATTCTGAGTCTGTTATGACTGGGGGCTGGGTAGCCGATCTGATGGGAGTGGCAATGAACACATCAGGGATTGAACGTCCAGATTCATTGATGACAGCGGAGTCCTCTGATGACTGAGGGTAGATTGGTTGGTCACTGATTGTGTCTTCCTCACTCTGTTCCGGTTCATCCGTGTGCCGCAGCTTTATCTGATCAACATGTTTCCTGCATTTCTGCCCATTCTTGAGCTTGACAATAAACACTCTGTTACCCTCCTTGGCCGTAACAGTATCGGCGATCCACTTGGGACCTTGACCATAATTTAGTATATACACAGGATCATTAACAGAAATTTTGCGTGAAACAGCAGTACGATCATGATACCACTGCTGACTTTGACGTCTGTATTCAACATGATCATTCAAGTCAGGGTGGACAAGAGAGAGCTTGGTCTTGAGACCTCGCTTCATCAATAGTTCAGCAGAGGGGACCCAGTTAAGCGCATGGGGTCTTGTCCTGTAACTAAGCAATATGCATGACAAGCGAGTGAACCTTGAGTTACACGTTTCATACTCTGCTTGATGGTTTGGACAGCACGTTCTGCTTGACCATTAGATGCGGGTTTGAATGGTGCATACCTCACATGTTTGATACCATTGAGTTTCATGAACTCTTGAAACTCCAGACTAGTGAAGCAAGGTCCGTTGTCGCTTACAACGATGTCAGGCAGACCATGAGTGGCAAACATGACACAAAGGCTCTCAATGGTAGCTGTGGATGTGCTGGATGACATGATTATACACTCTATCCACTTGGAATATGCATCCACCACAACTAACGATATCTTTCCCAGGAAGGGATCCTGGACCATGGTTTAGATGGCCACGACCACAGACTCAGCGGCGATTCCACTGGTGCTTTACTTAGCTGCATGCAAGTGTTGCACTGATGCACACATGATTCCAGATCAGAGTCAATTCCAGGCCACCATACGTGAGACCTGGCAATGGCTTTCATCATGACAATACCGGGATGAGTGCTATGTAGGTCATGTACAAATTTCTCTCTGCCTTTCTTCGGCATAACAACACGATTACCCCATAGTAAACAATCTGACTGAATGGATAGTTCACCTTTGCGACAGTTGTCAGGTTTTGGTCTCATCACCCATTTGCTTGGGTATGGCAGACCAATCACCACTAAGGACACAACGTTTCACAACCGATAATATCGGGTCCCGGCTGGTCCAGGTCTTAACTTGTTGAGCCGTGACAGGGGTTCCTTCATTTTCAAAAGCATCCATGACTAACAGTAGGTCTGCAGGTTGTGGCGTCATCACCTCCGGTGTCGGCAACGGCAGACGGCTCAGGGCATCGGCACAATTCTCGGTGCCAGGTCTACGGAGAATTACAATCATAGGCAGATAATGTCAGCGCCCACCTCTGGATGTGGGATGATGCATTGGTATTGATACCTTTGTTTTCCGAAAACAATGAAATGAGTGGTTTGTGATCTGTTTCCAGTTCAAACCGAAGACCAAACAGGTACTGATGCATCTTTTTAACCCCATACACACAGGCTAATGCTTCTTTTTCTACCATGCTGTAGGCTCGTTCCACCTTTGACAAACTTTTAGAAGTATACGCAACAAGTTGTAGTTTACCCGACTCATTAGCTTGTTGGAGCACACAACCAACTCCATATGACGAAGCATCACAGGCCAATACTAGACGCTTACATAGGTCATAATGTACCAGTAGCTTGTTAGAGCAAATCAGATTAGTAGCTTTCTCAAAAGCTCTGTCTTGAGACGCACCCCAAACCCAGTTGTCGCCTTTTCTTCGTAGCATGTGCAGTGGCTCTAACAAAATAAACAAAAATGTTATCTGAAATTGCTCTCTCCTACAATAAAATAAGTTTTATTCCCATGAACAAAATCTTCAACAGATCATGTAACTTTAAATGTGTTTCAATTCATACTCAATCTAGGTAGGAAATTACCAAAGTAGTTGAGTAGACAAAGGAATGAACACAGCTCCATCACGTTCTGCAGCTTGGGTGCATTTTTGATGGCTTTGGTTTTCGAGTCCATGGACCTGATGCCGTCAGCAGCAATTTTCCTCCCCAGGAATTCGACTTAAGGTGCCATGAAGATGCACTTCGAACATTTCAGTCTGAGTCCCACTTTGTCCAGACAATGTAGAACCTCTTCCAGGTTGCTCAGATGTTCGGCGGTGTCATAACCTGTGACCAGGATGTCATCTTGGAACACGACGGTTCTAAGGACGGACTTCAGTAGACTCTCCATGTTACTCTGAAATCTGGCTGCAGCTGAGCGAATTCCAAAAGGACACCTGTTGTAGATAGAAACATAGAAACATGGAAAATAGGTGCAGGAGTAGGCCATTCAACCCTTCGAGCCTGCACCACCTTCAAAATGATTATGGTTGGTCATGCACTTCCGTACCCCTTTCCTGCTTTCTCTCCATACCCATTGATCCCTTTAGCCAAAAGGGCCACATCTAAATCCCTTTTGAATATATCTAATGAACTGGCCTCAACAACTTTCTGTAGTAGAGAATTCCACATGCTCACAACTCTGAGTGAAGAAGTTTCTCCTCATCTCGGTCCTAAATAGCATTCCCCTTATTCTTAGACTGTGACCCTGGTTCTGGACTTCCCCAACATCGGGGACATTCTTCCTGCATCTAATCTGTCCAATCCCATCAGAATTTTAAATGTTTCTATGAGATCCCCTCTCATTCTTCTAAATTCCATTGAATACAAGCCTAGTCGATCCAGTCTTTCTCCATATGTCAATCCTGTCATCCCGCGCATCAGTCTGGTGAACCTTCGCTGCACTCCCTCAATAGCAAGAATGTCCTTCCTTAGATTAGGAGACCAAAACTCTACACAATATTCAAGGTGTGGCCTCACCAAGGCCCTGTACAACTGTAGTAAGACCTCTCTGCTCCTATACTCAAATCCTCTCGTTATGAAGGCCAACATGCTATTTGTCTTCTTCACCGCCTGCTGTACCTGTATGCCAACTTTCAATAACTGATGTACCATGACACCCAGGTCTCATTGCACCTCCCCTTTTCCTAATCTGTCACCATTCAGATAATAATCTGTCTTCCTGTTTTTACCACCAAAGTGGATAACCTCACATTTATCTACATTATACCGCATCTGCCATGTATTTGCCCATGCACCTAACCTGTCCAAGTCACCCTGCAGCCTCTTAGCAGCCTCCTCACAGCTCACACTGCCACTCAGCTTAGTGTCATCTGCAAACTTGGAGATATTACCTTTGATTCCTTCGTCTAAATCATTAATGTGTATTGTAAATAGCTGGGGTCCCAGCACTGAACCTTGCGGTACCCCACTAGTCACTGCCTGCCATTCTGAAAAGGACCTGTTTATTCCTACTCTCTGCTTCCTGTCTGCCAAACCAGTTCCCTATCCATGTCAATACATTACCTCCAATATCCTGTGCTTTAATTTTGCACACTAATCTCTTGTGTGGGATCTTGCCAAAAGCCTTTTGAAAGTCTAAATACACCACATCCACTGGCTCAGCCTTGTCCACTCTGCTAGTTACATCCTCAAAAAATTCTAGAAGATTTGTCAAGCATGATTTCCCTTTCGTAAATCCATGCTGACTTGGACCAATCCTGTCACTGCTTTCCAAATGCGCTGATATTACATCTTTAATAATTGATTCCAACATTTTCCCCACCACCGATGTCAGGCTGACCAGTCTATAATTCCCTATTTTCTCTCTCCCTCCTTTTTTTAAAAAGTGGGGTTACATTAGCTACCCTCCAGTTCATAGGAACTGATCCAGAGTCTATAGAACGTTGGAAAATGACCATCAATGCATCCATTATTTCTCGGGCCACTTCCTTAAGTACTCTGTGATGCAGACTATCAGTCCCCGAGATTTATCGGCCTTCAATCCCATCAATTTTCCTAACACAATTTGCTGACTAATAAGGATTTCCTTTAGTTCCTCCTTCTCGCTAGACCCTCGGTCCCCTAGCATTTCTGGAAGGTTATTTGTGTCTTCCCTAGTGAAGACAGAACCAAAAGTCTTTGTTCAATTGGTCTGCCATTTCTTTGTTCCCCATTATAAATTCACCTGATTCTGACTGTAAGGAACCTACATTTGTCTTCATTAATCTTTTTCTCTTCACGTATCTGTAGAAGCTTTTGAAGTCAGTTTTTATGTTCCCTGCAAGCTTACTCTCATATTCTATTTTCCCTCGCCTAATTAAACCCTTTGTCCTCCTCTGCTGAATTCTAAATTTCTCCCAGTCCTCAGGTTTGCTGCTTTTTCTGGCCAATTTATATGCCTCTTCCTTGGATTTCCTAATTTCCCCGTTTCCCATTTTATTTTTACGCCAGACAGGGATGTACAATTGTTGAAGTTCATCCATGTGATCTTTAAATGTCTGCCATTGCCCATCCACCGTCAACCCTTTAAGTATCATTCGCCAGTCTATCCTAGCCAATTCACACCATCGAAGTTACATTTCTTTAAGTTCAGGACTCTAGTCTCTGAATTAACTGTGTCACTCTCCATCTTAATGAAGAATTCTACCATATTATGGTCACTCTTCCCCAAGAGTCCTTTATGAGTGTTGATGCACGTAAGTTTTTTCGACATCTCGACCAGCTCCTGGGTCATGTAGGCCGACATCAGATCCAGTTTAGTGAATGACTTCCCCCCAGCTAGTGTTGCAAACAGGTCATCAGCCTTCGGTAGCGGGTACCGATCCTGTTTCGAAACTCGGTTGATCGTAACCTTGGAGTCTCCAAAAATCCTGACAGCACCATCATTCTTCAACACAGGAACAATGGGGCTGACCCATTCATTAAATGCAACCGGTGATATGACCCCTTCACGCTGGAGTCTGTCCAGTTCGATTTCGACCTTCTCCCTCATCATGCCCGAGCTTTATGATGGATGGGTCTTGCATTCGAATCCACGTGGATCTGCACCTTGGCTCCCGTGAATTTGCTGATGCCTGGTTCAAATAGCAGGGGAACTTGCTCAGCACTTAAGCACATGGAGTATCATCCTCCGATGACAACGTTTTGATATCGTTCCGATTCCATTTGATTTTTTTCAAGCCAATTCCTGCCGAACAGCATTGGACCATTGCCTGGAACATTCCATAATAGTAAATCATGAACCGCACCATCATAGGGCACCTTAACTACTGCATTTCCAATCACCGTTATGAGTTCTTTAGTGTACATACGCAACTTGGCATTGACTGGACTCAGCTTAGGCCTCACAGCCTTAGTGTCCCACCGCTTGTCGAATGTCCTCTGGCTCATTATTGATTGACTCGCACCCATGTCCAATTCCATTGGGACCGGCACACCGTTAAGTTTCACATTAATCATTATCGGTTGGCTCTTTGTTAGGAACGAATACAGTCCATACACTTCCTCCTCTGGTATCTCGGATTGCATATCCAGATCCACGCTACACTGGTCATCATCCTCCATGTGGTGTGTCACAGCACGTTTGCTCAGTTGCGGACACATGCGCTGGAGATTCCCCAGTCTTGAACAGCCTTTACAAATGTACTGTTTAAACCGACACTGATGAGGCTGATGATTGCCGCCACAACGCCAACACGGTGAAATCAGATTCATTCCCGTTGGCAGACTTTGGGCAGCCTCAGGTTTCGCATATGCAGTCGAGTAGGCCCTGCCATACGCAGCTCTGCCAAACGACGATACAATCTTGTTTACAGTACTTGCTGAGTTTCGATTTTCTGATGATATCTGCTTTAAGTTTTTGTCCGTCGTCATGCATGCCTGGGCAATCATGATGGCCTTGCTCAAATCCAGCGTCTCCACCGACAGTGGCTTACGCAGGATTACCTCGTGGTTGATGCTGATTACAAAAGAAGTCCCGCAGCATGTCTCCTACGCATTTTCAAACTTACACGGTCCAGCTAGATGCCTTCAGTTGGCAATGAATTCTGACACATCCTGATCCTCAGAACGAATGTGCTTGTAGAATCGATATCGAGAGATGAGGATGCCTTCTTTTGGTTTGAGATGGTCACGTACCAGAGCACACAATTCCTCATAGTCCTTGTCCGTTGGACTTGCAGGTGAGAGAAGATTCTTTATGAGTCCATAGATTTTCAGACCGCAAACAGTGAGGAAGACCGCCCTGCGCCCAACTGCATCAGTGGGTTCCTCCATTTTGTTGGCCACAAATTACTGGTCCAGGTGAGCTGCAAAATTTGCCCAGTCCTCTCCCTCCACGAATCTCTCCAGAATTCCAATTGTGCTCATTTTTGCATGCGAAGTTTCTTAAGTTAACTCGTCGTCAAATGTTATGTATGTAATAACTCGATAGACTGAAGACTGTAAACTAACACAGGTATGAACCTGGATCTACTTTATTCGGGCCCAAAGTGATTACATTACATGATGGCTTGCCTTTTATACCTGGGCCGCACACACGTGCGTACAGCCCAATGACCTCCGACAGTGGCGCCATCTGGTGGCTAGCAATCCTAAGCATACATACATGACACAAAGCATGTCAATTTAGTAGTGGGATGGCTTAAACCCAATCTGCACAGGCATTAGTCTCACTACTAAATTAGTGGGGCCCATATTTTAGGTGGCTAAATGTCTTTTGAAGATTATAAAAATAGTCGGGCCTGGCCCACTAAGGATTCTTCAGCGGTCTCCGCAACTGCCAAGGACAGATAAGTTTAAAAATGTTTTTGGCTTAACATTGTAGTCATGGTCATGGGGCCAGGAGGAACAGGTGTGTTCCCCCCAACTCCAAAAGCCTCACGGTTGCCCTCTTCCCACTCCGGAGTAAGCTCCAACCCTCGTCCGGTACTTACCTGTGGGCTGCTGGCAACGAGGCAGACAGCTCAAAGTTGTTTTTTCCTGTTGGGCAAGCTGCTTATTGAGGCACGACTGGTGCTGACAGCTCACCCCAGGCATGCAGATGATGCCCAATCCTCAGACCTCATGGTTCAGGCACAGCGCCAAGTATGGGCCCGAGAATGAGCCCAGACTAATTTCTACCCCATAATCCTAATCAATTTGCCTCCAGCTCTGCTGTTCGGTGAATTTAACCTAATCTTAACATTTTTAACATAAATTAAACCAACATCCTATGGTGGCAGCACAGTCAGAAATGTTAAAAAGAGGTAAGTGCTGTTATAGGATAGAATGTTTTAAATGTCTGTTGGCAGGATTTTATTCTGCAATGGATTTCGCAGAAAGTATCACACAGTTAATCTTAATGGAGTGGGAAATATGCCAAATGTGCCGTTTCACCTGCAGCCTTGAACTTCTCCCGCCCCTACCATCATCGAGTGATCAAAAACCATCGCAGCATTGTTTTTAATGTCCTTCTTCACAGGCCGTCCCTCGGATCAAGGAGGATTTGCTTCCACACTAAAAATGTGTTCTCAGGTGACTGAAGAGTCCAATGCAGGACCTACAGTCTCTATCACAGGTGGGGTAGACGGTGGTTGAAGGGACGGGTGGGTGGGGTGCTTTGGGTGTCGTGCGCTCCTTCCGCTGTCGACGCTTGGCTTCAGCTTGCTCCCAGCTTAGAGACTTGATGTGCTCAGCGCCTTCCCAGATGCTTTTCTTCCACTTTGAGCAGTCTTGGGCCAGAGATTCCCATGTGTCAGTGGGGATGTTACACTTTTTGAAGGTGTCCTTGAATCGTTTCCTCTGTCCACCTGGGGCTCGCTTGCCATGTCGTAGCTCCGAGTAGAGCGCTTGTTTTGGGAGTCTTGTGTCAGGCATGTGGACAATGTACTCGTCCAATGGAGCTGATCGAGCGCGGTCAATGCTTCGATGCTGGGGATGTTGGCCTGAGTGAGAACACTGACTTTGGTGCACCTATCCTGCCAATGGATTTGAGGGATATTGAGGAGGCAGCATTGGTGGTGCAGGCTGTACATAGTCTATGTCTCTGAACCATATAGGAGGCGGGTATCACTACTGCTCTGTAGAGCAGGAGCGTGGTGCCGGGTTTGAGGTCCTGGTCTTCAAACACTCTCTTCTTCAGATGACTGAAGGCTGCACTGGCACACTGAAGGTGGTGTTTGACCTCATCGTCGATGTCTGCCCTCGCTGATAGTAGGCTTCCGAAGTATGGAAAATGGTCCATGTTGTCCAAGGCCTCGTCGTGGATTTTGATAACCATGGGGAGGCAGTGCTGTGTGGCGGGGGCAGGTTGATAGAGGACCTTTGTCTTATAGTTATTTAGTATAAGGCCTATGCTCTCGTACGCCTCAGTGAAGGTGTTGACAATGGCTTGGAGTTCGTCTCAGAGTGTGCGCAGGCGCAAGCGTCGTCTGCTTACTGTAATTAAACGACAGAGGATGGGGTGACTTTGGATCTGGCCTGGAGGCGGCGGAGGTTGAACAGATTCCCGTTTGTTCTGTAATTTAGCTCACTCCACTTGCTGAGGGTGAGATGGAGCATTGCAGCAAGGAAGATCGAGATGAGTGTTGGTGCGATGACACAGCCTTGCTTGACCCCAGTCCGAACGTGAATTGCGTCTGTGGTGGATCCATTGGTCAGGATCATGGCTTGCATGTCATCGTGAAGCAGGCAGAGGATGGTGACAAACTTTTGAGGGCAGCCGAATCTGAGGAGGACGCTCCATAATCCCTCACGGTTGACAGTGTCGAAGGCCTTTATGAGGTCAAAGGCGGCCATGTACAAGGGTTGGTGCTGTTCCCTGCATTCCTCTTGTATTTGCCACACGGTGAAGATCATGTCCTTTTTGCCCCTTAGTGGGCAGAATCCACATTATGACTCTGGAGGAGCTCTTCAGCTAACAAGGAGAAGGCGATTGGGATATACAAGTATGATGTATTCCTTATTGATGTGCATGATAATATAAAAAAGAAAACATTGTACAGACTGCTAGCAACTGAGAATTCACTTGCACTCTTGAACTAAGAAAGAATGTCAATTTAAGGATTTGCTTGAGGCAAAATTTGGACAACATTCTTACATTGTGAATATTTCATTAGGCTTTTCCCTGTGAATCAGTTCAATGCTGTAACTCAAATAACCTCTCCGTATTTTAGGGGAGTGGGGGATAGGAAATGGAGCCAACATAGATTGTATTGATCCCTGTGGGTCTCATCTACCTACTGTTTATATTGCAGCCTATCCCACAGCTAAGACAATTCAGATTATGGCCCACTGTATAAGAATTGATAATTGGGTTAAATTGTTTGAAAAGGGAGTCAACCCACATTGCTCTCACACACCTCTTTGTAGTCACTCAGTTACTTCAGAACAGTTTACAGAGGTGGGAGTTTGTATTTAAAACTAATTTCAGAATGAACAAATTCTACTTTAAGTAAAGTCATTCTAAATATTTTGGATGGTGTGTTTTATTGGGTCAATGCTGAAACAACAGGAATGATTTAATTAGGTATCAGTGTGTTGCTACCCCTGCTGTATGTTTAATTTTACATTTCAATTGCTCTGTATGCCATTCTTGTTCACACTACTGGTGCAACTCGCTTTCATTTTGCCATTTGCAACGTGGTTTATTTTAAAATATGAAGAAACAGAATAACATGAAGAAGTACTCTGGAAATGCCAGCAATCAATTCCAAGTAAGGTTTATATAAGGGTTATTGTTTTGTTAGAAAGCAAAGTTTTCATGTCAGGGTAAAAGCGCAACACATCGATTCCTCCACTCATCGGCATCAGTACTACATTTGTATGAAATCTGATTTTACAGCTGAGTAAACAAGGCCTAAAGGTCCAAATTTCACCAAGAAAAATCTTTTGTTAACAAATGTTCCTATAATTATGTCCAGGTGACTAACAAGTATTTAAAAAGCCAGTATGCATATGTCAAGCTATGTACAATTTATGGATGTCATTGTTTAAAATGAGAAAGAAAAGCCTGTGGGAGAGAAGGGAGCGAGATATGTTAAAAGGCAATAAAGATAAAAGATCAGGAGACAGGAACAAGTGCAGCCAAGGACATAATATAGGACATTGCCCTGTATCAAATTCCTTTCAAGTTAAGCTGCTTTGATTGTCGTGAATAAATATTCAGGGGTGCTTGGCAATCCAGAAGGACAGACAGAAAGGAAAAGGAGGTGGGGTAGCTCTATTGATAAAGGATGGAATCACTGCAATAGTAAGAAACTATATTGGCTCAAATGATAAGGGTGTTGAAACAGTTTGGGTGGAGATAAGGAACAATAAGGGGGAAAAGTCACTGGTATTCTATAGGCCCCCTAACAGTAGCAACTCTGTTGATCGGAGCATAAACCAGGAAATAGTGGGGGCTTGTAAAAAGGGAACAGCAATAATCATGGGTGATTTTAACCTCCATATTGATTGGACAAATCAAATTGGTCAGGGTAGCCTTGAGGAGGAGTTCATAGAGTGCATAAGGGACGGGTTCCTGAGCAGTAATGGAACCAACCAGGGGGCAGGCTATCTTAGATCTGGTCCAGTGTAATGAGACAGGATTAATAAACAAACAATCTCCTAGTAAAGGATCCCCTCGGAATGAGTGATAATAGCATGATTGAATTTCAAATTCAGATGGAGAGTGAGAAAGTTGGATCTCTAACCAGCGTAATAAGCTTAAATAAAGGAGACTACGAAGGTATGTATAGTAGTATTAGGCAGTCCCTCGTATCGAGGATGACTTGCTTCCACACCAAAAAGGAATGAGTTCACAGGTGTTTCAATGAGGGACTTGACATTCTAGGTCCCGAGCTACATATTGAAGGGTGGAAGATACCTGTGCATGGATTCTTTTAACGTGGAGCGGCCGTTGCACACCAGCCACTACACGGGCTTGACAGAACTAGTTCTTGATCCAGTGGCAAGGGTTAACCAAGACGACTGGAGACCAAGCTCTGCTGCACGGACCTGGTGCGCATGCATGCTCCTACTATCCATAGATTGCCATGTGGGCTGGCCCGTGCTACCCCTGGGCCCTGATCACGACACTCCTGGGCACCGATCTCTCACTGCTCCTCCACCCCGATCAAAAATGGAGCAGTCAGAAACAGGACATCAATTAGTCTCCTCTTATCTTGGTGACATCAAATATCAACACTGTTATTTGAAATACCAAAATATTAAACTCCAGCCTAGTTGAACGGTTATTAACATCAGCAGAAACAAAGGCCAACTAATAGAATGAACATAGCTCATTAGGATGTGAATAACAGCAGCAACAACAGCAGAATCCAAACCCTGCAATGACTTGCGATCTCGCTGGTGTCTCAGCAGGCTGGAAGAGTGATTAAATCCCTTCCCCCACACACAGCAGGTGAACAGCCTCTCACTGGTGTGAACTTGCTGGTGTTTCAGCAGGTTGGATGAACAAGTGAATCCCTCCTCACTACCTCATCCAACCTGCTGATACACCAGCGAGTTCACACTGGGGAGAGACCGACCGTTCACCTGCTCCGTATGTGGGAAGGGATTCAGTACCTCATCCAACTTGCTTGTACACCAGCGAGTCCACACTAGGGAGAAGGTATGAGGGCAGAGTTGGGTAAAGTGGACTGGGAAAATAGATTAAAGTGTAAGACGGTTGATGAACAGTGGTGTACATTTAAGGAGATATTTCACAACTCTCAAGAAAAATATATTCCATTGAGGGGAAAAGAATGTAATAGAAAAGATAACCATCCGTGGCTAACTAAACAAATAAAGGATGGTATCCAATTAAAAACAAGGGCATACAAAGTGGCCAAAACTCGTGGGAGGACAGAAGACTGGGAAGCTTTTAAAAGCCAGCAAAGAATGACTAAAAAAATGATTAAGAAAGGGAAGATAGACTATGAAAGTAAACTAGCGTAAAATATAAAAACAGATAGCAAGAGTTTCTATAGGTATATAAAAAGGAAATGGGTGGCTAAAGTAAATGTTGGTCCCTTAGAGGATGAGACCAGGGAATTAGTAATGGGGAAATGGAGATGGCAGAAACTCTGAACAAATATTTTGTATCAGTCTTTACAGTAGAGGACACTAACAATATTCTGACAGTGGATAGTCAAGGGGCTATAGGGGAGGAGGAACTTAACACAATCACTAAGGAGGTGGTACTCAGTAAGATAATGGGACTAAAGGCAAATAAATCCCCTGGACCTGATGGCTTTCATCCTAGGGTCTTAAGAGAAGTGACGGCAGGGATTGTGGATGAATTGGTTGTAATTTACAAAAATTCCCTGGATTCTAGAGAGGTCCCAGCAGATTGCAAAACTGCAAATGTAACACCCCTATTTAAAAAAAGGAGGCAGACAAAAAGCAGGAAACTATAGACCAGTTAGCCTAACATCTGTGGTTGGGAAAATGTTTGTAGTCCATTATTAAAGAAGCAGTAGCAGGACATTTGGAAAAGCAAAATTCGGTCAGGCAGAGTCAGCATGGATTTATGAAGGGGAAGTTATGTTTGACAAATTTGCTGGAGTTCTTTGAGGATGTAACGAACAAGGTGGGTAAAGGAGAACCAGTGGATGTGGTATACTTGGACTTCCAGAAGGCATTTGACAAGGTGCAACATAAAAGGTTACTGCACAAGATAAAAGATCACGGGGTTGGGGGTACATATTAGTTCGCCAATCCTCTATCCATGCTAACAGAGAACAG
Organism: Pristiophorus japonicus; assembly: GCF_044704955.1. Taxonomy (NCBI): domain Eukaryota; kingdom Metazoa; phylum Chordata; class Chondrichthyes; family Pristiophoridae; genus Pristiophorus; species Pristiophorus japonicus. Next base: position 115,034,615 of record NC_091986.1, read on the forward strand.
ACAGTCGGGATAAATGGTTCATTCTCTGGTTGGCAACCAGTAACTAGTGGGGTGCCACAGGGATCAGTGCTGGGACCCCAACTATTTACAATCTATATTAACGACTTGGAAGAAGGGACTGAGTGTAATGTAGCCAAGTTTGCTGACGATACAAAGATGGGAGGAAAAGCAATGTGTGAGGAGGACACAAAAAATCTGCAAAAGGACATAGACAGGCTCAGTGAGTGGGCAAAAATTTGGCAGATGGAATATAATGTTGGAAAGAGAGAGGTCATGCACTTTGGCAGAAAAAAAAAAATGGAAGAGCAAGTTATTATTTAGAAACATAGAAACATAGAAACATAGAAAATAGGTGCAGGAGTAGGCCATTCGGCCCTTCTAGCCTGCACCGCCATTCAATGAGTTCATGGCTGAACATTCAACTTCAGTACCCCATTCCTGCTTTCTCGCCATACCCCTTGATCCCCCTAGCAGTAAGGACCTCATCTAACTCCTTTTTGAATATATTTAGTGAATTGGCCTCAACAACTTTCTGTGGTAGAGAATTCCACAGGTTCACCACTCTCTGGGTGAAGAAGTTCCTCCGCATCTCGGTCCTAAATGGCTTACCCCTTATCCTTAGACTGTGACCCCTGGTTCTGGACTTCCCCAACATTGGGAACATTCTTCCTGCATCTAACCTGTCTAACCCCGTCAGAATTTTATATGTTTCTATGAGGTCCCCTCTCATTCTTCTGAACTCCAGTGAATACAAGCCCAGTTGATCCAGTCTTTCTTGATAGGTCAGTCCCGCCATCCCGGGAATCAGTCTGGTGAACCTTCGCTGCACTCCCTCAATAGCAAGAATGTCCTTCCTCAGGTTAGGAGACCAAAACTGTACACAATACTCCAGGTGTGGCCTCACCAATGCCCTGTACAACTGTAGCAACACCTCCCTGCCCCTGTACTCAAATCCCCTTGCTATGAAGGCCAACATGCCATTTGCTTTCTTAACCGCCTGCTGCACCTGCATGCCAACCTTCAATGACTGATGTACCATGACACCCAGGTCTCTTTGCACCTCCCCTTTTCCTAATCTGTCACCATTCAGATAATAGTCTGTCTCTCTGTTTTTACCACCAAAGTGGATAACCTCACATTTATCCACATTATACTTCATCTGCCATGCATTTGCCCACTCACCTAACCTATCCAAGTCGCTCTGCAGCCTCACAGCATCCTCCTCGCAGCTCACACTGCCACCCAACTTAGTGTCATCCGCAAATTTGGAGATACTACATTTAATCCCCTCATCTAAATCATTAATGTACAGTGTAAACAGCTGGGGCCCCAGCACAGAACCTTGCGGTACCCCACTAGTCACTGCCTGCCATTCTGAAAAGTACCCATTTACTCCTACTCTTTGCTTCCTGTCTGACAACCAGTTCTCAATCCATGTCAGTACACTACCCCCAATCCCATGTGCTCTAACTTTGCACATCAATCTCTTGTGTGGGACCTTGTCGAACGCCTTCTGAAAGTCCAAATATACCACATCAACTGGTTCTCCCTTATCCACTCTACTGGAAACATCCTCAAAAAATTCCAGAAGATTTGTCAAGCATGATTTCCCTTTCACAAATCCATGCTGACTTGGACCTATCATGTCACCTCTTTCCAAATGCACTGCTATGACATCCTTAATAATTGATTCCATCATTTTACCCACTACCGATGGAGAAAGATTGCAAAGTGCTGCAGTACAGCGGGACCTGGGGGTACTTGTGTATGAAACACAAAAGGATAGTATGCAGATACAAGTGATTAGGAAGGCCAATGGTATCTTGGCCTTTATTGCAAAGGGGATGGAGTATAAAAGCAGGGAAGTCTTACTACAGCTATATAAGCTATTGGTGAGGCCACACCTGGAATACTACGTGCAGTTTTGGTTTCCATATTTACGAAAGGATATATTTGCTTTGGAGGAGGTTCAAAGAAGGTTCACTAGGTTGATTCCGGGTTGAGGGGGTTGACTTACGAGGAAAGGTTGAGTAGGTTGGGCCTCTACTCATTGGAATTCAGAAGAATGAGAGGTGATTTTATTGAAACGTATAGGATTATGAGGGGTGCTTGACAAGGTGGGTGCAGAGAGGATGTTTCCACTGATGGGAGAGACTAGAACTAGAGGGTACGATCTTAGAATAAGGGGCCGCCCATTTAAAACAGAGATGAGGAGAAATTTCTTCTCTCAGGAGGGTTGTAAATCTGTGGAATTCGCTGCCTCAGAGAGCTGTGGAAGCTGGGACATTGAATAAATTTAAGACAGAAATAGACAGTTTCTTAAACGATAAGGGGACAAGGGGTTATGGGGAGTGGGCAGGGAAGTGGAGCTGTGTCCATGGTCAGATCAGCCATGATCTTATTGAATGGTGGAGGAGGCTCGAGAGGCCGTATGGCTGACTCCTATTTCTTATGTTCTTATGAAACTGGTTAAGCAAATGAAGATCTATTGATAACGGTTTTCTAGAATTAATATTGTCACCTTTTGATTGCTCACTCAATCTCATTGAAATTGTGGTCATGAATGTCAAAGCTTGGATGGAAGTCGAACATCAAAGGGAAATAAGGGATAGAACTTCTTATTTATCGACTGGAAGGCAAAATCTCACTGAAGTCTGGAAAATAGGAACATATTTTGGTAGACTGTTTTTCCCTCTGGCCTGAATTTCCTGGAAAGTTTCAACCTAACCTCGGTGTAAGAGCAGAGCCACACTACTTTTTATTTGAGGAAATTTGTGCGTAACTGATTAAAACCAATAATGCCGAAACATTGCCATGCGAGGATTTCCTCAATCTTACGTCACTTTCGAGCTACATCCGCCAAAAAACCCTCTGCCGCTCATTTACATGGCTCTGCCCTGCAAAAGATGAGCCATGTAAGTTTCCTGGATTTAAGTGAATAATACTCTGGTGTAGATTTATGCCCAGATATTTGGGTGCAGTATGGTCCAAAGTCACCTGATATTGGTGTAACTGAGATTTTTGAGTTTAAAAGCAATTTTCTTTGCAACTGAAAAATAATTTCTCACTTGCATTATACTTAACCAAAATATCATCAGCCTCATTGCAACCAAAATGTTGTGGACCTTCAAGGCGTTAAGAAGGCCGAAGCAGCTGGAATGAACAATGGGCAGCTTCCTGTTCTGCATAATAATAATGGCAGAAGAAGAGATGCAATAGAGACTCAGAGTGAGGCACCATGGCAGAAGCCAGCTGCCCGATAGATTTCCCCAGTTGGTGGTTGTATTTGCGCATGTTTTATGCTGTTTTTACTCTCCGCCACATGAGCTCCACAGGAATTTGGATGTATATTTCAGTGCTGATGAAGGATGTATGACCCGTTATGTCTGTGCCAGTGTGAGTTCTCCCAACCAGAGCTCTCTACTCTAAACCTATTTCTCTGATAGTGCCACATTTTTCAAATGTTTATCTAAATCTCTTTTAAATGTTGTGATTAACCCAAGTTTAATAATAGCATTTCTATAGAGCTCTTCATGAACAGGATGACACCTCAAAATCCTGCACATTAGGAAGGAGAAGAAATAGATGCAAAGCCAGAAAATTTGTAAACTCAAAATGTTAGGATGGGAACTGAAGGCATGATCAAAGAGAAAGTTAAAAAAAAAATTTAAACACAGGATGTGGAAAGATTGAGTGAACTAGGGAGGAAACTGCAGAGAATAGGAGCAGCCTCCAGTACAAAGGAGGGAGCAGGAGATAAGTGTTATATATGTATACTTGTATTTACTCTGTACAGCCACAAGAGGGCTCATCCCCTGGAGTCCCAAGGGATCCCATAATCCCTTGGGAGCACAGATATTTAAAGAGGCTTCACAGGTTGGAGAGGCACACTGGACACCTGCAATAAAAGACCAAGGTCACACTTTACTTTGAGCTCACAGTGTTCAGTCTGGCTCTTTCTCCATACACAACAACTGGCGACGAGACACAGAAAGCGAATCCAAAGATGCAGAGAATAGTGGGCATCCTGGAGAAATTCTCGGAGGGAGATGATTGGGAAACTTTTGTGGAGCGACTCGACCAATACTTTGTGGCCAACGAGCTAGATGGGGAAGAGAGCGCTGCCAAACGAAGGGCGATCCTCCTCACCGGCTGTGGGGCACCAACATATGGCCTCATGAAGAATCTGCTCACTCCAGCGAAACCCACGGAGAAATCATACGACGATTTATGCACACTTGTCCGGGAGCATTTGAACCCGAAAGAAAGCGTTCTGTTGGCGAGGTACCGGTTCTACATCTCCAAAAGGTTTGAAGGCCAGGAAGTGGAGAGTTATGTCGCCAAGCTAAGACGCCTTGCGGAACATTGCGAATTTGAAGGACATTTGGAGCACATGCTCAGAGACTTTTTCATACTTGGCATTGGCCACGAAACCATACTTCGCAAACCTTTGACTGCAGAGACCCCAACCTTGAGTAAGGCCATAGCGATAGTCCAGGCGTGCATTGCCACCAGTGACAATACGAAGCAAATCTCTCAGCACACAAGTGCTGCTAAAAGTACTGTGAACAAAATGATGTTTTCGAATCGTAACGTACAGGGCAGGTCACACATATCTGCAGCTGCACGTCCGCAGATGTCTCAGAGTCCATCATCAAGGGTGACGAATGCAAGGCCATTAACACCTTGTTGGCACTGCGGTGGTGATCATTGTTTCCATTCAAGCCAATACAAAGTGTGCGTTTGCAAGGGCTTGTGGAACAATGGGACACCTACGAGTGTGCAGGCAGGCTGCAAAGCCTGTTAAACCTGCAAACCACTACGCTGCATAGGAGGACAGATCCACGAAGGATCACGAGGGACCAGAGCCTTAGTTAAAGGAGGCAGAGGTACATAGGGTGTACAGATTTACCACGAATTGTCTGCTGATAATGCTGAATGTTGAACTAAATGGACTCCTGGTTTCAATGGAGCTGGACATGGGCACGAGCCAGTCCATCATGGGCAAAAAGACTTTTGAAAGATTGTGGTGCAACAAGGCCTCAAGGCCAGTCTTAACTGCAGTTCGCACGAAACTAAGAACTTACACGAAAGAACTGATTCCTGTAATCGGCAGTGCTACCGTAAAGGTCTCCTACGATGGAGCGGTGCACAAGCTACCATTCTAGATGGTACCGGGTGATGGTCCCACGCTGCTCGGCAGGAGCTGGCTGGGAAAGATACACTGGAACTGGGATGACATCCAAGCACTATCGCCTGCTGAAGACACTTCGTGTGCTCACGTCTTAAACAAATTTCCTTCGCTGTTCCAACCAGGCATCAGAAAATTCCAAGGAGCAAAAGTGCAGATCCACCTAATTCCAGGGGAACGACCCATCCATCACAAGGTGAGAGCAGTACCATACATGAGAAAGGGTAGAGATCGAGCTGGACCGGCTGCAAAGAGAGGGCATCATTTCCACGATCGAGTTTAGCGAGTGGGCCAGTCCTATCGTCACAGTCCTCAAGGGATACAGCAGTCAGAATCTGTGGCGATTACAAAGTAACTATCAATTGTTTCTCCCTGCAGGACCAATACCCACTACCATAGGCCGATGACCTCTTTGCAACGCTGGCGGGAGGAAAGACGTTCACGAAGCTGGATCTGACTTCAGCCTACATGATGCAGGAACTGGAGGAATCATCGAAGGCCTTCACCTGCACCGACATGCACAAAGATCTTTTTGTTTATAACAGGTGCCCGTTTGGAATCCGATCAGCGGCAGCGATATTCCAGAGAAACATGGAAAGCTTACTGAAGTCGGTCCCGCACACTGTGGTCTTCCAGGACGATATCCTGGTCACAAGTCAGAACACAGTCGAGCACCTGCAGAATCTGGAGGAGGTTCTTAGTCGACTCAACCGCGTGGGGCTCAGGTTAAAACGCTCAAAGTTCCTGGGAAGGAGGATTGCGGCGGACGGCATCAGGCCCACCAACGCGAAGACAGAGGTAATCGAGAACGCACCGAGGCCACAGAATGTGACAGAGCTGCGGTCGTAACTGGGACTCCTGAACTACTTTGGTAACTTCTTACAGGGTCTCAGCACACTGTTAGAACCACTGCATGTCTTACTACAAAAAGGGGATGAATGGGTTTGGGGCAAAAGCCAAGAAAATGCCTTTGTAAAAGCTAGAAAATTGTTATGCTCAAACAAATTGCTTGTGTTGTATGATCCATGTAAGCGTTTGGTACTAGCATGTGATGCATCGTCATATGGCGTCGGGTGTGTATTGCAACAAGCTAATGATTTCGGGAAACTGCAACCAGTTGCTTATGCATCCAGGAGTCTGTCTAAGGCTGAGAGAGCCTACAGCATGATTGAGAAAGAAGCATTAGTGTGTGTCTATGGGGTGAAGAAAATGCATCTGTGATGTATGTAACACTCAAAACACTGACTCCACATGGTCTTGTGCTGTAGTAACTGCTGTGACCTTGGTGCTTTATTGTGTAACTCCAGAGTGCCTCCCAGGTGTGGTGGGTAGCCTTTCATACTCTGTCTTGCAGGTACTTCCAGGTCTCCCACAACAGCGCCCTCTGTGGCACACCATTGTACTTATACATTTAGTGTATCTGGACAATACATATCAGCATCAATACCTGTTTGGGCTAAAATTCGAATTGGAAACTGACCATAAGCCACTTATATCCCTTTCTCCGAAAGTAAAAGGATAAATACCAACTCATCGGCCCGCATCCAGTGATGGGCGCTCATGTCGTACGCATACAACAATGCCATCCGCCACAGGCTAGGCACAGAAAACTGTGCCGATGCTCTCAGTGGGCTGCCATTGGCCACCACGGGGGTGGAAATGGCGCAACCCGGAGATCTAGCCATGGTTATGGAAGCATTTGAGAGTGAGCAATCATCCGTCACTGCCCGGCAAATCAAAATCTGGACAAGCCAGAACCCCTTATTATCTCTAGTCAAAAGTTATGTGCTTCATGGGAGCTGGTCCAGTGTCCCAGTGGAAATGCAGGAAGAGATTAAAGCCGTTCCAGCGGCGCAAAGATGAAATGTCTATACAGACAGACTATCTTCTGTGGGGCAATCGCTTAGTGGTCCCCAAGAAGGGCAGATACACCTTCATCAATGACCTCCACAGTACCCACCCAGGCATCGTAATGATGAAAGCGATAGCCAGATTCCACGTGTGGTGGCCCGGTATCGATGCGGACTTAAGAGTCCTGCGTTCACAGATGTAATACATGCTCGCAGTTAAGCAATGTGCCCAGGGAGGTGCCACTAAGTTTATGGTCTTGGCCTTCCAAACCATGGTCTAAGGTACACGTCGACTATGCAGGCCCGTTCTTGGGTAAAATGTTCCTTGTGGTTGTAGACGCGTACTCCAAGTGGATTGAATGTGAGATAATGTCGGCTAGCATGTCCGCTGCCACTACTGAAAGCCTGTGGGCCATGTTTGCCACACACTGCCTACCCGATGTCCTGGTGAGCGACCTCGGGCCATGTTTTATCAGTGCTGAGTTCAAAGAATTCATGACCCGTAATGGGATCAAACATGTCACATCTGCCCCGTTTAAACCAGCGTCCAATGGTCAGGCAGAGAGCACAGTGCAAACCATCAAGCAAGGCTTGAAGAAGGTAACTGAAGGCTCATTGCAGACTCGCCTATCCCAGGTCCTGCTTAGCTACCGCACGAGACCCCACTCACTCACTGGGATCCCACCTGCTGAACTGCTCACGAAAAGAGCACTCAAGACAAGGCTCTCGTCAGTTCACCCTGATCTACATGAACAGGTAGAGAGCGGATGGCTTCAACAAAGTGCATACCATGATAGCGCAAATGTGTCACGCGAGATTGAAGTCAATGATCCTGTATTTGTATTAAATTCTGGACAAGGTCCCAAGTGGCTTTCAGGCACTATTGTGACCAAAGAGGGGAGCAGGGTGTTTCAGGTCAAACTTTCAAATGGGCTTATTCACTGGAAACACTTGGACCAAATCAAACTCAGATTCACGGACTATCCTGAGCAACCCACCTTGGACCCTACCTTTTGATCCCCCAACTAACACACCAGTGGCAACCGGCACCACGGTTGACCACAAAGCAGAATCCATTATCCACAGCAGCCCAGCAGGGCCCAACACACCAGGCAGCCCAGCAAGGCCAGCTGCACAGCAGCCCAGCGAAGGCCCAACAAGTGATTCAACAATACCAGCTTTCACACCGAGACAATCAACCAGGGCAAGAAGGGCCCCAGATCGACTCACATTGTATTTTGGCGGGGGGGTGGGGGAGTGCTGTTGTATATGTGGACTTGTATTTACTCTGTACAGCCACCAAAGGCCTCATTCCCTGGAGTCCCAAGGGATCCCATAATCCCTTGGGAGCACAGGTATTTAAGGAGGCTTCACAGGTTGGAGAGGCACTCTGGAGACCTGCAATAAAAGACCAAGGTCACATTTTACTTTGAGCTCAGTCTGACTCTTTCTCCATACCCAACAATAAGGTATACCCCACTATTAAAGGGGTGGAGAGTGCATGTTGGAGGAGACTGCTAAGGTAAGGTGGGGTGAGAAAAGAGAGGATTTTAAAAGCAACAAAAATAACTTTGAAGGCAACTTGTTGGGGCATAAGGAAAAAGTGGAGCTTGGAGATGATGGGGCAGGGGATGATGGCAGTGCAGGTGAGAGCACAGGCTGAGGACGATAGCTAGATTGGCTCCTGGTCCAACCCCTCCAATTCAGTGTTTTGAATACATTGCCCGGAATTTTCCAGGGTGGTAGCAGGCAAGATCGGTGGTGGGTTGGGAGGGAAAGTAGTTATTTTTGACAGCGGGTCAGGAGACCCAATTGAAAGAATTATCAGGTAGATTACAGGCACTTAAGAGCAGTTTTTCACTAACTTTAAAATTTCCCTGCATGGCCACAGGATTCACGCAGCTCGGGAACTAGGTCTGTCAACCTGAGGCGGGAGTTCCGTAGCCATTGTTCCAGCTGATTACTTGACAGCATGGAAAACAAACCAAAATAAAAACACGTTGATTGCATCAGCTGACAGATTGATGGGGATTCTGTTCTACTTGAACAGCTACTGGTAAATGTTAATTCAAAAATTCCGAAAGGAATGTGAGTGCTGAAGGCTCCCGTCCTACCCTGGATAGTGAGGGAAATGCATTTTTCGCTTGCCATTCTCAGTTGTTGCCTTCCAACTCAAAAGTAATTGCAGCTAATTATTCTGCACTATAAAAATGACATATACCATTTAAATAAATTCTTGTGTTGTTTCTGGTCAGGTTTTTTTCCACAATATACTGTGATTATCCAGTTACAGATTAAATCAAGTCATCAACCATAACACTAATTCTACTGGTTCAATTTGCTTTCAATCCCTAAAGATAACAAATTAAATTTTTCAGTCTGAGACTTCGGGGGTGAATTTCTGTGGAGGTTCTCTCACTTGTCCATTGTTAACTTCAACAGAAGGGCTGCAGAAATTCCAGAAACACAAGCACCACTGATTATTTTAATGAGGTAACAGAAAGGGTTGATGAGGGCAATGTGTTTGATGTGGCGTACATGGATTTCCAAAAGGCGTTTGATAAAGTGCTACGTAATAGGCTTGCCAGCAAAGTTGAAGTCCGTGGAATAAAAGGGACAGTTGCAGCATTGATAAAAAATTGTCTAAGTGACAGGAAGCAGTCGTTGTGAACGGCTGTTTTTTCGAACTGGAGGAAGGTACACAGTGGTGTTCCGCAGGGACACCACTGCATTTCTTGATATATATTAATGACTTGGACTTGGGTGTACAGGGCACAATTTCAAAATTTGCAGATGACACAAAACTTTGAAAGTATATTGAACAGTAAGGAGGCTAGTGATAGACTTCAAGAAGACATAGCCAGGCTGGTGAAGTGGGCGGACACGTGGCAGATTAAATTTAATGCAGAAAAGTGTGAAGTGATATATTTTGATAGGAAGAATGAGGAAAGGAAATATAAACTAAAGTGTATAATCAAAGTCTCAGACTGAAAAGAGAGACCTGGGGTTATATGTACACAAATTGTTGAAGGTGGCAGGGCAGGTTGAGAAAGTGATTAAAAAAGCATACGAGATCCTGGGCTTCATAAATAGAGGCACAGAGTACAAAAGCAAGGAAGTTATGATGAACCTTTATAAAACACTGGTTTGGCTTCAACTGGAGTATTGTGTTCAATTCTGCGCACCACACTTTAGGAAGAATGTGAAGGCCTTAGAGAGGGTGCAGAAAAGATTTACGAGAATGATTCCAGGGATGAGGGACTTCACTTACATGGATAGACTGGAGAAGCTGGGGTTGTTCTCCTTAGAGCAGACAAGGTTGAGAGGAGATTTGATAGAGGTGTTTAAAATCATGAGGGACCTAGACAGAGTAGATGGAGAGAAACTGTTCCTATTGTCGGAAGGGTCGAGAACCAGAGGACACAGATTTAAGATGATTAGCAAAAGAACCAAAGTCGACATGAGGAAAATCTTTTTTTTTTTTAAACGCAGCGAATGGTTCGGATCTGGAATGCATTACTTGAAAAGGTGGTGGAGACAGGCTCAATCATGGCTTTCAAATGGGAATTGGATAAGTACCTGAAGAAAAAGAAATTGCAGGGCCGGGGAGTGGGGCAACCTGAAGTGTTCTTGCAGAGTGCCGGCACGGCCTCGATGGGCCGAATGGCCTCCTTCTGTGCTGTAACCATTCTATGACTCTATATTGTTTGTCAGGGTTTCCGCAGCTCTTCCGCTAAACTTGCATAAGATTGTAAATCCACCTTTAAAATTAAATTTCAAATCTGCTTAATTTGATATTACCTATACACACACATATATTTTACTTATACCAGTTACTGATACAAAAGTCTATAGATTTGTGACTAAAGCACTAATATCTTACCAATTAATGAACTTTTAAAATTATGTTCTTGATCGTATTCGTAGATGGCATTTTACTTAATGATATTATTTAAATATTTCTTCGTCACTCATATATAACTTTTATATTATTGTAGAGTAAAGATTCAACCACCACTCTTAGATTAAACATCAATGGTTATGTGGCCAGGATCCCTTTAAGGATCCCGGCTGAAAACGCATTATGAATGACGTCACAAGACCCGCTCCATCTAGTTGAGCTGGGTAATGCGCTGGGCAGGCTTAATAGGCCCCATTAAGGCAAGTTCATTTTCAACAGCGGGATGAAGCCAGCAGCGGGGTCGTGACCCGCCAAAGACATTGCCCGCACCGGTCCCGCCCAGGTAGGCAAAATTCCCGCCATTGAAACTTGAGGGAGGCTGAGGCAAAGAGACGAAGTAGGAGCATATTGGAGAAGTTAATCCTCAAGGTGAAGACGACATGGGGTGGAGTTTAGTTGGCAACGAGTAAGGAAAAGTAGGGGCGGGGGCTGACAATGTTGCAGTCCTCGTCATGGGGTGTATGTGGGGAGAGGGACCGCTGCTCATGGTTAAGCAGTTTGCTGAGATTCTGCAGCCCCTGCTTTTCTGTAATTGGATAGAAGTTTGTAGTAAAGCTTCTGATTACAGAAAAGGTTTGTAGCCATGGAGAAGATGCAATGTAAATTCACTCGGAGGAAATTCACTGGGTTGAGCGACTTACCAAAAACTAGGACTGTATTCATTGGAATAGAATAGGTTAAATGGAAATTCTTGTGTAAGTGTTAGAATTTTGAAAAGATTTGAGAGGGTAAATAGTAAAAGATTATTCCCATTGATTGGTCATAAATTTGTGATTAGTACTCGAAGCATAAAGGGCCTCAGTCTATCTGCTACTGAAACTCTCATTCACACCATTGTCACCTCCAGACTTGACTATTCCAATGTTTCTCCTTGCTGAGCTCCCATGTTCCACACTCCGTAACCTTCAGCTCGTCCAAAATTCTGCTGTCCATATCCTATCCTACACCAAATCCTGCTCACCCATCACCCCTATCCTTGCTAACTTAGATTGGCTCCTGGTCCAAACCCTCCAATTTAAATTTCTCATCCTAATATTTAAATTCTTTCAAGACACCACTGCTCCCTATCGCTAACCTCCTTCAACACCACAACCAACGTAGAATGCTGTTCCCAGGCATTGTGTATCCCTCCACTAATTTGGACCCTTTGTCCCACTATTGGTGGCCATAACTTCAGCCGTCTCGGCCCTACACTCTAGAATTCCCTCCCTACACTTCCCTCTCCTCTTTTAAGATCCTTCTTAAAACCCATCTGTTTGACCATGCTTTTGGTCACCCATCAAAATAGCTCCTTCTTTAGCTCAGCATCTATTTTTGTCTGATAATGCATTTGTGAAATGCCTTGGGACATTTATCTACATTAAAAAGGTGCTATATAAATGCAATTTGTTGTTGTGGTTAAAATAAATGTTTTCACACAAAGGGCTAGACTTTCCACTTCACATCGCCCATCTATCGTCCAAAACGGACCTCTATCGCCCATTTTGAGGAAAAAGTGGAAACTAGGCCAGAAATATCACCAAAAAAATAGGCCCCCAAGTTTCATCTCACTTTGCCAAACTGACTGCCCACACAAGGCCCATCCCAACTTTCAGCAGATCGCTGACACAAGGTCGGGCTGATGGAAGGCCGAAAACATTGCTGAGAAATAGTTGCTTTTCCCGGGCCTTACAGAAAGGAATGGGCACTACGGAGGAAGAGGGGGGAAGACAGTCCAAAAATTGTGCTTAGGTGGTTGTGAGTGATTTATGGGTCCTGTATCGCTAGATCTACTCAGATTTTTAATTATATTTAATTTTAGTAATAGTAGCCTAGTGGATTAGGCATTTTTTAGTGGAAAGTTCATTTGTATCTATTGAAAATAGTTATTTATATTGAAGGGGGCTTGTATAGAGAGAGTAGTTTAATAGATTCACATTCTTTATTGAAAAGTGCATTTATAGCAATTGAAAATAATTATTGATAGTGATGGGTCCTATGCTTTCTGTGCCATTACTCATAACTGCTCACAAGCTGGTTTCTGAAAGGATCAATTGAAGAGGTGGCAAAGTAATGCGTAGAGAGAGACAGAGGAGACAGAGGAGGTGAGCGCACAGCCAACAAAGGTACAAAGAAACGCAATCTTACCTCAACTTGTCTGAAAACACGTGTCTAAGAAGGTTACGCTTCCAGAAGGAGGTCATCGATGAGATTTTCCAGCTCATCAAGGGGATCTTCAGCCTTCCAGCACCATTAGAACTGCACTGTCCGTTGAGGTGAAGGTTACCGCAGCCCTTCGTATCAGGATCTTTTCAGGCTTCAGCTGGCAACATCTGTCATATCTCTCAGCACGCCATGCATTGCTGCATTCGGCAGGTGAGTGAAGCCCTTTACATTCGCAGGATGGAATTTATACGTTTCCCTATGACCAGGGAGGCACAGACTGCGAGGGCTTTGGGTTTCTCGAGAATAGCAGACTTCCCCAAGGTGCAGGGAGCAATAGACTGCACGCACACTGCCCTGAAAGCCCCCTTAAAGAACGTGGAGATGTTTCGTAACAGAAAGGGATTCCACTCCCTAAATGTGCAGCTTGTTGACGACCACAACCAAATAATGATGACAGTAAATGCTACATCCTACGTGAGAGTGCTATCCCTGACTTGTTTGTCAATCAGCCAGAAGGTCACAGTTGGATGCTGGGGGATAAGGGATTATGGCCTTGCCAGTTGGCTGATGACCAACTGCGTACTCCCATCACTGAAGCGGAGAAACGTTACAATGAAAGTCACATAGCGACACGCAACATCGTTGAAAAGACAATTGGCGTCCTAAAGCAGCGCTTCAGATGCCTGGACCATTCTGGTGGCAGCCTACAGTACCACCCTGACCAGGTCGCTGAGTTTATTGTGGTGTATTGCATGCTGCATAAACTAGCTTTAAGGAGAGGATAACTAAATGCCAGATGGGGCTGCAGGTCCAACTCCAGAAGGAAGGGAGATGGAAGAGCCAGCCGGCGAGAATGAAGAGACAGAAGAGGAGGCTGGTGAGGACCCAGGGCAGGCCAATCAGCCTGGCGATCTAGCCATGGTCCCTCCCCCAAGATCAGTATACAATAGCAGTTATGCGGCTGCTAAGCTGTTGCGTTAGCAGCTCATTTATGAACGCTTTTCCTGAACTTACATTGTGGATAGTCACATTTACATATATAGTTAAGGTTCTCCAAAAGTTGCATTTGTGTGAATTACGTTTATACCTTGCTTGCACAGGCCTGGCATTTGCATTAATGCTTAACTTAATTAAACTTTTGTTATAATAATAGAATGCAGAACAATTGTTAAATGTTATGCTTAACGTAACTATAAGAGAATGCACAATTGTTAAATAAACATTTTTATTGAGTTTAACACAACAAATTTTCTTTCAATGCCCTCTCCCACCCTCCCCCCCCAAACAGCAATGAACAATTGAACTTTAAAAAATGTAACCTTGATATAGAAAACAATGAGAAAACCCCCTCCCCTATCTGCGGCCACGTTTCCCTCCAGGTCCTTTCCCGCCCCGTGTTTTAGCACCTCCTGCACGTTTTGGTCCCCGCAGACTGAGACGAGTCTGATGGGCAACGACAAGACTTCCTGCCAGGTTGGTGGTGTGGGAGTGGAAGACGAAGCAGGACGATGTTCATCTTCTGAGTCAAGAGGAACCGTATCCTCCATACTCGCTTGTGTGCTTGGGGTTGCACTTCGACCCGACATGACTCCTTTGGGTGCAGCGCCGTGTCCAGCCAGCAACGCATGCCAAAGGGCATTAGTTGCGGCGGTCTGCTCTCTGATCCCCTCCTAGGTCTATTGTGTTAACTCAGTTTGCATGACAGACCAGTTGGAGAAGATTGTGGAGAACTGGTGGAACTATCACAACCGTCTCCCTGCACATGGAGATCAAGCACTCCATCTGCCCGTCCGAGGTTGGTGATTGCTCACCTCGCTGACCCGGCCTCCGTGGGGTCAGTGTGTGCAATATGTTGCGCCTTGGCATCACCAGCTGCACACCACTTGGTCCCAGTGCCTCATCGTTCTCAATAGAAATGACCGTAGGATCACCACTGCACACCCACCCCCCAGATACCTCGTGCAGGAGCTCCAGCTTCTCCTCATCCTCCTGCTGTTCCTCCTCATCCTCTAGGTGAGCAAATAGTTCCTCCACCCCCTCAATTTCCTCAGGTTCCTCCTGCTCCACCGATGGAGATGCTGATGCTGACTGCACCTGTACCAGTGTATCAGGTTTACCTAAAAAACAGAAATGATGACATTTATTAGAACATAACAGTGTGCATTACCAAGAGACCTTACAAATCAATAGTTTTCATTACCCCAGAAAGCTGTAGCTGCTGCAATCCCTGCTTCATATGCCCTGCTTCTTATGCATGCATGAAATGACATTACATCATTAGTACATTATAAGCACATTCCAAGTATATTGCATTTTGCATTATAATTAGATCAGTTACATACTTAAGTTTTTAATACTGTTTTTAATATAGTTCGACAAATTACTCACGAGACGCATGGCTGAGTTCGGCAAGACCATGGGTGGTGGCCGAACGGCTTTCACGGCCAACCAGCGAGGCCGCACGCTTCTCAATTGCGGTTAATGGTTGGAGCTGAGCAATGCCGCCCCCCGTGCGCCATTGCTCGGCGTGGTTGATTGATATATTCTTCTGCAAACGAGAAGAGAGCATGGTATGGCATGGCATAAGCTAATGACCTAGATAGTAGCTTGAGGTCACAACAGTTTAAAATATTACATGCTGCTGGTTCACGTAACACATTTACCAATGACAAACTTAAATTCAATGAAGTAGATTCATTGTAATATTAAGAATTTGCATGCATGAGTAACATATTACATGTACAATTTGAAATAGAAAATGCAACTTACTGTTAATATGGTTTAACTAATATATTCAAGAATTAGATTCAGAAGATTCATTGCTCGACTAAAAATTTGCATGCATCAGTAAGATATAAAATATAATCAGTAAAATATAAAATGCAACTTACTCTTGCTGCAGCCACCAAGCTATTCCAGCGTTTCCCGCACTTGTCTCCGCCCCCCCAGGATGCAGGACACCATGGCTGCAATGTGTGCCCAGATTTTACGGTAGACATGGTGGCGGTTTGCCATGCACACCCAGTGTCAATTCGGCCCACTTTGCCTGCACCTCATTGACCAGGGCCTCGTTACTAAAGGGTTTGGCCCTTTTCCTCTCATTTTCAGTCTCCATACTCATTTTTAATCAGATTTAACTTTATGCTTTCACTAAGAATTACTCCAAATGATGATTTCAATAAGAATCACTCCAAATTATGTCCACTCAAACCTTCCAGCTTCTCTCTCTCTCTCTAATCCCACCCTGTACCTCCTGAGCATGTGTGATGATCCCTGACCTCCTAAAACCAGTCGGCCGATTTTAAAAAAACTCTCACATGCACACAAGTCCATTGCTAGGGAAGCTTTTTGACTTTCTCTTTTGGTGGCCGAACGCAACTTTGCTGAAAATGAGATCAACCATTCCACATCGCTGGCCTAGGGCAGAGTGAAAAATCGCCCCCCCAAAAAAATGGGCCTTGTACCAGCATTCAGCAAAGCTGAAACATCCCACTTCGCTGGAACAAGACCCATTTTTTTGAGCCTTGGCCACCTAGTGGAAAGTCTAGCCCAACGACTTTACAATATGAAGCCAAGTCAATCACACCATTTTAAAAGGGCATTAAACACTTGCAGACTAAAAATACTGAAAAGTACAAAGAAATGTAATTAGGGTAGCTAGCTCTGATATGAAGGTGAGATGACACAGGTACAATGGACCGAATGGCCTCCCTCTAAGCTGACATTTCTAACTCCGAATTCTACATGGAATCTATATCATTTTATTATTCTCTGGGATGTGGTTGTCACTGCCAAGACCAAGATTTTTTAATTTTAAAAGTCCAGTTCAAGGAATTGCTACATACACAAATGAAGTTAACTTATTCACTGCTTTATTGATTAAAATATTGGCATACATTGCATTAGAAACGGTCTACATTCAAAGCCCATGGTTGAGTTGAAACAAAAGTGAAGAGTAGCCACTGGATATTAAAAGCAATTGTCAGTGTAGCACAGTACATTTGATAGTTGCAGAAGGTATAAATGTTTGTAGTACAAGTCCTTGTAGTATGAATAAAACAATTTTTCTCATTATACAAAAAATGAATTCTGGCTAGTTTACATACAGATCAGTATAAATGGGTGATAGTCCATCCAGCTGGAACTGTATGAAAAAGGAGAAAAATACTGTTATACATGTCTCCCTATGTTAATCTTGCTGCTAAATAAATAGAGCTGCAGACATTTTGCACAGCACATATTGTGACCATCACTTTAAGAGATACCTAGCAGTAAAACAAATTGTTCTGAATTTTGACACTGACTTTTACATTCATGTTCACTTTGCTTTATACTGTCTTGTTCAAATGCAATCATTTCATATATGGCTACATTTTATGGCTTTTTGTCATCACTAGCCAACAGCAACTTGCTCATTTCCTTTTGTATAGTCATTAATTTTATGTAACCCTAGGAGATTCAGTAAACAGTGATTAACTTGACATTGGCAAGAAGTGGAAAACCACACCAACATTAAAGTTTGTGCTCCAGTCAGCCACGTTTTAACTGAAAGGAGGAATATGGAAAGCAAATGAATAAAAATAAATGTAATTTTGTTTTTAAATCTATGATAAGCAGCCTACTATCATTGTGGTCCAGATATCCAAGTTAAGACTGAGATCACAGGATTGAGTGCCACCACATTGTATAGGGTGGGCAGCTAGGTTTAGCAAAAAAGTGAAAAGGTGCAAAGTACAAGAGATACAGAAGTTCACAAATGTGTTTTCTCCACCAAAACCAGAGTAAATTTCCATAAGAATTAACCACTGCTGATTGGCTATTTAACTGAAACCAAACTGCTAATTTTTCACTTTCCTGGCTCAAATGAAGCCTTTGTGATGTCCATTAATAAGCCTTGATATCAGTTTCAGGTAGCCTTAAATTTGATACCATTTAAATCATAAATTGATACCCAAGCCATAAAATGCTCCATGGTAAGTACATACTGAGATGTAGTAAGAATTTTCCATAACCACATGACTAAATAATATGAAGTTGTAGGTTCAATGTCTAGGTTATCAATTAAGTCAAGGATTAGGAGGGTTAAATATCAATTCTAAATAATAACATTCAAGCCCTCTTGCAAGTATTGTGTGCACCATGAAACTAAGAAAGATTTAACTTTATGGATGATAAACATTTTTAACCTAAGTGCTCACTTCCATTGAGGTGCAGCAGAACTCAGCAATCAAGTTGTTCCACACTGCATGGCTCCAATCATTCGAATGACTACACAAAATATTGGATCAAAAAGGACAACTTTTCAATATGCTTTATATCGGTCTATAGCATAATGTACAGTTCTGGGTCAATGAAATGCAATTATGAAGAAAGTGTTAGAGTATCTAGTATCTTCCTGACGTGAATTCTGAATTTCAAATATCATTGATTTAGAAGAATATTTTATGCTGCATGGAATTACTGTAATGCAGAATATGATCAAGGTTATCACTGATACAGAAAAATGTTACAACATAAGGTACAATAATCTAGTGCAGTAAATTATGCAGCAAGACATTACATAGTTTTTGAATAGTATGTTGTGCGACATGGAATTGTATTGATTTAGAACAGTGTGCTACAATGTACAAGATTACAAAATATTGTACAAACTTAGAGCATGCAGTGAATCAATTAAAAGATAGTAATTAACACAAGTTAATAATTCCACAATTGATCAACAAATATCAGAATAGTATCTAAAACTTTCATTAAATGTTTAGCTATTTCAAATGTTTAAATTGGAGCATTTGCTGTTGGGGTTTATCATCAGCATCCGAGAAGGACTCTGAAGATTAGTCTCGTATTTATGGAAACAAAGTGGTTAACAATCACTGTTATTGCACAGAAAGAGATATTTTTAGCTGCGAGTTTCACTTTATAATTTTTAATTTGCATCAGTAAACATACTTTATCCTGGGAAAATGAAGTGCCTATATAATATAAATAAGATAGGAAAACCATCCAATAATATTTGTATAGAGATGAAATGATAGTGCTCTCTCAAAATCATTACTAGAATATCATTTGAAGGGGAGGAAAAGCCTGCCATTGGGTTGAGACTGGAACATGTTCCTTGAGGATAACCCAAGTGAAGAGTTGATTGGCCATCTATCAAACAGTGACTGATATTTGGGAGAGGGTGGTCCAAGAAAGGGAAGCAAAGTCCTAAAAAATAGGAAAGCAGGAAAAATTGGATGCAGCTACAAGAACACTCAAGAAGCTCAACACGATCCAGGACAAAGCAGTCTGCTTTAATCAGCACCTCATGCACTACCTTCAATATCCACCATCAGTGTATTGTGGCTTTAGAGTGAACTAGCAACAGGATGCACTGCAGAAACTTGCCAAGGCTTTCTTGGCACTACCTCCCAAATCTGTCATTTTCACCATCTCGAAGGACAAGGGCAGTATGTGCATAGGAACTCTCCAAGTTCTCCTCCAAGTCACACACCATCCTGACTTGGACATATATTGCCATTCTTTCATCATCTCTGGGTCAAAATCCGAGAACTCCCTTCTGAACAGCATTGTAGGAGCACCTTCACCACACGGACTGCAAAGATTTAAGAAGAAGACCCACCATCACCTCCTATGGACAATAAATGCCGGACTTGCCAACAATATCCAAATCCCAGGAATAGATTTTTTAAAAAGTAAAGACAATCTTGAAATGTGGCAAATTTAATAACTATTTTACATTGATGTCCTACATTAATCAAGCTTTCACTCTTCCATCAAACATGAAGGTTTAAAATGTTTAATTTTGAAATGGTATTGGAGTTAAGAGCAGGTTCTGATACACACTTAAATATTATTGACTTTCATATTGTACCACATTTCCACATAATTGTTATTAATAGTTTGCCTTGGAATTCTGGCCCACTGCAAACCAAAAAGCACCACAAATTAATTCCAGAAAGTGGCTTTGACATTTGTAAACGGCCATAATGTGTATGAAAATGTCGACAAACCACTGCTCCCATACTTTTGTACTCAAAATAGGTGACTTTATAAAAAAAGGAAGCATCTCTACAATTTCTGTAAAAATTACATTGGTCCAGTAAGATACTATTTACATATTTAATGCAATGATTCAGTTAGGATGGAATGACATTTTAGAATAACCCAGCCATTTGAAAATTCAATTTAAATGTGACAACATATTCTTTAGAAGCCTTTGTAAGCAAGACATCAAAAGGTATTTGATGCCATTTTATTTGACTAAAGTTATTAAAATATTTTGAACATTATGGCAGGCTTGGAGAAAAGAAATTGTTACATCATTATACATTACTACATATTTTAAGTGAGTTTTGAAAACCAGCTAAAAAAAAGCTATCAAAAAGGATACTGCCTTTTTAATTCAAAATGTCACCACAATGTGAAAAAGTTATAAGCATTTTAAAAGCTTTTTTATATTTTTATTGAACACCATTGTAATACTTTGTTCTCTTGTATTTGCACTTCCAGTGACAGAAGAGCTGTGCCCACAGTAAAATAAGTTTCAGAATTGAATATTTGTGTTTATGTTACAGGAGTTGACCAGCTTGCATGGTACACAGTTTTAAAAGCAGAGTTAAAAAAAAAAATTACGTTTTCATCCATCTCTACAGTCAACATAATTTCCTTTGATCCAGAAACAAATCTGTGCATATTTCAGGGGAGTGATCCGAACAGCCACATTGTAATCTTGCTGCACACCATTCTTATCCACCCATTGGTGCCCTGAAAATATTCCAATCACTTTTCGCTCCCATTTCCGATTCTGCCTTTTCCACATTCGAATGTAAACTCCTGAACCACTGGCTCCTGGCTGAGCATCGCACTGTTGATACAGGAGGTCGTAAGTTTCATCTTTGACCAAGCAGAAACGATAGACAAGGTCTCCTGGACGATCATTATCAAACCCAGAAAAGTGAATCCTGCCACCAGGCAGCCTTCCCTGAGGAGGAGCGACTCCTATTTTCATAAAGGGTTTCTTGTGAGGTCTTTTTAATTCCAGAAGTGCATAGTCATAATCCATGCCGATATCATTCGCTGAACCTTTGATCCATCCCTTTGGAACATGTGTCCGTTTTACTCGTATCCAATGGAACCTAGGTTTTTCTGGAAGAATTGAGTTGGTTTGATTTGCGGCTTTTCCATTCTCCTTTTGTTTTGGTTTAAAAAATCCAACTTTCATCTTTTGCGCACCCTTCACGTAGCTCTTCCCATCATGAATACAGTGGGCAGCAGTTAGAACGTGCTTCTCAGCTACTAAAGTCCCAGTGCAACCGGTGGAGATTTTCACTGAAGTTGAAAAAGGATAGTTCAACAGAAAGTTTTTCGCTAAGATGCTGAATCTGCCATCCAAGCCAAAGATTTGTCTTTTTGCTCTTCCACCACCCCTGTGATTCTGTTTGTTTTCCAAATCGGCAGCATTGAAACCATAGATTTCCACGTTTGTAAGTGTTCTGCTTCCATTTAAGTACAGAGTTTCATAAGACAAATATTCCTTCAGGTTTTCATAGTTTGGTAGGGGTGCTTTTTTATGACACTCTAATTCACATGGAGAGTTTACTTCTAGCTTTGCTTTACCCTCAAAGTGTGCATTCTCTAGCGTCACGGTTGCCTGAGGCAAAACAGCAGGTATTTTTGTTTTCTGCCATTCTGGCTTAAGCATAATTACATGCTTAATGGAACAAAGAAAAATGACTAGTGCTGGCACCGTTACCATGCTGAATGGCGATCTACTGTTGAAAGAACAGACTTTAATTAGTGATGCGGATAACTTCATACTCTTGCAGTTCTAAAGGCTAGCTCCAGAAATCAACTCCTACATGATAACACTCATGAAATACTAATCTGATAATTGGATAACACCAGCATTCTGCTGACTGGTTGTAAATTTAACAGAATCATTTCTTTCAAAGGTAAACTGAAATGCCCATCTACCTAATCTAATTACTCTACTGTGAAAAAACTTAAAAATGCAATAGACCAGGCAACCATATAATTGCATTTAATCATTCATATTTAACGGGTATTATCTCAAGTTGGTGGGATATTAGTGGGGCACACAAAAACATCGATCTCAAAATGGCATCTGACACAACTGTTATTTACAAAGATAAGGGGATATTTTAGCATTTGGGGAAAATGCACAGAACAACTGCCCAGGAGGTGCAGCAGGAGGCCTGGACCATGTCGAGGGCCCGGCCTCATTTAAAGAGCATCAGCGAGCTGCCCACTCCAAGCTGGTACTCAACGCAGCTCGCCAGATTTGGCCCAGTGCAATATTGGGCGGCCTGGAGACTACATGGCCAACAGCAAGGTGAAAATGGGAGGGGGAAATGTTCCTGATTGCAGGAGGGAGCCCAAGGCTCAGGATATTTTGGGGCCCAGAGGTGTAATTGTTTAGCACTTTTGCCTCAAGTCAGAAGGTCTAATGGAGTGCTGCACTGTCAGAGGTGTCGTTTTTGGATCAGGCCCTGTCTGCCCTCTCTGGTAGATGGAAAAGATCCAACAGCATTATTTGAAAGAGCATGGGAGGTCTCCTGGTGTCCTTGCCAATATTTATCCCTCAACCAATACGTGAAACAGATTATTTGGTCACTTATTTCATTGCTGTTTTTGGGACCCTGCTATGTGCAAATTGGCTATCGCATCTCCTACAGTACAACAGTGGCTACACTTCAAAAAACTACTTCACTGCCTATAAAGTGCTTTGGTCTCGAGCTCATGAAAGGCACTATATAAATGAAAGTTTTTCTTTCCTGTTCCTCCTGGCCCCACAAAAAAATTACCTACCTATGGGCCTTTGGGGGATTCTGCTTATTAGCCAACAGGTTCTATTGAGCTGAGTGTCCATGGCAGATGCTTCACCCAGCAAGCCACAAAAATGGATTTGGGGGTCCTGACTGTGTAATAAGATCCTGACTTAAATTATTCATGAGGTTCCCACCTTAACTGCCCCCGCTTTAACCGTCCCCGTCTATTAAATGAGCGTCGGGGCAGAAAACCAATGATAAGACTAGTGTACCGCCCTGTTTCTGCAAGGTAGAGGGAATGAAAATTCCCTGACAAGTCTCTTGCAAGATTCTTTACCAAGGCAAAAGACCCCTTTAAGACAAAATATTTCCCTTATGTAGAGCAAGAAATTGAAAGTGGCATGTGTTTTATTTTTTTTTCACAGAAAATTCAAAATAAACTGCTGACTTTGGTTACATATTACTCAATCATTTGAATACACTTTGTTTTCCAGTTTTATAATATCAGATTCCTAGCTTTAGCATTAGCCAATATCCGGGTGGGTGTTTCAGACATTTGATATTTCAATGAAAGGCAAACAAAGGGGATAGTGTCTCTTCACACGACTAACTGTAAAAACAATAGCTACACAGTATTATGAACTATGTACACATTGTGTTGCCAACTGAAAGGACAAAAAAAGCTAAGAGTATTGTCTACATTTTATAAATAATCCATTCAACATGTAGAAAGTGACTGAAAATACTTTAAAAATCAACAGAAGAAAAACCAAAGAACATCTGTATCTTTGTGATCTTCACAATATCTTTATAGTCATCCAATAATGAAGAATTTTAATAATTTTAAAACTCTTTTCAGCACTTGGCCTTCATTTATTTAAGTTAACCATTAAGAAGGCTATAAGGACTTGTTCCTTAGCAGTCTTCATAAATAGTGATAAGGTCAGCTAGAGATGTATTTTTAGATATATGATAATATTTCTACCCATTCAACCATGAGTAGAAAATGGCAGTTTTAGGTGCTTCATAGAATCACAGAATGATTACAGCCCGTGCTGACTCTCAGCTAGTGCCCTTTCCCTGGAGCCCTGCAAAATTGTTTCCTTCAGATGATTTTATATTTCAAAAGGGAGTTGGATAAGTGAGTCTGCTTCCACCACCCTTTCAGGCAGTGCATTCCAGATGTTAACCATATGCTACGTAAATTTTTTTTTTCTTATGTCGCCTTCGGTTCTTTTGCCAATCACCTTGAATCTGTGTCCTCTGGTTCTCGACCCTTCTGCTAATGGGAACAATTTCTCTCTCGCCACCCTGTCCAGACCCCTCATGATTTGGAACAACTCTATCAAATCTCCTCTCAATCTTCTCTGCTCCAACGAGAACTACCCCAGCTTCTCCAGTCTATCAACGTAACTGAAGTCCCTCATTCCCTGGAATTCCTAAATCTTTTCTGCACCCTCTCTAAGGCCTTCACATTCTTCCTAAAGTGTGGTACCCAGAATGGGACACAATACTCCGACTGAACCAATGTTTTAGACAGGTCCATCACCATTTCCACATTTTTTTACTCTATGGGCCCGAAATTGGTCTACATAAGGTCCGCCCATTTCTCGGCAGTATGCCAGTGGTGCACCGTTTCAAACCGCCGAGACCGAAAGGACAAAATTGATCGATTTTTTTTTTTGCCGTTATGTCAGCGGTCTGCAGCGGGCGGTAGGTAACAGAGGTCGATCCAGATCGACTTTCTTTTCGATGGATGGTGCGGCACTAAACTGCGCATGCGTGATTTTTCCCCGTTTTTTTTCACAGAAGCGTTTTACCCACGATTTCGGGGGGCAGGGTCACCCGCGCATGCACAGTGAGTTGCAGTCAAGGGAGAGAGAGTGATAAGAAGCAGAAAGCTAGTCGACGATCAATTACTTTAAAAACACATTGCAGAGTTTAAAAATATTCATAATTAATGGGCTCAATTTTCCCCAAAGCTTTTTTGGCGTACTTGAAGAGTTATGCCCATTTTTGGGGGGCCTAAGTATGCCCAAAAAAAATTCCAAGTTTTCCTGTTTGATTTCTTCATTTTGGCACAGTTTTAGGGGTGGAGCCTTGATCTGTGCCAAAAAGACCGGGTTGCTACGGTAACCAGGGACACAATGCGGGCTGAGGCTGGAAAGTGACAGTTCAATCTGCACAAGCACATTAAAATACATTACAGCATCTTAAAACTACATTGCAGAAACTTCACAAACACATTAAAATATATTGGAGCAACTCACCTCCATTAAATTATTAAAGTCCCCCCGTCCCGATGCCAGTGCTGATCCCCATTCCTATCCCAGGCCGAAGATCCTCCTGGTCTGCTTCCCTGCCCCCTAGCCCTGGCCAAACAGCTTCCTGGTCCGCTCCCCCACACCGATTATGGGCCAAATGGCCTCCCAGTTCTCTTCCCTGCATCTATCCCAGGCCAAATGGCCTCCTCCCTCCCGGTCCCTGCACCTAACTCTACCCGAAAGACGTCCCCCCACTCTCTCTCCCCATCTCCTGCTGCTGCTGTCTGGGCATCTGCTGCACTTACCTGCGCCAATTTCCTTAACTCTCCAGAAGGTTTTTCCACAGAGGCCACAAATGCTAGCCTAAGAAGAACTGGAGTAACTCTCAGCTGGGAAAACTTGCCTAAATGGCCAGAATTGGTGCGGATGGCAGGTTACACCCCTTTAGCTGAAAAAAAAACTTACCTAAAAAATTGTAACTAACTGAGTTACGCTGATGCAAATTGATCGGGGAAACTGTTTTTTTATTAAAACTTAGGCCAAAAAAAGCAGCCTGCGCCAAAAAAACGACGCAAATCACTGCTGAAAATTGAGCCCAAAAATTCTACAGCTTGAACAATAAGACATATTTTACAAAGCAAATATCATAACATAAATATAATGGAGATGTTAAAATAATAAGTCAAAGCGCAGGAATGTCAAAAAGGGCAAGAGGTTGAGGGCGCCTGCCTTCAACGAGACGGAGTTACCTGCCCTCCGAGAATATTACAGAGCGGTACTCCAACCTAACAAAGGGTGGTCGTGGAAAGCCCCCCCCGCCCCCCAAAGGAGTACAATAGGATATGGGACAAGATCGGGGAGGCTGTGTCCTCCACAAGTACCATGGTACACACCGGGGAAAGGTGCTGTAAGAGATGAAACGACCTGGTGAGAGTCATAGGAACAAGTAATGATTTTATTTATGCGCGCCCCCCCCCCCCACGTAAATGTAGGTTCCGTGTCATACAGATGATGCTATTTATCTTAAGTTTACGTAGATGTATTCGTGCTTTCAGGCAATGACAAGCGGCTCAACGCAATGTGTGTGTGTGTGTGTGTGTGTGACCCTGTGTGTCTGCGATGTTAAATGGATTGAGGATTTTTACTTTCATTTACTTCACTTTCTGCAGAAGACATCTGCAATAGCAGCTGATCTGTGTCATACAGAGGAGGACCCACAACCCAGGAGTCATGACAGAAATAGGGATCCGTGCCCTGTCCCTGGTTGGGGATAGCAACCATGCCACCACCGGTGTTGGAGCTGACCCACTCACAGGATGGTAAGTTGAATACAATCCCCGGTCTGTGTTGCAGTCCTGCCATGTCATGTAATGCAACTGTAATTGTAATGTTGGCCTCATCTAATTTAATGTAAGTTTATTGCACTGTATGTTGGCCTCCTGTGATATACTCTAATGTTGGGGGGATGTAACGCAATGCATATATGCATTGTCTGTCTGCGATATTAATGCAGTAATGCAGCAGTGGTGGGCATTTAAGTAAAACTGCGCTAAGTCACTGTACTATGTACTCATGTAACCCTAACCCCTCCCCTGGTGCCAAGCATTTTTAAATGTTCTTTTGTACTTCTAGACTCGGACGATTCAGACCACACCTCCACAGAGAGAGACCAGATGAGAGACGCACTGTCTCCACCTCTGGCGTCACCCAGCCCTCTCCCGACTTCACCACTAGCAGAGATGATGAAGAGGAAGAGCTGCTGATCCTGGAGCCAGTGGAGGTGGAGGTGGGGCTGGAGACGGAGGAGTTCCATGTGGGACAGCTGGCAGATCCTGTACCACCGAGTCCACATTCAGGGGGCTCCCCCATGGTTCCTCTGATTCTGTGGGACCAAGTGGTGTGCAGCAATGCACCCTCAGTGTTGCAGCACCTTTGCCGCAGCGATCGAGGTTGGTGCAGAAAAGGTCGGTTGCTGCACGACAGATAGGCGTGTACAGGTGCAGTGTCCCGTATCCGGAACCCTCGGGACCGTGGCCATTCCGGATTTTGCATTTTGCTGGATTTTGGAACGTCTATCTGACGTCACAGCCCAGGTTCGGGTATTTCCAGATTTTGGAACGTCAGAAAGGGGGTTGGGGGGTGGGTGGGGGGTCAATGAGCTGTGCGGGTCGCTGGGTGGGGCCCCGCCACCGTGGAAGTGTTCGGGTGGGGCCCTGCCACCGTGGAAGTGTTCGGGTGGGGCCCTGCCACCGTGGAAGTGTTCGGGCGGGGCCCCGCCACCGTGGAAGTGTTCGGGCGGGGCCCCGCCACCGTGGAAGTGTTCGGGCGGGGCCCCGCCACCGTGGAAGTGTTTGGGCGGGGCCCCGCCACCGTGGAAGTGTTCGGGCGGGGCCCTGCCACCGTGGAAGTGTTCGGGCGGGGCCCTGCCACCGTGGAAGTGTTCGGGCGGGGCCCTGCCACCGTGGAAGTGTTCGGGTGGGGCCCTGCCACCGTGGAAGTGTTCGGGCGGGGCCCTGCCACCGTGGAAGTGTTCGGGTGGGGCCCTGCCACCGTGGAAGTGTTCGGGCGGGGCCCTGCCACGGTGGAAGTGTTCGGGCGGGGCCCTGCCACCGTGGAAGTGTTCGGGCGGGGCCCTGCCACCGTGGAAGTGTTCGGGCGGGGCCCTGCCACTGTGGAAGTGCTCGGGCGGGGCCCTGCCACCGTGGAAGTGCTCGGGCGGGGCCCTGCCACCGTGGAAGTGTTCGGGCGGGGCCCTGCCACCGTGGAAGTGTTCGGGCGGGGCCCGCCGCCAAGAAGGTGTTCGCACAGGCCCCGCCGAAGGAGGTGGTGGTCAGGCAGCCCCGTTGCGGAGGTGGTGTTCAGGCAGGCTGGTGAGGTGGGGCCCGCGGTCAGGTAGTGGCGGCACTCGAGGTCAACAGGGTTTGAATTCCGGAACATTTTACGGATTCCGGACGACCCTGCCACCAATCGGTCCAGAGTCCGGATTCTGGAACATTCCGGAACTCTGCACCTGTACCAGGACATGGTGCGTCTGTCACAGGCCAGCGTTGACATAGGTCAAGAGCAGCTCAAGGCCACAGCTACAATAGCCGCAAACATCGCGGCTCTGTCAGACCGGCAGTCGAAGGATATGTCGCTTATGATCACCGCGATGGAGCGAACCACCACGTGGCAATCGACAGGATCGGGACATGGCATGGAAACCCCCCGTGCCAGAGTAGTCAGGTCGACAGCACCCGAGGGTGGGGAACTGACAGCACCTTACAGCACTGAAGCCTTCCACATCATGAGCTTCTCCCGAGGCCCCATTTATTGCGCCTGCAATGTCTGACCCCCAACGACAGTAACAGTACTCTGGGTGCGGTGCTGCACGCCAGCTTGGTACCACCACGGGGAGGTATAAGAAAGCGTGGGGGAGGGGGGACTAATCCCAAGGATGGTGTAGCACATGTTCGAGGACAGCAATAGTTTTTTTTCTTGTACTTGTTCATTTAATAATTCAAGTTTGATATCTAAAAGTTTATTCAAGTTGTTAAAGTTTTGTTAAAGTTGTTAAAGTTGTTTTATAGTTATAAGTTTTACAAAGTTATAAAATTA
The DNA here is from genome assembly GCF_044704955.1 of Pristiophorus japonicus. Taxonomy (NCBI): domain Eukaryota; kingdom Metazoa; phylum Chordata; class Chondrichthyes; family Pristiophoridae; genus Pristiophorus; species Pristiophorus japonicus. The sequence goes on from NC_091986.1 coordinate 115,063,414, forward strand.
TTGTATATTTTTTATATTGTTACGTAAATGTTTGAATTGAATTTAAACACTCTTGTGCAGTGTCAAACTTTTGGTGTAACTGTCATCAGGGCCCCAAAAAGCAGCTCTCCACATTCAAGCAAAGCGTTCATTTATGAACTGCTGACATAACAATTTTGCAGTGGCATAGGCTCCGCGTGACCTCTGCATGGTGTTGGGGGGGGGGGGGCGGGAGGGGGGGGTGGTGCCATGGGTTCACCTGGAAGCTCCTCCTCATCCTCCCCCGCTGTCCCCTGTGGCAATTCCTGTCCCCGCCTGATGGCTAAATTATGCAACATGCAGCACACCACTGTGAACTGAGCAACCTGCTCAGGGTGGTATAGCAGCCTGCCTTCCGAGTGGTGCAAACATCGAAAGCGCTGCTTCAGCACGCCAATTGTCTTACGTGTGGCTATATGGCTCTTATTATATCGTTGCTCGGCTTCTGTCTGAAGGTTCCACAGTGGGTTCAAGAGCCAGGTAGCGAGGTCGTACCCTTTGTCCCTCAGCATCCAGCATTTAACTTGTGGCTCAGACTTCAACAGGTCAGACACAGTACTCTCTCGCAAGATGTGCGCATCATGGATGCTCCCTGGAATGTAGGCATTCACTGCCATTATGCACTGTGTATGGTCGCAGACGAGCTGCACGTTGAGGGAGTGGATTTCCTTACGGTTTCGGTACATCTCCACCTCCTGTAATGGTGCTCGCAGGGCAATGTGGGTACAGTCAACAACACCCTGCACCTTGGGGAAGCCAGCAATGAGTGCAAATCCCAAAGCCTTCTCACTCTGTGCCTCCCTGGTCATTGGGAAGTTTATAAGTTCCATCTGGTGTGCATACTGTGCTTCAGTTACTTGTCGAATGCAGCGATAAGTAGCGTACTGAGGAATAGAGCATATATCCCCAGCTGATACCTGAAAAGAGCCACATGCATAAAAGGAAAGTGCCGCAGTCACTTTCATCTCGACAGAGAGTGCAGTAATGTTGGTGGTACTGGGCTGCAGGTCTGCCTTAATGAGCTGGAAAATCTCATTGATCACTTCTTTGCGGAAGCGCATCCTTCGAACACACGGTCAATCGGTCAGGTCCAAGAATGAGCCCTGCTCCCTGAAAATCCTTTGTGGGTAAGGCCTCCTCCTCATCAGTCTGCGATTACCCTGATAACTCCACTCAATAAACCATCTCACATCTGGATCCTCCATTAGACAGGTTGTCAGCAATACAGGCCGAGATAGTACAGGCCCCATTCTTTTTAAATCTCCATAATATTTTTCAATGAAAAAAATATAACTAAAATGCCTTTGATCTTAATAAGTTACTCAATACCAATAAAAATACCTTTCCTACTGTAAATCGCACAGTAAAATCACTGTTCACCTCAGAAATAGAGGTGCTGCTTTAGCTGACTGTTCCTGATTTCAAAATGGCGGCTCCTAGCACCACCGCCCATTCCCGCCTACTTAATCTCGCGTAAAACCACCTTTTCCAGGATGGTATGCAGCTCCGGTGTTATGTCAGCGGTATACCATGAAAATCAGAATTTTTGGGTGGTATACGGGCAGTCCTGCATATTGCTTGGTGGTATGTCAATGAGGAATATTCCGCCGAATGGTATGTCAGCAGTATGCATGTGTTTTTTCATCAAAATCGCATTTTTGGGCGGTAAGCGGGTGGTCCGCGGGCAGTAGGGAGCAGAATGTCAATGAATTTCAGGTCCTTTATCTCTATTCATGAAGCCCAGATCCCCATAAGCTTTTTTAAACTGCTTTCACAACCTGCCCTGCCACCTTCAATAATTTATGCACACATACCCCCAGGTGTCTCTGTTCATGCACCCCCTTTAGGATTGTATCATTTAGTTTATATGTCCTCTCCTCATTCGTTCTACCAAAATGCATCACTTCACATTTTTCTGCGTTAAATTTCATCGACCACGTGTTCGTCCATTTCACAGGTCTGTCTGTCTTCCTCCTCACTGTTCACTATGCTTACAAGTTTTGTATCATCTGCAAATTTTGAAATTGTGCCCTGTACACTCATGGCAAAGTCATTAATATATATCAAGAAAAGCAGTGGTTCTGGAACTGATCCTTGGGAAACACCACTGTATACCTTCCTCCAGTCCAAAAAACAACTATTCACCACAATTCGGTTTCCTGTCACTTAGCCAATTTCGAATCCAGGCTGCCACTGTCTTTTATTCCACGGGCTTCAATTTTGCTGGGCAACCTATTATGTAGCACTTTGTCGAACTCCTTTTGGAAATCCATATACACTACATCAACCGCATTACCCTCATCAACCCTCTCTGTTACCTCATCAAAAAACTCGATCAAGTTGGTTAAACACGATTTGCCTTTTTCCATGCTGGCTTTCCCTAACTAATTCACTGCTATCTAAGTAACTTTTAATTTTGTCCCTGATTACTGTTTCTAAAAGCTTCCCCACTATTGAGGTTAAACTGACTGACCTGTAGTTGCTGGGTTTATCCTTACACCCTTTTTTGGAAAATGGTGTAATATTTGCAACTCTCCAGTCCTCTGGCACCACCCTGTATCTATGGAGGATTAGAATATTATGGCCAGTACCTCTGCGATTTCCACCCTCAATTCCCTCAGCATCCTAGGATGCATCCCATCTGCTCCTGGTGAATTATCTACTTTAAGTACAGCGGACCTTTCTAACACCTCTTCTTTATCAATTTTTGTCCTATCAAGTGTCTCCATTACCTCCTCCTTCATTATGTCTATGGCAGCATCCTCTTCCTTGGTGAAGACAGATGCAAAGTACTTATTTAGTACCTCAGCCATACCCTCTGCCTCCATGCTTGGGTCTCCTTTTTGGTCCCTAATCGGCCCCAGTCCTCCTCTTACTATTTATATGCCTATAAAAGACTTTTAGATTACATTTTATGATGGCTGCCATTGTATCCACATACCCTCTTTTTGCCCCTTTTACTTTCTTTTTCACTTCTCCTCTGCCCTTTTTAAATCATCATCATAGGCAGTCCCTTGGTATCGAGGAAGACTTGTTTCATCTCTAAACAGGAGTTCTTAGGTGGCTGTATAGTCCAATACGAGAACCACAGTCTCTGTCACAGGTGGGACAGATAGTCGTTGAGGGAAAGGGAATGGTTGACTGCACGCTCTTTCCGCTGCCTGCGCTTGATTTCTGCATGCTCTCGGCGACGAGACTAAAGCTGCTCAGCGCCCTCCCGGATGCACTCCCTCCACTTAGGGCAGTCTTTGGCCAGGGTCTCCCAGGTGTCAGTGGGGATGTTGCACTTTATCAGGAGGGCTTTAAGGGTGTCCTTGTAACGTTTCCGCTGCCATGAAGGAGTTCCGAGTAGAGCGTTTGCTTTGGGAGTCTCGTGTCTGGCATGCGAACTATGTGGCCTGCCCAGCGGAGCTGATCAAGTGTGGTCAGTGCTTCAATGCTGGGGATGTTGGCCTGGTCGAGGACACTAATGTTGGTGCGCCTGTCCTCCCAGGGGATTTGTAGGATCTTGTGAAGACATCGTTGGTGGTATTTCTCCAGCGATTGAGGTGTCTACTGTACATGGTCCATGTTTCTGAGCTGTACAGGAGGGCTGGTATTACTACAGCCCTGTAGACCATGAGCTTGGTGGCAGTTTTGAGCCTGATATAGCCTGATTCTCAGATGTATTTGCAACCTGACATCTGTCATACATGCTATTTTTCTGCTTCATCATATTCTCTATCTGTTTTGTCATCCAGGGAGCTTAGACTTTAGTTGCCCTACCTTTCCCTCTCGTGGGAACGTACCTCGGCTGTACCTGAACTATTTCCTCTTTAAAAGTAGCCCATTGTTCCACTACAGTTTTGCCTGCCAATCTTTGATTCCAGTTTACCGGGCCAGATCCCATTCTCATCCCACGGAAATTGGTCTTCCCCCAATTAAACATTTTTATTTCTGATGGTATCACTGCCAGATTATAGTTTTAGCAAAGATTTAACACAGATATTATGAATTACCATTTCCAAACTAAAAATCACCAATTATTTGGATTATACCCCCTGTATTTCCCTCCCCACTCTTTTTTTAGGCCAGTCTTGAGCCTCTCCCTTCCTTGTGTAGGATAGATGTTTCCTGACAGCAACCTGGCTGAAAGTATGAAAGAACAAATATGTTATGCTATAGCTGGGTTTCTGAAATTACTGGCTCAGGTTGACGTTACCCAATGTGAAATATGGGTATCATCAGCCAATTCAATGGTGTACATCAGTCATAAGGGCCATCATTCCTTAAACATGAAATTGTTGTTTTCTTGTACTTGATTTATTCAAACACAATAACCATCTTTATGAATTGCTTTTGGTGAGCCATGGTCAAAATCATAGCTAGTGACACCTTTGTACCAGCTGAAATTTTGAGCCAAACATTGACGTAATTAATTATACAAATGGCAAATTTTCATTATTGAAAGAACATTTCGTTTGTTAAAATTGATTTCAGAATACATCATCTTGGTTGCTATATTTGCACCTAAAGTACACTGCATGGAAAGGGTCTAAAATCTTTATTTTTTGGCAATCCAGGGTATACTCATCTTGACGTGTCTAAGGAAGGAAGTAATGGTCTGGTGACAAATGAGGAAAAAAATTACAATTATTTACATCGTGAAGTAATACCTTGGTATTAGCCGAGAGGATTCTGCCACTCTCTTTGGAGCACACTTTATACAAAAGAAATCTGTCTCACCAACGTCACAAATCAATCATGTAAATATGCTGATAACCAAGGTGATGGTACATAGTGGGGCAGATTTTCTTGATCTTTACCCCAGGGAAATACTTATTCCCTGGGCATAAAGGAAGAAAAGAGGGAATGAAGACCTGCAATGCTTGGTTTCCATGCCTTCTGGCATTTCTGGGTCTATCCCAAAGGAAGAGCAAGTTTTGTCCCAGCATTAGATGCATGCCCAGTGTACCAATGTTAATGAAGTAGGAAGGGGCATTCTTGACCTTTCACCTCAATTCCTTGTTGTTATGGTCCAGGAGCTAGCAATGGGCATTGCAGCCTGGATCCCTCTCAGATCAGAGGGTTTCAGGGGGCCTGACAGCAAGACTCAGAAAACCTCAAAGGGAAGTAGAAACCTTTTTTGAGAGTGATCTTCAGGTCTCAGGGCCTACTGACTAATGCTCCCCAACAGCAACCAGAAAGCCCCGGGGGCAGTGTCCAGATCTATAACTGCACTTCTCTTTCCACTCGTGTTTCCTGGTGCAAGGCCCTTCCAAGCTGCAGGTGTAGATTGGGTATCCGACCAGGGAATTTAGCACCAAAAGCTTCTGGTCAGATACTTTAAACTCCTGTCAAATTAGCTCAGCCTAGAAGAGTAATTATTATACTAAGCAATCTAATGACAAATATTTTGCCAAGAAATAATTGAAATAATTATATAATAATAAGCATTGTGATGTTTATGCTGTTTTTATGTGGTTTGCAAACCTTGTATGAGATGTATACTACATAAAAACATCATAATTAATGCAAGTATAAACGGAAAATGCTCAAAATACTCAGCAGGTCAAGCAGCATGTGTGAAGAGAAAAAAATAATTAATGTTTCAGGTCAATGACCCATCATCAGAACTGGAAATCGTTACAGGTGTAATAGGTTTTATGCAAACACAGAGACAAAGAAAGGGAAAGAAGTGGAGGAAAGAACAAAAGGGAAGGCCTGTAATAGAGTTGAAGGCCGGAGTGATTAAATGAACAATACCAGCATCTACTGTCCAAAAAAAAAAAATGGGAGCTGAGGTTATGATCTGAAATTGTTGAACTCTATGTTGAGTCCAGAAGGTTGTAAAGTGCCTAATCAAAAGATGAGGTGCTGTTCCTCGAGCTTCCATTGAGTTTCATTGGAACAGTGTATGAGGCTGAGGACAGAGAGGTCAGAGAGGAAGTGGGATGGAGAATTAAAGTGACAGGCGACCAGAAGCTCGGTCACGCTTGTGGACTGAATGGAGGTGTTCAGCAAAGCAATCACCCAATCTGCATTTGTCTCAAATGTAGAGGAGACTGCATTGTGAGCAGCGAATACAGTATATTAAAAGGAGTGCTTGGGGCCCTGGAAGGGAGGTGGTGAAAGGGAAGGTGCTGTGGGAAGGATGTCGTGGAGGGAACCATTCCTTTGGAATACTGAAAGGGAAGGAAGGGGAGGACAAGATGTGTTTGGTGGTGGGATCATGCTGGAGGTGGCAGACCTGGCAGGGGATGATCCATTGAACGTGGAGGCTGGTAGGGTGAAAGGTGAGGACAAGTGGGGGGGGGGGGGGGGGCCCTATCATGGTTCTGGGAAGGAGGGGTGAGGACAGAAGTGCAGGAAATGAGATGGGCACAGTTGAGGGCCCTGTCAACATTTGTGGAGGAGAATTCTCAATTGAGGAGAAAGGAAGACATATCGGAAGCACTGACATGGAAGGTGGCATCATCAGAACAGAAGCAATGGAGGCAGAGAAATGGAATAGAATCCTTACAGGAAGTGGATGAGAGGATTCAAGGCAGCTGTGGGAGTCAATCAGCTTATAGTGACATTGGTTAACAAGCTATCCCCTACCCACACAGAGACCCACACCCTGCTCCATGTTAAAATTCCCCCTTTATCTCAGATTAAATATGACAAAATAATGTAAAAGTCTACTTAGATATTTTGACATATTTAATTGAAAGACAAATAAGCATTTGGAGACACTTACCATAAACTAGAATTTGTGGACTGTTAACATCGTACTGTTGCTTAAAAATGAAGAACGGGATAGACCAGTAATTACAGACCAGTCAGCCTAACCTCAATGGTGGGCAAATTACTGGAAACAATTCTGAGGGACAGCATTAATAGTCATTTAGAAAGGTACGGATCAATCAAGGACAGTCAGCATGGATTTGTTAAAGGAAGATCATGTCTGACTAACTTGATTGAATTTTTTGAGGCGTTACCAAGGAGGGTTGATGAGGGTAGCACTTTTGATGTAGTTTACATGGATTTTAACAAGGCTTTTGAAAAGGCTCCACATGAAGACTGATCAGAAAAGTAAAAGCCCATGGGATCCAAGAGAAAGTGGTAAGTTGAATCCAAAATTGGCTCAAAGGCAGAAAGCAAAGGGTAATGGTCGATGGGTATTTTTGTGACTGGAAGGCTGTTTCCAGTGGGGATCCGCGGGGTTCAGTGCTAGGTCCCTTGCTTTTTGTGATATACATCAATGATTTAGACTTCAAATATAGAAGGCATGATCGGGATGTTTTCAGATGACACAAAAATTGGCGATGTGGTTGATCATGACAAAGAATGCTGTAGACTGCAGGAAGATATCAATGAACTAGTCAGGTGGGCGGAAATGTGGCAAATGGAATTCCATCCGGAGAAGTGTGAGGTAATGCATTTGGGGAGGGCTAACAAGGTACGGGAATAAACAATAAGTGGTGGTATACTGAGAAGTATAGAGGAATAGAGGGACCTTGGAGTGTATGTCCACACATCCCTGAATGTAGCAGGACAGGTCGATAAAGGTGGGTAAGGCGACATATGGCATAGTTTCCTTTATTAGCCAAGGCATTTGATATAAGAGCTGGGAGGTTATGCTCCAACTGTGTAAAACACTAGTTAGGCCACAGCTAAAGGTACTGTGTACAGATCTGGTCACCACATTACAGGAAAGATGTGATGTATTAGAGAGGGTACAGAGGACATTTACAAAGATGTTGCCAGGACTGGAGAATTTTAGCCATGAGGAAAGACTGGATAAGCTGGGGTGGTTTTCTTTGGAACAGAGGAGGCTGAGGGGAGATTTAGTTGAGGTGTATAAAATTATTAGGGGCGTAGATAGAGTGGATAGGAAGGACCTATTTCCCCTTGCAGAGAACCAATAACCAGGGGGCAAAGATTTAAAGTCATTGTAGTAGGATTGGAGGTGAGTTGAGAAGAACTTTTTTTACCCAGAGGGTGGTGGGAGTCTGGAACTCACTGCCTGAAAGGGTGGTAGAAACCCTCATCACATTTAAAAAGTACCTGGATATGCACTTGAAGTGCCGTAACCTGCAAGGCTATGAACCAAGAACTGGAAAGTGGGATTCGGCTGGCCAGCTCTTCGGCCAGCACAGATGGGTCAAATGGCTTCTTTCTGTGCGATAAATTTCTATGATTCTATGATGTGCCACGACATTATGCATCTAATGTCTCACCCGTTGCTTTGCTGTGACCAACTCTATAAAGGCCTGAAGTCATCACAGTGCACCTCTTACTTGCCAGTTGTACACAATCTTTTATTTTTTAGCTTTCTTCTTTTTCTGTGGTTAAAATGTTTTCTATTATATTAAAATTCTTATCACTGCTTGTCCAGTTTTGCACAATTTCAGATGGCACCAAATACGGAGTCCAACTAGACCACAGTCCCCTCCACAATGAGATTCATCTCAGCCCACGTGAACTTTGATATCTTTGTTCCCAACAGTAAAGATGCCATTTTATGACTAGTTCTTTGATCAACACAATAACTCAGGAGGTTAATGACTTCAGTTTCAGCTCATTAAAGTAGTTAAAACTCATTATTAGAAATGGGACTTGACTTGATGGCAGTTCATTAATGTATAACAGAGCAGACTGCACAACATATTCTAGACAAGGCACTGAATCATTACCGTACAACTTTACTTTGATTAAGCTCTGAAGCAGGAGGAATGTCAGATATTTAATAATACATCACTGACAGTGAATTCCACACATTCATTCACTTGTGCAAGTCATTCACATCTGTGGCATTTTTGACTTGGGAGTTTAACACGCTCAGGGAATAATTCTCATTTCAAACCCTTACTGGTCCCAGCTGTAATTTTATCATTAAGATTAAAACAGAATGTGTCATTATCATTTTTACACAGGTCCACTAAATGCAGCTAATAACCAAGGCATCTGAGAGATTGGGAAGGGGCTACATTGAAGTATGATTAATTTATTGAAAATGTATGCTGTCTACAAAATAAATTTTGGATGTTGTTTATTGCTATTAAATCCCACTTTCTGGATTAAACTAGTGAAACACCCTAAATGTAAAATGTTGACATGAGTGTTTTTGTTCAAAGCATCAATAAAACAAAAAAAAATAATGAAAAACTAGCAAAACCAGGAAGAAAGAAGAGATTTGCATTTATATAACACCTTTCACGACCACCGGACGGCTCAAAGTGCTTTACAGCCAAAGAAGTATTTTTGGAGTGCAGTCACTGTTGTAATGTGGGAATCGGGGCAGCCAATTTGTGCACAGCAAACTCCCACAAACAGCAATTTGATAATGACCAGATAAATTATTTTTGTTATGTTGATTGAGGGATAATTATTGGCCAGGACACTGGGGATAACTCCCCTGATATTCTTCGAAATAGTGCCATGGGATCTTGTACGTCCACCTGAAAGGGCAAATGGGGCCTCAGTTTAACGTTTGATCCGAAAGACGGCATCTGACAGTGTAGCACTCCCTCAGCACTACACTCGAGTGTCAGCCTAGATTTATGTGCTCAAGTTCCTGGAGCTTTTCATAACTTCAGAGTCTATGGGGCCAATTTTCCACATGGCCGATTTTTGGCGCAGTTGTAGAGGTACGTCCGATTTTTTAGTGGCCCGACTGCGCCAAAAAAAGTTCCAAGTTTCGCCGGAATAAACTTTCATTTTGAAGCAGCGCAGATTGTCCTTAAGCTCTCTGGGTGGAGCTTAAGGTAACAAGGACACACTGAAGGGCTGAGGCTGCAAAGTGAAACATACAATATGTAGCAAGAGGATGCAGGGACGTATTATCATTGCCAAGATCTCTTCACTTTTGTTTATTGGAAGATTGTAATGACATTAGGTTACCACTTTTTTATAGAGCCCCGGTGCTGTTGCTTTCCCGGACCGAATGGCCTCCCGCCCCCGCCGGTGCTATCCCGGGCCGAATGTCCCCCCAACCCCAACCCCCGCCCCCGCCCCCTGCCATCCCAGGCCGAATGGCTCCACGCCCCAGGTGTCAGTACCCTGCTATCCCGGGCCAAAAGGCCCCCCCGCCCCGGGTGCCGGTGCCCTGCTATCCCGGGGTGCCGGTTCCCTGATATCCCAGGCCGAAAGGCCCCCCACCTCCCGTTGCGATTTCTTCAGCTCTGCTAAAACAGTGGCGTCTTCTCTGCGCTGATTTTCTCTTCCCTGTGCCAATTTTCTTAAGGGCAGGTATGGTTTTTCAGAATGGTGTACTGCGCCGTTTTTGAAAAAGTCCTACGTGGCCAAACTCACTTAAATGGCCAGAAATGGCACAGCTGGCAGTGACGTCAAAAAACCAAGAACTAAAAAAATAGGCCGTAAGTAGTTTAGAATGGCGCAGAAACTTGCAGATTTTAGTCTGCTCCAAAAAAACAGCATAGGCCATAAAAACGACGCAGAATGGTAGCGAAAATTTAGCCCAAAAATTAAAATATACACAAGGGGAATTCCAATATTAGGAGACCCGTCTACACAATTGCACCCGGAAATTCATTTTCAAGAGGCTTATTATTCTTATCCATCAGACAGCCAGACAAATCCATTTACTATACTCATCTTTCCAATACTTTTCTCTTCCCATAGATGGCAGTAGTAGATAAAGGATAATACCGGTTTAAACAGGACCATGTGCTCGGTCTTGCTCAATGCCTTCGAACACATTTAACATTAGCAGGATATTCCTCAGCAATAAAGTTTTACTTCCTGTTTACATCGACTTACTTTATTTTAGTTTAATCTCTATAATAAGCAACTATTCTGACAGTCGATTGCGATTAGTGAAAGGAAAGCCTTATTGCAATTGTTTGCATTGCATTTTATCTGTCATTTACAGATTTCACCTAACTCCTTTTGGAGTCCCTGGATACTTCCTTTGACTCAACTGCTGCCCACCTCTAGTTTAATATCCGGTAAAATAATGGGACTAAAGGCGGACAGGTCGCCTGGACCTGGTGGCTTGCATCCTAGGGTCTTAAAAGAAGTGGCTACAGAGATAGTGGATGCATTGGTTGTCATCTACCAAAAGTCCCTGGATTCTGGGGAGGTCCCAGCAAATTGGAAAACTGCAAATGTAACGCCCCTATTTAAAAAAAGGGGGCAGACAGAAAGCAGGAAACTATAGTCCAGTTAGCCTAACATCTGTGGTTGGGAAAATGCTGGAGTCCATTATTAAAGAAGCAGTAACAGGACATTTGGAAAAGCATGATTCAATCAAGCAGAGTCAGCATGGTTTTATGAAAGGGAAATCATGTTTGACAAATTTGATGGAGTTCTTTGAGGATGTAAAGAGCAGGGTGGATAAGGGGGAAATCAATGGATGTGGTGTATTTGGATTTCCAGAAGGCATTCAATAGGGTGCCACATAAAAGGTTATTATACAAGATAAAAGTTCACGGGGTTGGGGGTAATATATTAGCATGAATAGAGGATTGGCTAACTAACAGAAAACAGAGAGTTGGGACAAATTGGTCATTTTCCGATTGGCAAACAGTAACTAGTGGGGTGCTGCAGGGATCAGTGCTGGGACCTCATCTATTTACAATCTATATTGATGACTTGGATGAAGGGACCGAGTGTAATGAAGCCAAATTTGCTGATGATACAAAGATAGGTGGGAAAGCAAATTGTGAGGAGGACACAAAAAATCTGCAAAGGGATATAAACAGGCTAAGTGAGTGGGCAAAAATTTGGCAGATGGAGTATAATGTGGGAAAATGTGAGGTTATCCACAGCAGAAAAAAAAAGAAAAGCAAATTATAATTTAAATGGAGAAAAATTGCAGAGTGCTACTGTACAGAGGGACCTGGGTGTCTTTGTGCATGAAACACAAAAAGTTAGTATGCAGTTACATCAAGTAATCAGGAAGGCAAATGGAAAGTTGGCCTTTATTGCAAGGGGGAATGGAGTATAAAAGCAGAGAAGTCCTGCTATAACTGTACAGGGTATTGGTGGGGCCACACCTAGAGTACTGTGTATAGTTTTGATCTCCGTATTTAAGGAAGGATATACTTGCATTGGAGGCTGTTCAGAGAAGGTTCACTAGGTTGATTCCGGAGATGACAGAGTTGAGTTATGAAGATAGGTTGAGTCTATACTCATTGGAGTTCAGAAGAATGAGAGGTGATCTTTTCGAAACATATAAGATGAGAGGGCTCAACAAGTTGGATGCAGAGAGGATATTTCCACTCATAGGGGAAACTAAAACTAGGGGGCTTAGTCTCAGAATAAGGGGCCGCCTATTTAAAACTGAGATGATGAGGAATTTCATCTCAAAGGGTTGTAAATCTGTGGAATTCTCTGCCCCGGGGAGCTGTGGAGGCTGAGTCATTGAATATATTTAAGGCGGATATACACAGATTTTTGAGCGATAAGAGAATAAAGAGTTATGGGGAGGGAAGGGGAGCCGAATCCATGATCAGATCAACCATGATCTTATTAAATGGCAGAGCAGGCTCAAGGAGTGAAATGGCCTACTCCTGCTTATTATAAGAACATAAGAACAACTGTTTTTATATTTCATGCTAGTTTACTTTCATAGCCTATCTTCCCTTTCTTAATAATTTTTTAGTGATTCTTTGCTGGTTTTTAAAAACTTTCCAATCTCCTGTCCTCCCACTAGTTTTGCGACTTTGTATGCTCTCATTTTTAATTGGATACCGTCCTTTATTTCTTTAGTTAGCCACGGATGGCTATCTTTTCTCTTACATCCTTATGTTCTTATGAATGCAGTCAATTTGCATTGATTTTCTGGTTCCAAGTTGTTAGTACAGACAAGGAATAGCATGGGCTCCAGCAAATGTGTTGCGCCAAGTTTCTTCCAAATTCTGTCCCCTTCCCAAAATACAATGGCAATGCTGTCTCATAAATTGTTAAAGCTTTACATTAAAATTGTGTATTCTGGTTTATTTTTATCTCACAAGTGATACAAATTAATGTATAAAAATTATAGGCAAAATAAGTGACATTTGGATTTATCCATATTAAACAGACCATCATACTTCCAAAGTCTACCTCATCACTCTCCCCCATTCACAGAGACACTACTTATTACTGCTGCTACTGGCTGCAATGCCTATCAAACAGTTCCACTTCATTCTGGGATAGGACTCTGTGCTGCAGGTAGAAATTTCCAAATTGATCACCAAACAAATAATTCCTACTTGCAATAGAGTGAGGTCCTGGAATGAAGCAACAGCATCAAGAATGAGCAGTAGCCGAGACCAACAGTAGACATGAAAACTAGCAAAAACGGAGCAACGCAGTTTCAAAAAACAGCTCTGTATACAGGCCTCTGATGTGTAGTTATATTAAAAGTACAGTTGTGGCATGAACTTAAAACGTGTACACCAAGTGCATATACTATATACCTAGGTGCTAATGTTGTTCCCTGTGGTCAGTTAGTACTTCCCCACCACAACATCACTCCCCTAACTAGTACCCACTGTTTTAGTTCTATATCCATGGAGTTAGACCACTGCTCATATGGAAAATAAGCACCAACCCAGACTGGTTGGGCTGAACAGTCTGTTTCTATGTTTTACCTTCTATGTCACTTTAGGTACATCTAGATTTTATCATGAATTCCCACTGCTTTCAATGTTAATAGCAGCCTTTCATAAGCAAGTATATTGACTGCTTTCTGGAAATCTAAGTATGCCATGTCACTTGGTTTTCCACAGCCCTTTGGAATGTGCTTCCTTCAAAAAAGTCAAATTATTTGGTCAGGCAAAATCTTTTTTCGACACAATATCTGATCTTGCTTGATGATTATTATACAGGTAATCTGCGGATTTACTCCCGATAACTGATTATTTAAGAGAAATGCGATTTAAAGTACTGGAAAATGCATTTTTGCATAGTTAAAAAAATGACCAAAGAACTCTTTCCTATGTGATCTTGCCAAGTATATCGATATGTATTACAACTACCTTCCTTGATAACCCCCTGTTGTTAAACTTTGCGTGCACCATTGACATTACAAGTGATTCATAGTTTCTTCTCCACATTTTGAGTAAATATTTTAATTCAACTCCCATAGACATCAGGTACAAATGGCTTGTTACTTAGATCACAGAATTTAAGCTATCAGAATGAGAACGGAATTATAGTATATTTCTGAAACTACTCAAACAGCTGTTGTGGCTTGTAGTTCTGCATTTTTTTGTTAATTGTAAAAGTGTCCTAATTTTTTATTCTTTATTATACTTCAACTTCAGAAATAAATCAGTCTTGTACAAGTCATTGCTGACTGTAAAATCAAAGATATATTTTGAGTACTTTAATAAAGTGACTAAATGAATTAAAAAGTTGTTTGGCTATAGTGTGCTACCACAAATTAAAGAACTATATCCTGCCACCACCTCCAATCAACACTTTAATCCTCTCCACTTTAGGTGATCTATTAGGGAGAATCTATCAGTTGAATGCAGAAAAGAGAAAGCTGCACTCGTGTGCTTTTCCCCAATGATGATTAATCTGCCAAAAGACCAGAAGGAACAAATAACCAGTACAGAATAGTTAATCCTAGTTAGATCACAATGAAATCTCTTCTGATGCACATAATGCTATCCAAATATAATCAGTACAGGCTAGGACTGATATTCACAGATCTGTACCACAAGTTTGAAAAAATATGAACTGTTCAAATGTTGCTGAGTTTTTACAGAATTCAACAAGCCTAAAAAAAAACTGATATGTTTTTATAAAATAAAACTGTTACAGAAAGATTGCTTTTCTGTACTGTAAACTACTAACTTGTATGAAGACTAGTCTAATTTGTGATCTGATTTTGCCCGGTGAACCAGTAATGTGAATAGTAGAACCTGTGCCACTCCAAGGATCGGGTGATTTTGAGAAATTATGAGTTTTGATTTACAATGCGCAAAAGAGGAAACTAAAAATACCCATTATTTGTATGTCCATCTTCCACATGTGAGCATTGCGAATATTGGCTTCCGAATCTTTCGCAGCACTATAGGTTAACAACTCACAACAGCAAGAGTTTGAGTATAACAGCAAACGAATGATTATTCCTGACAAATTGGTGAAAACAGAAAGTTAGGTTTCTCTTGACCAGACACTGATTCTCAATTTTATTTTGTACAATTTCCTGTAACTGTTCCAAAATTACATTTTCAAAAGGCATAATCATTTCAATCAGTATCCAGATGAAAATGTTTTGCATTGTTATTCCACAGTTTAGCACTCCAATTTCCAGTAAAGTGAACATTGTACTCTAATCACTTGACTACTGACATTTTTTCCGATATTTGAACCTTATATATGTGGGTTCCTTTTTACAACACATATGATATACAGGACACAAAATTCCTGGGGACCAGCTCCACTACCAGTGAGGCATGGCAAGATTTTCAGTCACCAACCTGACCCTGTCCCAAATTCTGGGGTTGGGACAATCAAACATGGGGACGAACTATTTTCGGCATTATTGGATCGCTCTCCTCGTCGCAAATTGAGGTGGCTGTCGACACTGGCTGAGGTCACTCAGAAAAGAGAAACATTTCAAAAGGCATAATAATTTCAGTCACTAGCCAGATTAAAGTGTCTCACCATTGGAAATCTAATATTTAAAACATTTTATAGGCCCCAGATCTGGCAAGGTCTGGTCGTGGCACACTCGTATGCCTGCATCACGTAGTGCTGCCTCCTGTGGTGATATCTTCATGGAGAAGCACCCAGCCTCACTTTCAATAGAATTTGGCACAGATTTTTTTTTAATAAATAGGGTGGTAGTCCAGCAGAATTGAGTACTTCATTAAGGATCCAGGGCACATGTCCCCCCCACCACACCCTCCCCTCCACCCCCGCCCCTCCTCCCTCCCCACCCTCCCACTCCCCCCACTCCCCACCCAACCCCCCACTCCCACTCCCACTCCCACCTCCACCCCCCCCCACCTCACACCCACTCCCACACCCACTCCTCCTCCTCCCCCCACCCACACTCCCCCCTCCCCCACCGCCACTCCCCCCCTTCCCACCCCCCCACTCCCTCACTTCCCACCCACACCACCACCCACCATCCCCCCTCCACCACCAACCACCCCCACTCCCCCCCTCCCACCCCCACTCCTCCTCCTCCTCCTCCTCCTCCTCCTCCTCCCTCTCCCCCACCCCTGACTCTCTCCACACCCTCCTTTCCCCCCCTCTCCCCACTCTCCTTTCCCCCCCTCCCCCAGCTCCTTTTCCCCACCCTCCTTTCCCCGCCACCCTCCCCCTCCTCCTTTCCCCCCCACCCTCCCCCTCCTCCTTTCCCCCCCACCCTCCCCCACCTCCTTTCCCCCCCACCCTCCCCCACCTCCTTTCCCCCCCACCTTCCCCCACCTCTCTCCCCCACCCTCCCCCTCCTCTTTTCCCCCACCCTCCCCCTCCTCCACCCTCCCCCTCCTCCACCCTACCCCTCCTCCTCCTCCTTTCCCCCCCCCCACACACCTCACCCTCCTTTCCCACCCCCTTTCCCGCCGACCCTCCTTTCCCTCCCTCTTTCCCCCCCCACCCTCCTTTCCCTCCCACCCTCCTTTCCCTCCCCCCCCACCCTCCTTTCCCTCCCCCCCCACCCTCCTTTCCCTCCCCCTTTCCCCCCACCCTCCCCCTACCCTCCTTTCCCCCCGCCCTCCTTTCCCTCCACCTTTCCCTCCCACCCTCCTTTCCCTCCCCCTTTCCCCCCACCCTCCTTTCCCCCCCGCCCTCCTTTCCCTCCACCTTTCCCCCCACCCTCCTTTCCCTCCCCCTTTCCCTCCACCCTCCTTTCCCTCCACCCTCCTTTCCCTCCACCCTCCTTTCCCTCCCCCTTTCCCCTCTCCCCCCACCCTCCCCCTTTCCCCTCTCCCCCCACCCTCCCCCTTTCCCCTCTCCCCCCACCCTCCCCCTTTCTCCCCCCACCCTCCCCCTTTCCACCCTTTCCCCCCCACCCTCCTTTCCCTCCCCCTTCTCCCCCCACCCTCCCCCTTTCCACCCACCCTCCTTTCCTTCCCCCTCCCACCCTCCTTTCCCTCCCACCCTCCTTTCCCTCCCCTTTCCCCCCCCACCCTCCTCCTTTCCCTCCCCAGTTCCCCCCCACTCTCCTCCTTTCCCTCCCCCTTTCCCCCCCACCCTCCCTCCTCCTTTACCTCCCCCGCCACACTCCTCCTTTCCCTCCCCCGCCACACTTCTCCTTTCCCTCCCCCGCCACACTCCTTTTCCTCCCCCCCCACACTCCTTTCCCTCCCCCGCCACACTCCTTTCCCTCCCCCTCCTCCTTTCCCCCCACCCTCCTTCCTTTCCCCCCACCATCGTCCTCCTTTCCCCCCCACCCTCGTCCTCCTCCTCCTTTCCACCCCCACCCTCCTTTCCACCACACCTTCCACCCTCCCCCTCTCTCCCACCTCCCCTCCTTCCTCTCCACCCTCCCCCACCTCCTTCCCCACCCCCTCCCCCCCTCCTTCCCCCCCCACCCCACCTTCCACACCCCGTCCCCACCCTCCCCCCCACCTTCCCCCTCTCCACCCTCCCCCCCCCCAACTTCCCCCTCTCCACCCTCCCCCCCCAACTTCCCCCTCTCCACCCTCCCCCCCACCTTCCCCACCCTCTCCCCCACCCCTCCTCCTTTCCCACCTCCCCCTCTCTTCCCCCCCCCTACACCCACCTCCCCTCTTCCTCCTTCCCCCCTCCTCCTCCTTCCCCCTCCTCCTCCTTCCCCACCACCCCTTCCTCACTTCCCCCCGCCCTCCTTCCCCCCACCCTACCCCCTCCTTCCCCCCCTCTCCCTCCACCCCCCTATCTCCCTCCTTCCCCTCCTTCCCCCCCCACCCTACCCCCCCTACCCCCCATCCCCCCCTCTCCCTCCTTCCCCCCACCATACACCCTCCTTCCCCCCCACCCTACACCCTCCTTCCCCCCCTACACCCTCCTTCCCCCCCTACACCCACCTCCCCTCTTCCTCCTTCCCTCCTCCACCTCCCCCCCACCCCTTCCCCACCTCCCCCACCTTCCTTCCCTCGCCCTCCTTCCCCCCCTCTCCCTCTTCGCCCCCCCCCAACCCTACCCCCTCCTTCCCCCCCCACCCTACCCCCTCCTCCCCCCCCACCCTACCCCCTCCTCCCCCCCCACCTACCCCCTCCTCCCCCCCCACCCTACCCCCTCCTCCCCCCCCACCTTCCTTCCCCCCCTCTCCCTCCTTCCCCCCCACCCTACCCCTTCCTTCCCCCCCACCTTTCCTTCCCCCCCACCCTCCCCTCACTCTCCCTCTCCCTCCTTCCCCCCCACCCTACCCCACTCCTTCCCCCCACCCTCCCCTCCTTTCCACCCATCCTCCCCCTCCTTTCCTTCCCACCCATCCTCCCCCTCCTTCCTTTCCTTCCCACCCATCCTCCCCCTCCTTCCTTTCCTTCCCACCCATCCTCCCCCTCCTTCCTTTCCTTCCCACCCATCCTCCCCCTCCTTCCTTTCCTTCCCACCCATCCTCCCCCTCCTTCCTTTCCTTCCCACCCATCCTCCCCCTCCTTCCTTTCCTCCTTCCCCCCTCTCCCTCCCCTCCTTTCCTTCCCACCCATCCTTCCCCTCCTTTCCTTCCCACCCATCCTCCCTCTCCTTCCTTTCCTTCCCACCCATCCTCCCCCTCCTTCCTTTCCTCCCTCTTTCCCCCCCTCCTTTCTTTCCCCCTCCCCCCCACCCTCCTTCCCCCCTCCCCCTCCCCCCCTTTCCCTCCCTCTCATCTCCTTCTCCCCTTCCCCTCCTTCCCCACTCTCCTTCCCCCCCTTTCCCTCCCCTCCCTTCCTTCCCCCCCTCCCCTCCCCCCTCCTTTCCTTCCCCCCGTCCCCCTCCTTGCCCCGTCCCCCTCATTTCCCCTTTCCCCATCCCCCTCCCCACTACTTCCTGGGCCCAGGAATTTTGGTCCCACAGAATTTAAACTTCTCAGCTTGGTTAAGTTGGCCGTGCTCTCTTTTGCTCGGCCAAAAGATTAAGAATTCAAGCCTCATTTGGGAACATTAATTCATAATCTAGGCTGGCACTCCAGTGCAGTACTAAGAGAGTATTACATTGTTGGCGGTGCTACCCTTTGAATGTTAAACCAAATCATGATTTGCCTGCTCGGCTAGATGTTAAAGATCCCATGACAGTGAAAGAATAAGACATTTTCCTGATTTCCTGCATCCTCCCTGAACCAACACCATCAAAAATACAATAACGTTCATTCTGCAGTTGGAATCTAGCATGCTACTGAGCAAAAGATAAAAAAAGTTTAATTTTGCCCTGATTTTACTTTTGTGCATTAGTTTTAAGCAATTCCCAAAGGCATTTACAAATATGGATTCATCAACATGAACAGAAATGCAGTAAACAGAATAGAAAAAAGTGTGCATCAAGAATATATCAGAGATAAAATTGAACTATCTTTTTCTCATTAAAATGTTAGATTCCTGCTGTAAAATAAAGTGATTCTTTAGAATATTTGCTGCAAATTTTGCACTTCGTAATGTTTATAGATGGACATTCTATAATTATCAAGTTTTTTCATTTTCAAAACCCGCTCTCTTTAAATTCCTTCAGGGCTACAGCATCAATTCTTTACCAGAAATATGGCAATCACATTTTTGTTTCAGGGTTATCCTAAAAGTTCAAAGCAGTCCAGTTTGGTTTTTAAATAAGTTCCACATCCTGTTACTGTCACAAATGGGATGTCAACGTGCAATCTCATTAACATTTCACAGTGACAGTCAACATTTTGCATCAGTGGGATGTTGGCAAAATTGCAGCTGGACATTCTTGACCCCGAGTCCCACTCCTTCCAGATCCAGTGACTAAAGCTCTCTTCTCAGCACATTCCCAGCACCAATGGTTGAGAATGCCGCCTCTCTCTATTGTAGGTAGGAATTCTCAGGAGAACAGTTCTTGTTTACAGTATACAGAGACAGCAATTTCGTGCATTCGCACCGGGAGAGTGCCGAGAGGACAGCAGGGCCTGCCTTCAGCATTAGCACCAGACTCAAGTTCACGGGGTTGTGAGTAATATATTAGCATGGATAGAGGATTGGCTAACTAACAGAAAACAGAGAGTCGGGATAAATGGTTCATTCTCTGGTTAGCAACCAGTAACTAGTGGGGTGCCGCAGGGATCAGCGCTGGGACCTCAACTATTTACAATCTATATTAACGACTTGGAAGAAGGGACTGAGTGTAACGTAGCCAAGTTTGCTGACAATACAAAGATGGGAGGAAAAGCAATGTGGGGAGGAGGACACAAAAAATCTGCAAAAGGACAGACAGGCTAAGTGAGTAGGCAAAAATTTGGCAGATGGAGTATAATGTTGGAAAGTGTGAGGTCATGCACTTTGGCAGAGCAAGTTATTATTTAAATGGAGAAAGATTGCAAAGTGGGACCTGGGGGTACTTGTGCATGAAACACAAAAGGATAGTATGCAGGTACAGCAAGTGATCAGGAAGGCCAATGGTATCTTGGTCTTTATTGCAAAGGGGATGGAGTATAAAAGCAGGGAAGTTTTACTACAGCTATACAAGGTATGGGTGAGGCCACACCTGGAATACTGCGTGCAGTTTTGGTTTCCATATTTATGAAAGGATATACTTACTTTGGAGGCAGTTCAGAGAAGGTTCACTAGGTGATGAGGGGGTTGACTTATGAGGAAAGGTTAAATAGGTTGGGCCTCTACTCATTGGAATTCCGAAGAATGAAAGGTGATCTTATCGAAACGTTTAAGATTATGAGGGGGCTTGACAAGGTGGATGCAGAGAGGATGTTTCCACTGATGGGGGAGACTAGAACTAGAGGGCATGATCGTAGAATAAGGGGACGCCCATTTAAAACTGAGATGAGGAGAAATTTCTTCTCTCAGGAGGTTGTAAATCTGTGGAATTCACTGCCTCAGAGAGCTGTGGAAGCTGGGACATTGAATAAATTTAAGACAGAAATAGACAGTTTCTTAAACGATAATGGTATAAGGGGTTATGGGGAGCAGGCGGGGAAGTGGAGCTGAGTCCATGATCAGATCAGCCATGATATTGAACGGCGGAGCAGGTTCGAGGGGCCATATGGCCTACTCCTGTTCCTATTTCTTATGTTCTTATAAGAGTGGGCAGGTGCAAAGGACAGCAAGGGAGGGACTGAATGGATGGCAGTGGAAAGGGCAGGAGGACAATGGATGGCAGTAGAGAGGGTGGGTGACAATGAAAGGAGGGAGTTGATACCAATACAAAAGATAACGGTCAGAAGGTAATGCAGTTGACGTAGTGTACATGATTTTCCAAAAGGCATTCGACAAAGTGCCACATAATAGGCTTGCCTGCAAAATTGAAGCCCATGGAATAAAAGAGACAGTGGCAATCTGGATACGAAATTGGATAAGTGACAGAAAACAGAGTAGTGGTGAACGGTTGTTTTTTGGACTGGAGGAAGGTATACAGTGGTGTTCCCCAGGGGTCAGTTCCAGGACCACTGCTTTTCTTGATATATATTAAAGACTTGGATTTGGGTGTACAGGGCACAATTTCAAAA
This sequence comes from Pristiophorus japonicus, assembly GCF_044704955.1. Taxonomy (NCBI): domain Eukaryota; kingdom Metazoa; phylum Chordata; class Chondrichthyes; family Pristiophoridae; genus Pristiophorus; species Pristiophorus japonicus. Next base: position 115,084,964 of record NC_091986.1, read on the forward strand.
TTTGCAGATGACACAAAACTTGGAAGTATAGTGAACAGTGAGGAGGAGAGTGATAGACTGCAGGAAAAAGACAGGCTGGTGAAATGGGCGGACAGGTGGCAGATGAAATTTAACACAGAAAAGTGTGAAATGATGCATTTTGGTAGAAAGAATGAGGAGAGGACATATAAACTAAATGATACAATCCTAAAGGGGATGCATGAACAGAGACACCTGGGGGTATTTGTACATTATTCATTGAAGGTGGCAGGTCAGGTTGAGAAAGCAGTTAGAGGCTTACGGGATCCTGGGCTTTATAAATAGAGGTATAAAGTACAAAAGTGTGGAGATTATGATGAACCTGTATAAAACATTAGTTTGGCCCCAACTGGAGTATTATGTACAATTCTAGGCACCACACTTTAGGAAGGATGTGAATGCTTTAGAGAAGGTGCAGAAACGATTCAGTTACGTTGATAGACTGGCAAGCTGGGGTTGTTTTTGTTGGAGCAGAGAAGATTGAGAAGAGATTTGATAGAGGTGTTCAAAATCATGAGGGGTCTGGACAGGGTAGATAGAGAAAAACTGTTCCCATTGGCAGAAGGGTTGAGAACCAGAGGACACAGATTTAAAGTGATTGTCAAAAGAACTAAAGGCAACACAAGAAAACACGTTTTTACGCAGCGAGTGGAATGCATTAAAAAAGGTGGTGGAGGCAGACTAATTTTATCTTTCAAAATAGATTTGGATAAGTCTCTGAAGGAAATTAAATGCAGGGCAATGGGGATAGAGCAGAGGACTAGCTGAGGTGCTGTAACCATTTTATGATTCAGTATATATCTACTTTGCTTTTGAAAGTTATTATTGAATCTGCTTCCACCATCCTTTCAGACAATGCATCCCAGATCATAACATTTTGCTGCGAACATCTCCCCCCTGGCCTTTTTACCAATTATCTTAAATCTGTGTCCTCTGATTATCCACCCTCCTGTTAGAATAGATAGGGAGAAACTGTTTCTGCTATCAAAACCCCTCATAATTTTGAACAAGTCTATTAAATCTCGTCCTAACCTTCATTGTTCTAAGGAGAACACTCCTTCTTGCCATTGAGTTGATGCGATGGAAATAACGATGACAACTTATGACAAATGATTTGGCCTGTCTCGACTGAACTCAGATTCAACTAATGGGATGTCTGATCATTAGGAAAATTAGGTAACCACAACAACCCCAACCTCTGAATCACTGCTGATCTCTCGGGATCAAAATCTGGAACTAGCCAGAGCTGTGAGCTCCTCAAAAAGTGGCAAGAGCTCAAACGCCACAAATTAAGATATTTTCTGTGGTTTAGAACATTTAAACTCGACAGTGTAATACTAACCATTACAAATGTAAAGAAAGCCATTATCCAGACGTTCAATGAAACAGGCCTTTCAGTGATCAAATAATTCAGCTGCTGGGAAATAACAAATAAACGTGGTGGAATAACTAGTGGTCATGTACTAAATCCCCACACTTGGACGCTTACTTTAATTTGCATTTTTCCATGGGCAACCAATCCACTTCCACGGTCGAGTTCCAACAGCTCACGGCCAGGCCATGTATAGCATTTCGCCGCAGTACACACGCCCCCGGGGAAGGAAGGGGTCGAGAGCTGTATCCCGACAGATAGATGATCGACGAGCAGATTTCACCCAGGCTTCAAGCCCACGGCTCAGACCGTCCCTCCCTCAGAACTGGAGGAGGAGCGAGGAATGGGTTTGTTGCGCAGAAAACAAATGAAAGATGAAACAGTTCCCAGCTGCAGCATGGTTCTGGAATGACGACTTATATGGTTTGAAAACAAGCACCATCAGAGGAGGCAGGGGATGGTCTCCTGCAGTTTGAGCAGCTCCATCACAAGGTATCACCTACAACTTACCTGTATTCAAATCAACAGCAACGCGACCCTCCGCAAAGTGCAGCCCTACCCAATAGCTGAAGAGAATGAGACCGCTTTCTGTGTATTGGTAAATTGTACAATGTGCTTTCTCTCCACGAAACACACCTCGCTGAAGCAAATTTGGCGCAGTTGTGGAAAAGGTTCATTATTAGCGAGAATAAAGAGCATTCACAGGACAGTTATAGAACAAGACACGAGATAACCTCTGGTATAATACGAATCTCCTCGCCTCTCTCGGTCTCTGCCTCACCCAAAATTATGTTGGGATCGGACCTCGTTAGTGGAAACAGTTACATTTTAGCTTTAGCTTTCAACCAAAGGTATTTAAATCCGATTGCCAAACATTAAGTCACCAAACTACCAAAAGGGACAATATTTGCATCACAGGGCATTCAATTTTATTGCAATCATGGCATTTTCCTAACTTAATGCAAACTTTATTTTGACTTAGTTAAAATTCCTCGCTCTTCTTTCCTATTAACTGAGTGCTTGGCAGGATTGTCCTCGCCCAGATGCATCGGTTTCATTAAATCCAAAACAGTTGAAAACGTTGCTGTTCCAGTAGGTTCCCACACGCAACTCGGACACCGATTTACCGGGATATATTAATGCAAAAAAGAACATCTAACAACGTGACACAAGATACCTTACCTCGTAGTTTGAAAATCCTTTTCCCACTTGTACAATTTATCAGTGATGTTTTTACTTAGACTCCGGCAGGTGCACAGTCTTTCATTCTGTGCTCACTCCTCTAAGATTTACTGCCAGGCTGCTCAGCCTTTTTATACAGCTGCGGAATCCCGGTTGGGTTTTTTCCCATCTATGAGTTGGCCTGTTTTATTTTCCCCTGCAGGGATGTTTGTTTTCGTGTAGCTGTGAGAACTGCTCCGGACAGCTGCTTATGGCTCTCTTTTGCCTCTCCTCACCAAAGCCTCAGCACAAGTTCCTGGGAAAGTTTTTCTTTCCCTGAACTTTCTCCCACTGGCTCTCGCTGCGTTGTGTGTTGGTCATCACGTGGGCCCAGGCGACGCCCGCCGTTCACATCAGCCCAGCTCTGCACCCTCCCCCCCCCCCCCCTCACTCAGCAAACACTAACCAATGTGTAAATTATTCTAAGCTTTCAGAAAAAAAAGCATTTCAATAAAATAACCACAGTTAGTTTCAAGGTAAGTACATTTTTAAAAAGGCTCTCCAAATGGTTCATGGTGCACATGTGTGAATAGATTTCCAAGCACTCCAGCACAAGTTGTTAGCAGCTCTGGTTGAAAATTAAATAGTGCAATGTATTTCAATAATATTACATTTACTGCACCTGGCAGTTTGACAGGAGCACCTTAAGTTGCTCAAACTCATGCTCTGCTCACTGGCCTCCAAATGCCAGGTAAACTTTTATCATTGGAATTTCTAACGTCAACAACTTTAACATGGTTGGGAAGGGCATCTGAAATGTTCATAGTACATTCACAGCAACAAGTGGGGAGACAGTGCAATGCGCAACCGCACGCCAGGTGAACTCATGCTGTGAGAAAATACTGAATCAAACTGATTTCGTTAAGTTAAAACACAGTTTGCTCCTGTTTCCTTGGTGCAAAATCCGCTAAATTAGGATATGTTGTATAATTGATCCAATAACTGTTCTGATTCTGAGGGCTGCTTATTCGCAATGTGTGTGGTTTGGTCAAGCAGATAAATTTGACTAAACCTCTTAGAATGTCAGGCAGATTATAAGACATTAGCCCGGAATTTGCGGTCAGCCACTGACTCGAAGAAAGCTGCCCACTAATTTCTAGCCATCTCTGTGGTGTAAATCTTAGTTCCCCCGATGTTAGTTTGAATCTGGCGCCAAATCAAGTGAATCTAGCAGCGTCCAGCAACATAGGTGTCATCAAGCAGTCTGAGCAGCCAATCACATTGAAGAATTCTCAAAGACAGCAAGAAGTAAAATGCACAGATTCTCATTTACTTTTTCTAAAGTTTACAGAGAGCAAAATTGTTATGTATGCAACACCTTGTAATCAGCATTCTACCGCTACCAGAAGGAGCATCTGTTGGAGTTCCAATGGATCCCAGCATCCCTTGGGAGCACTGCATATAAGCAGGCCTCTCATGCTGTGCCAGCACTCTGGAGTCAAAATAAAGAGATTAATGTCACACTTTGGGGGCAAAAACACAAAGGCAGAATATTATCTGAATGGCGGCAGACTAGAAAAAGAGGAGGTGCAACGAGACCTGGGTGTCATGGTTCATCAGTGAGCACGCAGGTACAGCAGGCGGAAGAAGGCAAATGGTATGTTGGCCTTCATAGCTAGGGGATTTGAATATAGGAGCAGGGAGGTCTTACTGCAGTTGTACAGGGCCTTATTGAGGCCTCACCTGGAATATTGTGTTCAGTTTTGGTCTCCTAGTCTGAGGAAGGACGTTCTTGCTATTGAGGGAGTGCAGTGAAGGTTCACCAGACTGATTCCAGGGATGGCTGGGCTGTCAAATGAGGAGAGACTGGATCAACTGGGCTTTTATTCACTGGCGTTTAGAAGGATGAGAGGGGATCTCATAGAAACATATAAGATTCTAACGGGACTGGACAGGCTAGATGCTGGAAGAATGATCTCGATGTTGGGGAAGTCCAGAACCAGGGGACATAGTCTTAGGATAAGGGGTAGGCCATTTAGGACTGAGATGAGGAGAAACTTCTTCACTCAGAGAGTTGTTGACCTGTGGAATATCCTGCTGCAGAGAGTTGTTGATGCCAGTTCATTGGATATATTCAAGAGGGAGTTAGATATGGCCCTTACGGTTAAGGGGATCAAGGGATATGGAGAGAAAGCAGGAAAGGGGTACTGAAGGAATGACCAGCCATGATCTTATTGATGGCGGTGCAGGCTCGAAGGGCTGAATGGCCTACTCCTGCATCTATTTTCTATGTTTCTATCTACTTACTCAAGTCTACAGTACTCAGTCGCATGGCTTTATTTGAGACATTATAACTGGTGACGAGTAATAGATAATGAACCATCACGTGAAAATACAGAGAACTGTTCGTATCATGGAGAAATTCTCAGGTGACGATTGGGAAGCCTTCGTTGAGCAACTCGAACAATACTTCATGGCCAACGAGCTGGAAGGGAATGAGAACGCTGCCAAACGAAGGGCGATCCTCCTCACCACCTGCGGGACAACAACCTATGGCCTCATGAAGAACCTTCTTGCTCCGGTGAAACCAACAACCAAATCGTATGAAGAACTGTGTACGCTGGTTCGGGAGCACCTAAATCCGAAGGAGAGCATTCTGATGGCAAGGTATTGAATTTATACATGTCAACGGTCTGGAGGCCAAAAAGTGGCGAGCTACGTCGCCAAACTAAGGCACCTTGCAGGACATTGCGAATTCGGTGGATTCCTGGAGCAAATGTTAAGAGACTTTTTTGTGCTCGGCATTGGTCATGAGGTTATCCTTCGCAAACTATTGACTGTTGAAACACCGAACCTGAGCAAAGCCATAACGATATGTCCACCAGCGATAACACCAAACAAATTTCGCAGCATAAAGATGCATCAGCAAGTAATGTACACAAAGTAACTTCATTTTCGGGCAGGAATGCATATGGCAGAACGTACATGCCTGCAGCTGCATGACCTCAGATGACTCAGAGTCCACCATCAAGAGTGAACGCGAGGCAATTAACACCTTGTTGGCATTGCGGAGGTGATCATCGAGCCCATCAATGCCGCTTCAAACACTATGCGTGCAAAGGCTGTGGAACAATGGGACACCTCCAGCGAATATGCAGATGAGCTGCAAACCCCGCAAACCACCTCATTGCAGAGGAAGACCAATCCATGGCGGATCAAACTGAACTGGAGACTCGAACCAAGGAGGCAGAAGTGTACGGGGTACACACCTTCACCACGAAATGTCCACCGATCATGTTAAAAGTTGAACTGAATTGAATTCCAGTATCCATAGAACTGGACACGGGTGCGAGTCAGTCTATCATGAGCAAAAAGGCGTTCGACAGGCTATGGTGCAACAAGGCACAAAGGCCCAAGCTGAGCCCTATTCATACCAAGCTGAGAACTTACACTAAAGAGCTGATCCCTGTAATTGGCAGTGCAGCAGTAAAAGTCTCCTATGATGGAGCGGTGCACGAACTCCCACTATGGATTGCACCAGGAGATGGCCCACACTGTTCGGCGGAAGCTGGCTGGGAAAAATCCGCTGGAATTGGGACGACATCTGAGCACTTTCTCTCTCGACGATGCCTCATGTGCCCAAGTTTTGAGCAAGTTCCCGTCGTTGTTTGAGCCAGGCATCGAAAATTTCTCTGGGGCGAAGGTGCAGATCCACTTGGTTCCCAGTACACGACCCATCCACCACAAGGCACGTGCGGTGCCATACATGATGCGAGAGAAAGTGGAGATCGAGCTAGACAGGCTGCAAAGAGAGGGCATCATCACGCTGGTTGAGTTCAACAAGTGGGCCAGTCTGATTGTTCCGGTTCTCAAGGGCGATGGCATGGTCAGAATTTGTGGGGACTATAAAGTAACGATTAACCGTTTTTTTGCTGCAGGACCAGTACTCGCTACCCAAGGCAGACGACCTATTTGCGACGCTGGCAGGAGGGAAGACCTTCACCAAGTTGGAACTGACCTTGGCCTACATGACGCAGGAGCTGGCGGAATCTTCAAAAGGCCTCACTTGCATCAACACGCACAAAGGTCTGTTTATCTACAATCGATGCCTGTTTGGGATTCAATCGGCCGCGGCTATTTTTCAAAGGAACATGGAGAGTCTGCTAAATTCGGTTCCGTGCATCATGGTTTTCCAGGATGGCACATTGATCACAGGTCGGGACACCATCGAACACTTGCAGAACCTGGAAGAGGTTCTAAGTCGGCTAGATCATGTGGGACTCGGGTTGAAACGTTCGAAGTTTGTTTTCCTGGCACCAGAGGTCGAGTTCTTAGGGAGTAGAATCGCGGCAGACAGCATCAGACACACTGACGTCAAGACGGAGGCCATCAAGAACGTGCCGAGACCACAGAATGTGATGGAGCTGCGATCGTTTCTGGGACTCTTCAATTATTTTGGTAATTTCCTACCTAGGTTAAGCACCTTGCTAGAACCTCTACATATGTTGCTACACAAGGGAGATGACTGGGTATAGGGGAAATCACAAGAGACTGCTTTTGAGAGAGTCAGAAATCTGTTATGTTCCAACAAACTGCTTGTTCTGTATGACCCATGTAAACGTTTAGTGCTAGCTTGCGATGTGTCTTTGTATGGGGTCAGGTGTGTGTTATAACAAGCAAACGAATCAGGAACATTTCAACTGGTCGCTTATGCGTACAGAAGTTTGTCCATGGCCGAAAGGGCCTAAGGCATGATTGAAAAAGAAGCTCTTGCATGCGTTTACGGGATGAAAAAAATGCACCAGTATCTGTTTGGGCTTAAGTTCGAGTTAGAACTGAACATAAGCCGCTCATATCGCTATTCTCAGAGAGCAAAGGTATTAATACCAATGCCTCTGCTCGCATCCAAAGATGGGCGCTCACGCTGTCTGCATATAACTATGTAATTTGCCACAGGCCAGGCACAGAGAACTGCGCTGATGCCCTCAGTCGGCTACCATTGCCCACCACCGGGGTGGAAATGGCACAGCCTGCAGACTTGCTTTTGGTGATGGATGCATTTGAAAAGAAAAGTCACCCGTTACGGTCCACCAGATCAGGACCTGGACCAGCCAGGATCCTTTACTGTCCCTTGTAAAAAAACTGTGTCCTCCATGGGAGCTGGTCCAGCGTCCCAGCGGAGATGCATGAAGAGATCAAGCCGTTCCAGCGGCGCAAAGAGGAAATGTCCATACAGGCAGACTGTCTTTTGTGGGATAATCGCATGGTTTTGCCAAAGAAAGGCAGGGAAACGTTCATACGCGACCTACACAGTACCCACCCAGGCATAGTAATGATGAAAGCTATAGCCAGATTCCATATGTGGTGGCCCAGCATTGACTCAGATTTGGAGTCTTGCGTGTGCCAATGCAACACTTGCTCTCAACTGAGCAATTCACCCAGGGAGGCACCGCTAAGTTTATGGTCATGGCCCTCCAAACTGTGGTCTAGGATCCACGTTGACTTCGCTGGCCCATTTCTAGGCAAAATGTTTTTAGTTGTTGTGGATGCTTATTCAAAATGGATTGAGTGTGTAATAATGTCTGTAAGCACATCCACTGCCACCATCGAGAGCCTACAAGCTACGTTTGCCACGCACGGCCTGTCTGATGTCCTTGACAGCGACAATGGGCCGTGCTTCACCAGCACTGAATTCAAGAAATTCATGACCTGCAATGGGTTCAAGCACATCACATTTGCCCTGTTCAAGCCCACATCTAACGGCCAGACAGAACGGGCAGTCCAAACCATCAAGCAAAGCTGGAAACGCGTGTCGGAAGGCTCCCTACAGACCCGCCTGTCCCGAGTCCTGCTCAGCTACCGCACCAGACCCCACTCACTCACCAGGGTTTTCCCTGCCGAACTGCTCATGAAATGGGCACTCAAAATAAGGCTCTCTCTAGTCCACCCTGATCTCCATGATCACGTCAAGGGCAGGCGGCATCAACAAAGCTTGTACCATGATCGCGCAAATTTGTCATGCGATATTGAAGTCAATGACACTGTATTTGTACTCAACTATGGACATGGTCCCAAATGGCTTGCTGGCACTGTCGTAGCCAAAGAAGGGAGTAGGGTGTTTGAGGTCAAACTTGAAAATGGACGAACTTGCAAAAAGCATTTGGACCAAACCAAGCTGTGATTCACAGACAGCCACGAGCAACCTGAAGAGGACACCACCAACTTCGACCCTCCGATACATACACATGTCGTAACCGACATCACGGTTGACCACAAAGCCGAACTCATCATCCCCAGCAGCCCAGCAAGGCCAGCTGCGCAGCAGCCCAGTGAAGTCCAACCAACTCACCTGCACCTGTGTTTGTACTGAGATGATCGACTAGGGAGTGGAAAGCCCCAGATCGTCTCACCCTGTAAATAAATGTACTATTGACTTTGGGGGAAAGTGATATTTTGTATGCAACACCTTGTATACCAGCATTCTACCGCCACCAGAGGGCACATCTGTTGGAGTCCCAAAGGATCCCAGCATCCTTTGGGAGCAATGCATATAAGCAGGCCTCCCATGCTGTGCCAGCACTCTGGAGTCAGAATAAAGAGACTAAGGTCACACTTACTCAAGTCTATAGTACTCAGTCACATTGCTTTATTTGAGACAGAACAGAAATAAATATTAGGACACACACATACAATTAAGGTAGAAGCTAAAATAGTACAAACACATTTTTAAAATTATTTTGAAAACCATGTCATTCTTAATCATATCAATGGGAAAATATGACATTCCACAAACCTAAAATTAGTGTATCAGGATCAGAAAAATTGTTCAGCACTCAGTCTGCCATTTCAAAACCAAGTTACACCTCATACAACGGCTTAACATTTCGAGGGTGGGAGGAGGGGGAGGTGTGAGGGAGGCGTTTAGCAGTAATATTCCAGCATAATAGTGGAAGTTTTATCAGGCTAAAATATTGAATTGTCAGATAATTTGAATTAAGAGAAAAGAAAGAAAGACTTAGATTTATATAACACCTTTCATGACCACCGGACGTCTCATAGCGCTTTACAGCCAATGAAGTACTTTTGGAGCGTAGTCACTGTTGTAATGTAGGAAAAGAACCAGGACACATCCACTACTCTCTAACATTTATCCCTCAATCAACAGCATTAAACAGATTATCTGGACATTTATCTCATTGCTGTTTGTGGGATATTGTTGTGTACAAATTGACTGCCACATTTTCTTCTCTTACAACAATCACTGCACTTAAAAGTAATTAATTGGCTGTGAAGTGTTTATGATGCAATGAGGACTTGAAAGACACCATTTAAATATAATTTTGTTGTTTGCAAAAAAGAAGTAGAAAGAAACAGAAAGGTGACGTCACAGCCAAGGGGTTAAGTGATTGGCTGGTAATTGGTGAGTAGTTTTTCTTTTTTCTCTTCTATAACAGTGAATAAACTTTAGCATTGTTGTTGCCAATTTAAGTGTATCGAAGGGTTAAGTCATGGCAGGAGAGCTCGGTCACGTGATCTGCTCCTCCTGTACCATGTGGGAACTCAGGGACACTTTCGGTGTCCCTGACGACTACGTGTGCGGGAAGTGCATCCACCTCCAGCTCCTGACGATCCACGTTGCGGAATTGGAGCTGAGGGTGGATTTACTCTGGAGCATCCACGATGCTGAGAATGACGTGAGTAACACGTGCAGTGAGTTGGTCTTACTGCAGGTGAAGGGTCCACAGCCAGATAGGGAATGGAAGACCAGCAGGAAGAGCAGTGCAAGGAAGGTAATGCAGCGGTCCCCTGCGGTCATCCCCCTGCAAAACAGATACACCGCTTTGAGTACTGTTGAGGGGGATGACTCATCAGGGGAGGGAGCAGCAGCCAAGTTCATGGCACCGTGGCTGGCTCTGCTGCACAGGAGGGCAGGAAAAAGAGTGGGAGAGTGATAGTGATAGGGGATTCAATTGTAGGGGAATAGATAGACATTTCTGCGGCCGCAACCGAGACTCCAGGATGGTATGTTGCCTCCCTGGTGCAAGGGTCAAGGATGTCTCGGAGCGGGTGCAGTACATTCTGAAAAGGGAGGGTGAACAGCCAGTTGTCGTGGTGCACATTGGTACCAACGATATAGGTAAAAAAAAGGGATGAGGTCCGACGAGACGAATTTAAGGAGAACATAAGAACATAAGAATTAGGAACAGGAGCAGGCCATCTAGCCCCTCGAGCCTGCTCCGCCATTCAACAAGATCATGGCTGATCTGGCCGTGGACTCAGCTCCACTGACCCGCCCGCTCCCCGTAACCCTTAATTCCCTTATTGGTTAAAAATCTATCTATCTGTGATTTGAATGCATTCAATGAGCTAGCCTCAACTGCTTCCTTGGGCAGAGAATTCCACAGATTCACAACCCTCTGGGAGAAGAAATTCCTTCTGAACTCGGTTTTAAATTGTCTCCCCCGTATTTTGAGGCTGTGCCCCCTAGTTCTAGTCTCCCCAACCAGTGGAAACAACCTCTCTGCCTATATCTTGTCTATCCCTTTCATTATTTTAAATGTATCTATAAGATCACCCCTCATCCTTCTGAACTCCAACGAGTAAAGACCCAGTCTACTCAATCTATCATCATCTATCATTAAAGAAGGCTAACTTTGAAGGTATGAGGCGTGAATTGGCTAGGATAGATTGGCGAATGATACTTAAGGGGTTGACTGTGGATGGGCAATGGCAGACATTTAGAGACCGCATGGATGAACTACAACAATTGTACATTCCTGTCTGGCGTAAAAATAAAAAAGGGAAGGTGGCTCAACCGTGGCTATCAAGGGAAATCAGGAATAGTATTAAAGCCAAGGAAGTGGCATACAAATTGGCCAGAAATAGCAGCGAACCCGGGGACTGGGAGAAATTTAAAACTCAGCAGAGGAGGACAAAGGGTTTGATTAGGGCAGGGAAAATGGAGTACGAGAAGAAGCTTACAGGGAACATTAAGACGGATTGCAAAAGTTTCCATAGATATGTAAAGAGAAAAAGGTTAGTAAAGAACAAACGTAGGTCCCCTGCAGTCAGAATCAGGGGAAGTCATAATGGGGAACAAAGAAATGGCGGACCAATTGAACAAGTACTTTGGTTCGGTATTCACTAAGGAGGACACAAACAACCTTCCGGATATAAAAGGGGTCGGAGGGTCTAGTAAGGAGGAGGAACTGAGGGAAATCCTTATTAGTCGGGAAATTGTGTTGGGGAAATTGATGGGATTGAAGGCCGATAAATCCCCAGGGCCTGATGGACTGCATCCCAGAGTATTTAAGGAGGTGGCCTTGCAAATAGTGGATGCATTGACAGTCATTTTCCAACATTCCATTGACTCTGGATCAGTTCCTATGGAGTGGAGGGTAGCCAATGTAACCCCACTTTTTAAAAAAGGAGGGAGAGAGATAACAGGGAATTATAGACCGGTCAGCCTGACATCGGTAGTGGGTAAAATGATGGAATCAATTATTAAGGATGTCATAGCAGTGCATTTGGAAAGAGGTGACATGATAGGTCCAAGTCAGCATGGATTTGTGAAAGGGAAATCATGCTTGACAAATCTTCTGGAATTTTTTGAGGATGTTTCCAGTAGAGTGGACAAGGGAGAACCAGTTGATGTGGTATATTTGGACTTTCAGAAGGCTTTCGACAAGGTCCCACACAAGAGATTAATGTGCAAAGTTAAAGCACAAGGGATTGGGGGTAGTGTGCTGACATGGATTGAGAACTGGTTGTCAGACAGGAAGCAAAGAGTAGGAGTAAATGGGGACTTTTCAGAATGGCAGGCAGTGACTAGTGGGGTACCGCAAGGTTCTGTGCTGAGGCCCCAGCTGTTTACACTGTACATTAATGATTTAGACGAGGGGATTAAATGTAGTATCTCCAAATTTGCGGATGACACAAGGAGCCCCAGGTCCCTCTGCACCACAGCATGTTGTAATTTCTCCCCATTCAAATAATATTCCCTTTTACTGCTTTTTTTTCCCAAGGTGGATGACCTCACATTTTCCGACATTATATTCCATCTGCCAAACCTTAGCCCATTCGCTTAACCTATCTAAATCTCTTTGCAGCCTCTCTGTGTCCTCTGCACAACCTGCTTTCCCACGAATCTTTGTGTCATCTGCAAATTTTGTTGCACTACACTCTGTCCCCTCTTCCAGGTCATCTACGTATATTGTAAACAGTTGTGGTCCCAGCACCGATTCCCAACTCGAAAAGGACCCATTTATCCCGACTCTCTGCTTTCTGTTCGCCAGCCAATTCTCTATCCATGCTAATGCATTTCCTCTGACTCCACGTACCTTTATCTTCTGCAGTAACCTTTTCTGTGGCACCTTATCGAATGCCTTTTGGAAATCTAAATACACCACATCCACCGGTACACCTCTATCCACCATGCTTGTTATATCCTCAAAGAATTCCAGTAAATTAGTTAAACATGATTTTCCCCTTCATGAATCCATGTTGCGTCTGCTTGATTGCACTATTCCTATCTAGATGTCCCGCTAGTTCTTCCTTAATGATAGCTTCAAGCATTTTCCCCACTACAGATGTTAAACTAACCAGCCTATAGTTACCTGCCTTTTGTCTGCCCCCTTTTTTAAACAGAGGCGTTACATTAGCTGCTTTCCAATCCGCTGGTACCTCCCCAGAGTCCAGAGAATTTTGGGAGATTATAACGAATGCATCTGCTATAACTTCCACCATCTCTTTTAATACCCTGGGATGCATTTCATCAGGACCAGGGGACTTGTCTACCTTGAGTCCCTTTAGCCTGTCCAGCACTACCCCAATAGTGATAGTGGTTATCTCAAGGTCCTCCCTTCCCACATTCCCGTGACCAGCAATTTTTGGCATGGTTTTTGTATCTTCCACTGTGAAGACCGAGGCTATAATTGTTTAAGGTCTCAGCCATTTCCACATTTCCCATTATTAAATCCCCCTTCTCATCTTCTAAAGGACCAACATTTACTTTAGTCACTCTCTTCCGTTTTACATATCGGTAAAAGCTTTTACTATCTAGGAGCTGAATTAAAACGTAGGACCTCAAAAGAAATAATCTCGGGATTGCTACCAGTGCCACGAGCTAGTCAGAGAAGGAATCGTAGGATAGCGCAGATGAATATGTGGCTTGAGCAGTGGTGCAGCAGGGAGAGATTCAAATTCCTGGGACATTGGAACCGGTTCTGGGGGAGGTGGGACCAGTACAAACCGGACGGTCTGCACCTGGGCAGGACCGGAACCGATGTCCTAGGGGGAGTGTTTGTTTGTGCTGTTGGGGAGGAGTTATACTAATATGGCAGGGGGATGGGAACCAATGCAGGGAGACAGAGGGAAACAAAATGGAGACAAAAGCAAAAGACAGAAAGGAGATGAGTAAAAGTGAAGGGCAGAGAAACCCAAGGCAAAAAACAAAAAGGGCCACTTACAGCAAAATTCTGAAGGGTCAAAGTGTAATGAAAAGGCAAGCTTGATAGCTCGGTGCCTCAATGCAAGGAGTGTTCGGAACCCAGGAGAGGGCTCTGAGCTAGTTAGATTGGGTGAGAGCTCAGATGAACAGGACCCCAAGAAAGAATGCAAAAGGCAGGAGGCAACAGAGCAGAGTTGCACTGGGGTAAGTGTAAACCACAAGGTGATAGGAAGGGACAATATGTATGAATATAAAGGGGCTGCAGGAGGGGTCAAAACTAAAAATCATGGTTTAAAAACTAGTATTAAAACACTCTACCTAAACGCACGCAGCATTCGAAATAAAGTAAATGAGTTGACGACACAAATCATTACAAATGGGTATGATTTGGTGGCCATTACAGAAACGTGGTTGCAGGGTGGCCAAGACTGGGAATTAAACATACAGGGCTATCTGACAATTCGGAAAGATAGACAAGAAGGGAAAGGAGGTGGGGTAGCTCTGTTAATAAAGAATGATATCAGGGCAGTTGTGAGAGACAACATTGGCTCGAATGAATAAAATGTTGAATCATTGTGGGTGGAGATTAGAGATAGTAAGGGGAAAAAGTCACTGGTGGGCGTAGTTTATAGGCCCCAAATAATAACTTCAAGGTGGGGCGGGCAATAATCAAAGGAATAATGGAGGCATGTGAAAAAGGAACGGCAGTAATCATGGGGGATTTTAACCTACATATCGATTGGTCAAATCAAATCGCACGGGGTAGCCTGGAGGAGGAATTCATAGAATGCATTCAGGATTGTTTCTTAGAACAGTATGTTACAGAACCTACAAGGGAGCAAGCTATCTTAGATCTGGTCCTGTGTAATGAGACAGGAATAATAAACGATCCCCGAGTAAAAGATACTCTCGGAATGAGTGATCACAGTATGGTTGAATTTGTAATACAGATTGAGGGTGAGGAAGTAGTGTCTCAAATGAGCATACTATGCTTAAACAAAGGGGACTACAGTGGGATGAGGGCAGAGTTGGCTGAAGTAGACTGGAAGCACAGACTAAATGGTGGCACAATTGAGGAACAGTGGAGGACTTTTAAGGAACTCTTTTATAGTGCTCAGCAAAAATATATTCCATTGAAAAAGAAGGGCGCTAAGAGAAGGGATAACCAGCTGTGGATAACCAAGGAAATAAAGGAGAGTATCAAATTAAAAACCAATGCGTATAAGGTGGCCAAGGTTAGTGGGAAACTAGAAGATTGGGAAAATTTTAAACGACAGCAAAGAATGACTACGAAAGCAATAAAGAAAGGAAAGATAGGTTACGAAAGTAAACTTGCGCAAAACATAAAAACAGATAGTAAAAGCTTTTACCGATATATAAAATGGAAAAGAGTGACTAAAATAAATGTGGGTCCCTTAGAAGATGAGAAGGGGGATTGAATAATGGGAAATGTGGAAATGGCTGAGACCTTAAACAATTATATTGCTTCGGTCTTCACAATGGAAGACACAAAAATCATGCCAAAAATTGCTTGTCACGGGAATGTGGGAAGGAAGGACCTTGAGATAATCACTATCACTCGGGGGGTAGTGCTGGACAGGCTAATGTAGACAAGTCCCCTGGTCCTGATGAGATGCATCCCAGGGTATTAAAAGAGATGGTGGAAGTTATAGCAGATGCATTCGTTATAATCTCCCAAAATTCTCTGGACTCTGGGGAGGTACCAGCGGATTGGAAAGCAGCTAATGTAATGCCTCTGTTTAAAAAAGGGGGCAGACAAAAGGCAGGTAACTATAGGCCGGTTAGTTTAACATCTGTAGTGGGGAAAATGCTTGAAGCTATCATTAAGGAAGAAATAGTGGGACATCTAGATAGGAATAGTGCAATCAAGCTGACGCAACATGGATCCATGAAGGGGAAATCATGTTTAACTAATTTACTGGAATTCTTTGAGGATATATCAAGCATGGTGGATAGAGGTGTACCGGGGATGTGGTGTATTTAGATTTCCAAAAGGCATTCGATAAGGTGCCACACAAAAGGTTACTGCAGAAGATAAAGGTACGTGGAGTCAGAGGAAATGTATTAGCATGGATAGAGAATTGGCTGGCTAACAGAAAGCAGAGAGTCAGGATAAATGGGTCCTTTTCGGGATGGAAATCGGTGGTTAGTGATGTGCCACAGGGATCGGTGCTGGAACCACAACTGTTTACAATATACATAGATGATCTGGAAGAGGGGACCGAGTGTAGTGTAACAAAATTTGCAGATGACACAAAGATTAGTGGGAAAGCGGGTTGTGTAAAGGACACAGAGATGCTGCAAAGAGATTTAGATAGGTTAAGTGAATGGACTAAGGTTTGGCAGATGGAATACAATGTCGGAAAATGTGAGGTCATCCACCTTGGAAAAAAACAGTAAAAGGGAATATTATTTGAATGGGGAGAAATTACAACATGCTGCGGTGCAGAGGGACCTGGGGGTCCTTGTGCATGAATCGCAAAAAGTTAGTTCGCAGGTGCAGCAGGTAATCAGGAAGGCGAATGGAATGTTGGCCTTCATTGCGAGAGGGATGGAGTACAAAAGCAGGAAGGTCCTGCTGCAACTGTACAGGGTATTGGTGAGGCCGCACCTGGAGTACTGCGTGCAGTTTTGGTCACCTTACTTAAAGAAGGATATACTAGCTTTGGAGGGGGTACAGAAACGATTCACTAGACTTATTCCGGAGATGAGGGGGTTACCAAATGATGATAGATTGAGTTGACTGGGTCTTTACTCGTTGGAGTTCAGAAGTTTGAGGGGTGATCTTATAGAAACATTTAAAATAATGAAAGGGATAGACAAGATAGAGGCAGAGAGATTGTTTCCACTGGTTGGGGAGATTAGAACTAGGGGGCACAGCCTCAAAATACGGGGGAGCCAATTTAAAACCGAGTTCAGAAGGAATTTATTTTCCCAGAGGGTTGTGAATCTGTGGAATTCTCTGCCCAAGGAAGCAGTTGAGGCTAGCTCACTGAATGTATTCAAATCACAGATAGATAGATTTTTAACCAATAAGGGAATTAAGGGTTATGGGGAGCCGGCGGGTAAGTGGAGCTGAGTCCACGACCAGATCTGCCATGATCTTGTTGAATGGCAGAGCAGGCTCGAGGGGCTAGATGGCCTACTCCTGTTCCTAATTCTTATGTTCTTATGTTCTCATGTCAGACCTTTTGTTTTCAAACTTTTGGACAAGTCTGCAGCCTCTCTGTGAGAGAGGTGTTGGATTCGATAGGATTTCGATCATGTCATCTAAATTGGTCAGTCTGGGTTTTGTTTTCTTTTTCAGATTTCCCAGTACTGAGGGTGTCAGTACTTGCAGGTACCTATCAACATTGAGCAATGAACCTTCATAAATTATCACTGCTACTTTCCTTATTTGTTTTCTACCGTGCAAACACTCAAGGTAAGCCAGTGACTAAGCAGCAGGTAGCTAAATATATGTTTGAGTACATCCCACACTGCTGCTAACTTGTATCAAAGAAATCTTGGGGACAAGTTAAAGGTCATTCAACCCATTCAACTGCTGCTATCTGGGCAGTTCTCAATAACAACATCTGCAAGGCTGAAGCATGGAGAAATCCTCACACATATTTACTAAGCATTATTGTTTAAATTTAACTGTGGCGCGTACAAAAAGGTTTGGCAGTTCAGTCCTGATAGCTGGTGTTCTGACTCCTCTCCCCTCCTAAATTTGTTCTAGATGCAGTAATTTTAAATGTGTGGAGGCAGTGAAGAAGAAAAATAGATTATCCAGTCGACCCTTCTTCATACTTTGAGTAATATGGCTCCCGAACACACCACAGTCTCATCAATCCCTCCCCACAGTATAATGTTGATGTTGATAAAGAAGAGTTTAGTTACATAAGAACATAAGAAATAGGAGCAGGAGTAGGCCATTATGGTTGATCTTCTGCATCAACACTGACCTGCACTATCCCCATCGCCCTTGATTCCCTTAATATCCAAAATTCCTTCGATCTCTATCTAGAATATGCTCAATGACTGAGCTTCCACAGCCCTCTTGGCTTGAGAATTCTAAAGATTCACAATCCTCTGAGTGAAATTTCTTCTCATCTCAGTCCTAAATGACCGACCCCTTATTCTGAGACTGTGAACACCCCCACCCCTCCGGTTCGAGACTCCCCAGCCAGGGGAAGCATTCTCCCTGCATCCACCCTGTCAAACCCTGTAAGAATTTTGTATGTTTCAATGAGACTCATTATTCTAAACTCTAGAAATATAGGCCTAGTCTACTCAATCTCTCCTCGTTAGGACAAGCCCCCCCATCCGTTCGGGAGTCCGAGAGTTCAGGAGTCCGAGGGTTCCGGAGTTCAAGAGCCGGGAGTCCGAGAGTTCGGGAGTTCAAGAGCCGGCAGTCCGAGAGCCGGAAGTCCGGGAGTCCCATGTATTCAAACAGCATTATAACCCATGTATAATCTTACCTAAGTTATACACTGTGAGAACAATGACCACAAGGTAGTGAACTTGTGGGAGACACTCCTAACCTGGACCTTCAGATATAAAAGGGGAAGCTCCACCCACTTCCATCACTTGAGTGCTATGGAATAAAGGACAGGTCACAGACTGACCTTCTCTCAAGCATGGGCCTCATGTGCATTTATACTGTAAAGTAAGGATGTATCAATGGCGACGAGAAACTGGGATTTAAACCACGCGAGCATGGCCACGAGCAGAACAGATGAGAGGTACTGTGTTAAGGAATGGTTGGGACAGAGATTCAACATTGTTAAAGCAGCGCACAGTTCTCCAGGCAGACAAGGGCAATCGGGCATGCCCCAACATGTAGTCGAACCCAGAGGGGGAGTTCGAGAGAGACAATGGCAAGCTGAACGCCGATTCACGCCATTGCAAGGGACAATGCGGCCAGTAATGGGGCCATCAACACCTGTTAATGGTGCACTCAAGGACAATAATAGGGGCAGTCAGGGACGATCGACTGGCAAGAGACCTTTTGTTTCAAACAGCAGCTCATGTTGGAGGCGTGGAGGCACACATTCAGCCGGAGTTTGCAGAGATGCGCAAAATACCTGCAGAAATTGCAGAAATCAACGCTGGGGGAAATCGCTGGAAGCTGAAGTTCAGCGAGTTCATGTGGAGCACGTATACAGTTCATACACCAGGACGCCACCGATAATGATGAAAGTGCTCCTCAATGGCATCCCAGTATCAATGGAGCTAGACACGGGGGCCAGCCAGTCCCTGATGGGGATCAAACAGTTCGAAAAGTTGTGGGCGTCCAAGGCCAGGAGGCCAAAATTATCGCCGATTGACGCACAGCTACGGACATACACAAAGGAGATCCTTCTGGTGCTAGGCAGCGCCACAGTAGTCGTGACCCACAAAGATTTGGAGAACAGGTTGCCACTCTGGGTTGTCCCGGGGGACGGTCCCGCACTACTGGGGAGGAGTTGGCTTGCTGTAATGAACTGGAAATGGGGCGATGTCAATGCAATTTCCTCTGTGGAGCGAGTATCATGCTCACAGATCCTGGACAAATTTGACTCATTATTTCAACCCGGCATTGGCACTTTCATGGGGGCCAAGGTAGTGATTCACATAAACCCGGACGCCAGGCCAGTACACCACAAGGCCAGAGCAGTGCAGTTCGTGATGCGGGAAAAGATAGAAGGCGAATTGGACCGCCTGCTGAGGGAAGGCATCATCTCGCTAGTCGAATTCAGTGACTGGGCGAGCCCAATTGTGCCGGTGCTCAAGGCGGATGGGTCGGTCAGGATATGTGGCGATTACAAGGCCACCATCAATCGGGTGTCACTCCAAGACCAGTATCCGCTACCGAGAGCAGAGGACCTCTTTGCGATGCTATCCGGTGGCAAACTTTTTTCAAAATTGGACCTGACCTCAGCTTACATGACCCAGGAGCTGGCGAGTGAGTCGAAGAAGCTGACCACCATCACGACACACAAGGGGTTGTTTGAGTACAACAGATGTCCATTCGGGATTCGCTCGGCCGCCGCGATCTTCCAACGAAATATGGAAAGCCTCCTCAAGTCGATTCCAGGAACGGTGGTTTTTCAGAACGACATCCTCATCACGGGTTACAATACTGAAGAACACCTCCACAACCTGGAGGAGGTGCAACGCAGACTGGACCGGGTAGGGCTGCGACTGAAAAAGGCAAAGTGTGTCTTCCTAGCTCCAGAGGTAGAATTCCTGGAGATGAGGGTAGCAGCAGACGGGATCAGCCCATACTGCTTCCAAGACGGAAGCGATCCAGAGAGCACCCAGACCCCGTAACACGACGGAGCTGCGTTCATTCCTGGGGCTCCTGAACTATTTTGGTCACTTTCTTCCCAAATTGAGCACGCTGTTGGAGTCGCTACACGTTTTCCTATGCAAAGGTCGTGAATGGGTCTGGGGGAACAGCCAGGAAAGGGCTTTTAATAGAGCACGCAATTTATTATGTTCCAACAATCTGTTAACGCTATATGACCCATATAAGAAACTTGTATTAACGTGCAATGCACCGTCCTATGGTGTCGGGTGTGTGTTGCAGCATGTCAATGCCAAGGGTCAGTTACAGCCGGTAGCTTATGCTTCCAGAAGTCTGTCCCAGGCAGAAAGGGGCTATGGGATGGTAGAAAAGGAGGCGCTCGCATGTGTATATGCGGTAAAGAAAATGCACCAGTACCTGTATGGCAGGAAATTTGAGCTGGAGACAGATCACAAACCCCTAACGTTCCTTTTGGCCGACAACAAGGCCATAAATTCAAATGCATCGGCCCGCATACAGAGGTGGGCACTCACGTTAGCCGCCTATGACTACACAATTCGGCACAGACCGGGCACCGAAAACTGCGCCGATGCACTCAGCAGGCTCCCACTAGCCACCACTGAGGGGGCTACCGAGCATGCTGCTGAGATGGTCATGGCTGTTGAAGCTTTCGGAAGCGAAGGCTCACTCGTGACAGCCTGTCAGATTCAAGTCTGGGCAAATAGAGACCCGCTATAGTCTCTAGTCAAGAAATGTGTCCTGGATGGGGACTGGGCAGCCACGTACAGGGCATGCCCTGAGAAATTTAAACCATTTCACAGGCGCAGGGATGAACTCTCGATTCAGGCCGATTGCCTACTGTGGGGAAACCGCGTAGTCGTGCCCCAGATGGGCAGAGAGGTGTTCATCAGAGAACTCCACAATGAGCACCCGGGCATTGTCATGATGAAGGCAATTGCCAGGTCACACGTTTGGTGGTCAGGGATAGACGCAGACCTGGAACTTTGTGTTCGCAGGTGCGACACGTGTGCCCAGCTGGGCAATGCGCCCAGGGAAGCCTCCCTTAGCCCCTGGCCATGGCCCGCCAAGCCTTGGTCACGCATCCATGTGGACTACGCAGGTCCTTTCATGGGAAAAATGTTTTTGGTTGTAGTAGACGCCTACTCCAAATGGATCGAGTGTGACATTTTAAATTCAAGCACATCCTCTGCCACGGTAGAAAGTCTACGGGCAATGCTCACTGCCCACGGTCTACCGGACATCTTGGTCAGCGACAATGGTCCGTATTTCACAAGCACCGAATTCCAGGACTTCATGGCAGGCAATGGAATTTACCATGTTAGAACGGTACCGTTCAAGCCGGCCTCAAACGGCCAGGCAGAACGAGCAGTGCAGATAATCAAACAGGGAATGCTCAGAATCCAAGGGGTTCCCTACAATGCCGCTTATCACGCCTCCTGTTGGCCTACAGATCCCGACCACACTCGCTCACAGGGGTTCCACCCACAGAGCTGCTAATGAAAAGGATGCTCAAAACCCGGTTATCCCTTATACACCCTACCATGAAAGAAATTGTCGAGAGCAGGCGCCAGTCACAATATGACTACCATGACAGGAATGTGAGGGCGCGCTGTATTGATGTAATTGACCCTGTTTTTGTCCTCAACTACGCTGCAGGGCCCAAATGGCTCACAGGCACTGTGGTTGCCAAAGAGGGAAATAGGATTCTGATAGTTAAACTTACCAATGGACAAATCTGCCGCAAACATGTGGATCAAACAAAAAGGAGGTTCAGCAACCCCATAGAAGAAGCAGAGGAAGAACACAATATAGAGTTCACTCCTCCACAGGTGACCGAACACAGGAACCAAAGGGAGGAGAGCCCAGTCACTGTGGGCAGTCCGGACAGGCTTGAGGCACCGCAAACAGCAGACACTCAGGCCAGTGCCCAACAACCGGAGCCCCAACTCAGGCGCTCTACAAGAGAGCGTAAACCACCAGAGAGACTCAAGCTGTGATCCTAATAAGACTTTGGGGGGGGGCGGGGGGGGAGGTGCTGCTTTAACAATGTTGAATCTCTGTCCCAACCATTCCTTAACACAGTACCTCTCGTCTGTTCTGCTCGTGGCCATGCTCGCATGGTTTAAATCCCAGTTTCTCGTCGCCATTGATACGTCCTTACTATACAGTATAGTAAGGATGTATCAGGGTGTCCCGGAGTCCCGAAATTCAGTATTCCGAGAGTTCGGGAGTCCGAGAGTTCGAGTGTTCGAGATTCAGAAGTTCAGGATTCCGGGAGTCCGAGAGTAGAGAGTCCGAGAGTTCAGTTTGGGAGTCCGAGAGTTTGGGAGTCCGAGTGTGTCCAAGTGTCGGAAGTCCGGGAGTAGAGAGTCCGAGAGTTCAGTTCGGGAGTCAGAGTTCAGTTTGGGAGTCCGAGTGTTTGGGAGTCCGAGTGTGTCCAAGTGTCGGGAGTCCGGGAGTCGGGAGTCTGGGAGTTCAAGAGTCGAGAGTTCAGGAGTCTGAGAGTTCAGGAGTTCAGGAGTTCAGAAGTCTGAATGTTTGGGAGTCCGAGAGTCGGGAGTCCGAGAGTCCAAGAGTTCTCGTGTTCGGGAGTCCGAGTATTGGGAGTTCGGGTGTCCGAGAGTTCGGGAGTCTGGGAGTCCGAGAGTTCGGGAGTCCGAGAGTTCAGGAGTCCGAGAGTCGGGATTTCAGGTGTTCAGGAGTCCGATAGTTCGGGAATCCGAGAGTTCGGGAGTCGAGAGTCCGAGATTCAGAAGTTCATGATTCTGAGAGTTCGGGAATCCGAGAGTCCGAGAGTTCAGGAGTCCGAGTGTTCGGGAGTCCGAGAGTTCGGGAGTTCAAGAGTCAAGCGTTCAGGAATCCAAGAGTTCGGGAGTTCAGAAGTCTGAGTGTTTGGGAGTACGAGTGTTTGGGAGTCAGGAGTCCAAGAGTCCGAGAGTTCAGGAGTTCGGGCGTCCGAGAGTTTGGGGGTCCAAGAGTTCGGGAGTTCAAGAGTCGAGTGTTCAGGAGTCCGAGAGTTCAGGAGTCCGAGAGTTCGGGAGTTCAGGAGTCCGAGAGTCCGAGTGTTTGGGAGTCCGAGAGTTCTAGAGTCCGAGAGTTCGGGAGTTCAGGAGTCCGAGAGTTTGAGTGTTCAGGAGTCCGAGAGTTCTAGAGTCCGAGAGTTCGGGAGTTCAGGAGTCCGAGAGTTCGAGTGTTCAGGAGTCCGAGAGTTCTAGAGTCCGAGAGTTCGGGAGTTCAGGAGTCCGAGAGTCCGAGTGTTTGGGAGTCCGAGAGTTCTAGAGTCCGAGAGTTCGGGAGTTCAGGAGTCCGAGAGTCCGAGTGTTTGGGAGTCCGAGAGTTCTAGAGTCCGAGAGTTCGGGAGTTCAGGAGTCCGAGAGTTCGAGTGTTCGGGAGTCCGAGAGTTCTAGAGTCCGAGAGTTCGGGAGTTCAGGAGTCCGAGAGTCCGAGTGTTTGGGAGTCCGAGAGTTCTAGAGTCCGAGTGTTTGGGAGTCCGAGAGTTCTAGAGTCCGAGAGTTCGAGAGTCCGAGTGTTTGGGAGTCCGAGAGTTCTAGAGTCCGAGTGTTTGGGAGTCCGAGAGTTCTAGAGTCCGAGAGTTCGAGAGTTCAGGAGTCCGAGAGTTCGAGTGTTCAGGAGTCCGAGAGTTCTAGAGTCCGAGAGTTCGGGAGTTCAGGAGTTCGAGAGTTCGGGAGTTCAGGAGTCCGAGAGTTCAGGAGTCCGAGAGTTCTAGAGTCCGAGAGTTGGGAGTCCGAGTCAGGAGTTCAGGAGTCCGAGAGTCGGGAGTTTGGGAGTACGAGAGTTCGTGAGTCCGAGAGTCGGGAGTTTGGGTGTCCGAGAGTTTGGAGTCCGAGAGTCAGGAGTTCAGGAGTCCGAGGAGCAGGAGGCCCGAGGTCAGAGAGAAATTCACTTCTGGCAAGGAGCTTGCAGCCCTCGTCCGGGCAGGTAAGTGATTGGCTGGTTGATTAATAAGTATCTCTCCTTCTCTTTTATAACAGATAAGTCTAAATAAAGGGATGGCAAGGCAGCTCAGTCCTGTGGAGTGCATGTCCAGTGGCATGTTGCGCAGCCTAGACAAGTATGGATCTTCAGCTTCAACTGCTCAAGCACTGCGTTTCGGAGCTTGAGCAGCGGCTAGAGTCAATACAGTGCATCCGCAAGGCTGAGAGTTATGTCGATAGCAGCTTAAAAGCATGCAGGTAGAGGGGAAGTGGGTGAACACCAGATGGAGGAAGAACGCTCGGCAGGAAGTGCAGAAGGCATGAGTCCATCTCGCTTTCCAATCGATATTCTCTTCTGAGCACCGGTGAGGGACCAGAGACAAGTCCAAGGCACCACGGTGGAGGGAAAAAAAATAAAAGAGCTGTAATAGTAGGGGTTTCAACAGTTAGTGGAACAGATAGGCGTTTCTGAGGCCGTAGACGTGACTCCAGGTTGGTATGGTGCCTCCCTGGTGCCAGGGTCAAAGATGTCCCAGAGAGGACGCAGGACATTCTGTGGGGAGAGAGTGAACAGCTAGAGGTCGTGGTCCATATCGGGACCATTGACATAGGTAGAAAGAGGGATGAGGTCCTGCAGGCAGAATTTAGGGAGCTAGGAGAAAAATTAAAGGGTAGGACCTCAAAGGTAGTAATCTCCAGGTTACTACCAGTGCCACATGCTAATGAGTACAAGAATAGAAGGATAAAGAGGATGAATGCATGGCTGGAGAGTTGGTGTAGGAGGGAGGGCTTTAAATTCCTGAGGCACTGGGACCACTTCTGGGGGAGATGGGACCTGTACAAACCGGATGGGTTCCATCTCAACATCGCCGGGACCAATATCCTCGCGGGGAGTTTTGCTAGTGTTGTTGGGGAGAGTTTAAACTAGCTTGGCAGGGGGGGTGGCAATCTGAGAACAAATTCAATCGGGAAGGAAGTAAAGCAGAAATTGGAAACCAAGAATGTAGAAAGCGAATCTGTCAGACAGAGGAAACAAGGGTTAGTATGTTGTAATCAAAGAGGTCTTCCTGTGCTAAATGGTATAAACTTCAATGAAAGGAGTATAGCAAATAAGACGGATGAGCTGAGAGCACAGGTAGACACTTGGGAGTATGACATTGTAGCCATTAGAGACATGGCTGAAAGAGGGGCAGGTTTGGCTGCTCAATATTCCTGGTTACAGGACAGAGAGGGAATAAAAAAAGGGGGGGATTGATTAAAGAAACTTACAGCTGTGAGGAGGGTTATATGTTAGAGGGATCATCAAATGAGGCCATAGGGATTGAACTGAAAAATAAAAAGGGTCGATCACACTGCTGGGTGTGTATTATAGACCCAAACAGTGGGAGGGAAATAGAGAAGCAAATATGTTGGCACATTTCTGTGGAGTCCAAAAACCATAGGGCAGTAATAGTAGGGGATTTCAACTATCCTATCCTATCAGGCCAAACATGTGCCCTAAAAGAAAAAGGTTGGGAAAAATAATTCTAGAGCCCCCTGGATGTCTAGGGACTTACAGTGGAGGATTAAGAAAAAAAGGGACGCTTATTTCATATATCAATGGCTAAATACTATAGCATCTTTAGAGGCAAAATTAAAAAGGATATTAGAAATGCTAAGAGAGAACATGAAAAATTCTTGGCAAGTAAAATTAAGGAAAATCCAAAGATGTTCTCTAAATATGTTAAGAGGATAACTAAAAAAAGGGTAGGGACTAATAGAGACCATGAGGGTAATCTGTGTATGGAGGTGGAAGATGTTGGTATGGTTCTTAATGAATACTTTGCATCTGTTTTCACAAAGGAAAGGGGCAATGCAGATACTGCTATCGAGGAGGAGTGTGAAATAAACATAGTGAGAGAGGAGGTAGTAAAAGGTTTAGCGGCTTTGAAAGTGGATAAGTCCCCAGGCCCGGATGAAATGCATCCCAGGTTATTGAGCGAAGCAAAAGGGGAAATAGGAGAGACCTTGACCATCATTTTCCAGTCCTCTTTGGATCCAGGCATGGTGCCTGAGGACTGGAGGACTGCTAATGTGGTAGTCTTAAGAAGGGAGAAAGGGATAGGCTGAGTAATTACAGGCCTGTCAGCCTAACCTCAGTGGTGGGAAAATTATTGGAAAAAATCCTGAAGGACGGGATAAATCTACATTTAGAAAGGCAATGATTAATCAGGGACAGTCAGCACGGATTTGTTAAGGGAAGACCATGTTTGACTAACTTGTTTGAATTTTTCGAGGAGGTAACCAGGAGGGTCGATGAGGGTAGTGTGTATGATGTAGTGTATATGCACATTAGCAAAGCTTTTGATAAAGTCCCACATGGCAGACTGGTCACGAAAGTTAAAGTCCATGGAGTCCAGGGCAAAGTGGCAAGTTGGATCCAAAATTGGCTTAGAGGTAGGAAGCAAAGGGTAATGATTGATGGAAGTTTTTGTGACTGGAAGGATGTTTCCAGTGGGGTTCCGCAGGGCTCAGTACTGGGTTCCTTGCTTTTTGTGGTATACATCAATGATCTAGATTTGAATATAGGGAGTATGATTAAGAAGTTTGCAGATGACACTAAAATTGGCTGTGTGGTTGATAATGAAGAGGAAAGTCATGGGCTGCAGGAGGATATCAATCTACTGGTCAGGTGAGCAGAACAGTGGCAAATGGAATTTAATTCGGAGAAGTGTGAGGTAATGCTCTTAGGGAGAGCTAATAAGGAAAGGGTATACACATTAAGCAGTAGGCCACTTAGAAATGCAGATGAACAAAGGGACCTTGGAGTACTTGTTCACAGCTCCCTGAAAGTAGCAGGCCAGCTGGATAAGGTGGTTAAGAAGGCATATGGAATGCTTGCCTTTATTGGCCAAGGCATAGACTACAAGAGCAGGGAGGTTATGCTTAAATTGCATAATACACTGGTTTGGCCACAGCTGAAATACTGCGTGCAGTTCTGGAGAGGGTACAGAGGAGATTTACGAGGATGCTGCCTGGAATGGAGAATCTTAGCTATGAGGACACATTGGATAGGCTGGGTTTGTTATCCTTGGAACAGAGGAGGCTGAGAGGGGACCTCATTGAGGTGTATAAAATTTTGAGGGGCCTGGATTTCGTGGATAGCAGGGGCCTATTTCCTTTGGTGGAAGGGTCAATTACGAGGGGCCATAGGTTTAAGGTGGTTGGTGGAAGGTTTATGGGGGATTTGAGGGGGTCTGGAACTCACTGCCTGGAAGGGTGGTAGAGGCAGAAACCCTCATCATATTTAAAAGGTGCTTGGATGGGCACTTGAAATGCCATAAGTTGCGCAAGGACCTAGAGCTGGTAATTGGGATTAGACTGTATAACCTCTTATTGGCTGGCACAGATACGATGGCAAGTATTTCAGGGAATCTAATACGGCCAGAGTAATCTTCTGGACCAGTTTCGATCGCCTGGATGGGTCAGAGAGAAATTTTCCCAAATTTCTTTCCCCATTTGGCCTGGATTATTATCTGTTTTTTTGCCCCTCCCAGGAGATCGCATGGCTCTGGGTGGGGTGGAGTGTAAAATGTTGCGATACATAGGGTATCGCAGTCATGTGGGGCAGACTTGTTAGGCCGGATGCACTTTACCTGTCTGCCATTGTTCATACGTTTATATGTAACCTTTAGGGCTGCTGATCGAGGGCCGTGTGGCTCTTTGTTTGCCAGCGCGGACACGATGGGCTGAAATGGCATTCTTGTGCGCTGTTAATTTGTATGTTTCTATCCCAGGAATCAGTCTGGTGAACCTTCATTGCACTCCCTCAACGGCAAGTATATCCTTCCTTAGAAAAGCAGACCAAAACTGTACATGATGTAAATTGTCTCACCAGGGCCCTATATAATTGCAGTAAGACGTCTTTACTCTTATACTCAAATGTAATAAAGGCCAATATACCATTTGCTCTCTTAATTGCTTGCTGTACCTGCATGCTAATTTTCAGTGATTCATGTACAAGAACACCCAGGTCCCTCTGAACCCAACATTTCCCAATCTCTCACCATTTAAAAAATACTCTGCTTTTCTATTTTTCCTACCAAAGTGCATAACTTTGCATTTCTCTACATTATATTCCATTTGCCATGTCCTTGCCCACTCACTGAGCCTGTCTATATCCTCTTGAAGCCTCTTTGCATTCTCCTTACAAAGTTAGGGGGAATGTAAGTTGTATCATCAGCAAACTTGGATATTTTACATTTGGTTCCCTCATCCAAATCATTGATATAGATTGTGAATAGCTGGGGCCCAAGCACTGATCCTTGTGGTACGCCACTAGTTACAGCCTGTCAACTAAATGACCCTACTCTCTGTTTTCTGTCCATTACCCAATCCTCAATCCATGCTAGTGTATTACCCCCAATCCCATGAGCCCTAATTTTGTTTAATAACCTATTGTGTGGTGTTACCTTATCGAATGCTTTCTGAAAATCCAAATACACCACATCCACTGGTCCCCCCTAGTTATAACCTCAAAAAACTCGAACAGATTTGTCAAACATGATTTCCTTTTCATAAATCCATGTTGATTCTGCCCAATCTTAGGGCCCAACATTGGCCATGACTTGAATCAATTTTTTTGGAGTAAGTTGTTTTTTCTGGCGTAAGTTAGAAAATGCCATTTTCCCCCCAAAATTTGCTCCAGAGTAAGTCAGTTAGGTACGATTTTTTTTAGGTCAGTTTTTTTTTCAAAAAGGGGCATTCCCAGACACTTACGACAGTTTTGGCCATTTATGCCACTTTGACCAGCTAAAACTTACTCCAAATCCACTTAGGTCAGCGTATGTGGCCAGTTTTGAAAAACCTTGCGAGCAGTTAAGAAAAAGCAGCGCACTTTCAGCAGACATTAGGGCAGGGATAGGGGAGGGAAAGGAACTGGAAAGGATCTCAACAACCAAGCAGCAAACATTAAGGAAAAGCTCAAACCAATAAAATACAATAAAAAAAGTCGTAAATCCTACCTTATCTTAAAAATCTGTCCGGGAAAGGCAGCGGGCCGGCCTGTGCGTGAGACCATTCGGCCTGGGATAGGGGAGGGAAGACGTGCATGGGAGAAGTCACAGCTGCTGGGCCGGGGCGTCTTGGTGTGGGGGGGTGGGGGGGCGCCAAGCGACTGGAGGAATCACAACTCGTTGGTCTGGAAGTCTCATCTCTCTCCTCCTCCCCCCACAATACTCTCCTCCACCCCCCTCCCAAAACTCTCCTCCTCCCCCCAAAACTCTCTTTCTTCCCCTCCCCCCCAAATTATTCTGCTCCCCCTCCCCCCCCCACAAAACTCTCCTCCTTCCCCCCCCCCGCTCCCCAATCAAAAGTTTCAAGCACAGCCACTAAATAAAAAATAAAAGCAAAGTCCTTACCTGCCCGGGAACCCAGCAGGCCGGCCGGACGGTGCGGGAGGCCGGGGATAGAGTGCAGCGAGATTGGGCGTCCCTTCAGCCTGGGATAAGGGCTGCGAGCATCGGGTCCTGCTCACAGCCCACAGGGCGTGCTGGGAGGGCAGGAGCATGCGCGCAGATGCCGGCAGTACTTTGTGTGCTGGCCTGTTGCTCCGTCCGCCCCTTCAGCCTCCACGCCTCACCACGACTCCGGGGATGCCGAAGAGCGGCCAGGATGGGGCCCCTTTTTTCTGGCGCCCTTTCCAGCACGCTTCAGATCAGTGTGCCGAAAAAAGGGGTTGGGCAATGTTGGGCCCTTATCATTATTTCCTAAATGCCCTGTTACCACATCCTTAATAATAGGTTCTAGCATTTTCCCTACTACTGATGACAGACTAACTGGTCTGTAGTTCCCGGTTTTCTCTCACCCTCCTTTCATAAATAGTGGGGTTACATCTGTTGCCTTCCAATCCATGGGAACCGTTCCTGAATCTATGGAATTTTGGAAGATGACAAGCAATGCATCCACTATTTCTATAGCCGCCTCTTCCAAAACCTCAGGGTGTAGGCCATCAGATCCAGGGGATTTATCGGCTTTCAGTCCCATTAATTTCTCCAGTATCATTTTTTTACTAATACTAATTTCTTTCAGTACCTCATTCTCACTAGACCCTTGGATCTTCACTATTTCCAGCACGTTTTTTGCGTCTTCTTCCATTAAGACAGACACAGGCCTGAACTTTGTCTCCTTACCGCCGGATGCCGCCAAACTTTCTAGGCGGTCTCCCCTCCGAGCAAGTTTGGTGGAGGTCTGCCGCAGGCGGGAGGGGGGAGTACTGCTGGGAACCTCCCGCTGACAGCTGCTGGCGAGCAAGTCGCGTAAGTGACCTCCCGCCCGCCGAGCTGCCATATTGGTGCAGGCGGGAGTCGGCGGCAGCAGGTGGAAGACTGCTGCGTGAAGGCAGGTCTAACCCCAACGGTAAGTATGAAGACCTGCAAAAAAAGGTTAGTAAACTTCTTTTATTTATTTATTTTTCAGCAATTCAGGGGGATTTGCTGTCGAGATTGGGAACTCCCGCCCGCTGCCGCCCAGATTTAGGGTTTAAGTCGGGATTTTACCGCCGGACGGTCTTTCAAGGACTTTTTCACAAAACTCCCGCTCAAAGTACCACCAGGTATCTCAGCAGTTCTTTGGGCGGCATCTGGGCGAAACTTGGCTTCCACCAAGTTCAGGCCCAAAGTATTTGTTTAATTTCCCTGCCATTTCCTTATGCCCCATTATAATTTCTCCTGTCTCAGCATGTAAGGAAGCCACATTTACTGTTGATAATCTTTTCCTTTTTACATACCTATAGAAGCTTTTACAGTCTGTTTATTTGTCTCTCGCTTGTTTACGCTCATATTCTATTTTCCGTTTCTTTATTGTAAGATTTCTAAATCACTGGCATTAAATTGACAGCAAGACTAGTTCTTTTAAAACAATTTGGAATATGTTTATTAAACATACACACATGCATGCCTATCAGACAAACAGCAGCAGTCAGCGGCAATCCTACGCATCTACTTAGTTACAACAGATACAATGATGTTACAATAGTGAGTTACAGATTTATAAATACATAGAAACAAAGGGCTAGACTTTCCAGTAGGTGGCTAAGGCCCCCAAAAATGGGCCTTGTTCCAGCGATGTGAGACGTATCACCCATGCTGGATCGCCGGCACAAGGCCCATTTTTTTTTTGCGATTTTCCACTCAGCCTTACCCCAGTAATGTCAAATGGGTGATCTGATTTTTCGGCAATCTCACGATCGCCCAAAGAAAATGGAAGTAAATGGAAAAAAAAAGCTTCCCTCGCAATGCTATACTGCGCATGTGTAGCTTGATTTTTTTTTTAGGTTGATTTTCTTTGCCGCGTTTTGAGAGGTCAGGGGTCGTCACACATGCTCAGAAGCTCTGTAAGCGTCGGGGAGAGAGAGAGAGAGAGAGAGAGAGAGAGAGAGAGAAGAAAAAGGAGAAAAGAGAAAGGAAAAAGCAGTTATTGGATTGTTTGAATTCATATAATAATATTACCCATATTTCAAAAATGGAGGGATCAATGGAAATGCGAAGGGCCAAGCCCTTCAGCGAGGAGGCCAATGAGGCCCTCGTGAACATAGTCAGCGCGAGGTGGGAAGATCTGACATGGGGTGGGCATGGGAAATCTCCACCCCATACAGATCGGAGGATTTGGGCAGAGATTGCCGACGAATGAAGCGCAGACACCGGACCAGTGCCGCAAAAGATGGAACAGTCTACTGGCGGCTGCAACAGTAAGTTGAAATTTATATTTGAAATCATCCATAAGTATTATTTAATGATGTATGGAAATTGTAACTAGAATCTTCAATGTTACTTCGTAATTTTTAAACATAACTAAATTATGAATAAATTTATGCACCCCAACATAAAGTTGAATGTTATAGTATGAAATATTTTATTCCTATGCAATGTAATACAAATTTGTAATTGAACATATAAATCTGTCAGTCTTAAATGTTTATTGCCAAATCCATTTGCTTATGCCGTGCAATGTTATCTTATCATTTACAGAAGAAGATATCTATCAACCACCGCAAGCAACGCAGGACAGGCAGGGGCTGTGCCATGCTGCAGTCTCTAAGTGCTTACGAGGAGCTTGCGGTGGCCTTGGTGGGCCAGAAAGCCGTTCGGTCACAACCCGTGCTGTGGCCGAACCCACCCTTGAGTCACATGAGTAATGAGAACTGTGTATTGTGCAATGTGTGAATCAATAGTAAATACTATCTATATCTTAGTTACCCATGTAATGTTATGCAATTATAATGTAATTTGATATATAATTGAGATGTACTATTGGTCTTCGAATGAGGTCATGTTGGGCCTGGTGATTGCTTGTGCATATGGGGTAATGGAAAGCATTGTAATGTTTTGAGTTCTTGAAAAATTGAGATGCATTGATTTGAATTGTTAAACGTTGTTTGTAAATTTCATTTGTCTTTCAACGGTCAACAAGTGTCCATGGACATCAAATGAACCTTCTGGAACTTTGCAGGAGGAAGAGCCAGAGGAGGAGCCACTGCAGACTCCTGCTGTTGTGCATGAGCAGGAGGAGGAGGAGGAGGAAGAAGAAGAGTTTTTTTGTAGGTGGGTGGTCGGGGGGGGGGGAACAACCTGCGGCCACCTCTTTTGAGATGGATAAGACACCGGGACCAAGCGGTATGCAGGTGGTGACACCAAGGCACTTAACATTGCACACGCCGACCCCACGGCGGTCCGGTTAGCGTGATATGCAATCGCCTACCACGGAGGATCAGACGGAGAGCTTACTATCCCTGTGCAGGGAGACGGTCGCGATCGGTCGTGACCTTAACCAGGTGTTCGCAGGTTTCTCATCAAATTGCAGCCAGTTCTCCATGACCTGGAGCCAGTTCTGCTTGCGCTTCTCCAGCTGGTCTTCTGAGCAGTCACAGACTGCTCGGGAGATGTTGGAGGTGATCAGGGAGCAGACAGCCGCAACAAATGCCCTACTGCATGCATTGCTGGCTGGACACAGCGCTGCATCCCAAGGTGTCGTGTCCACTTGCAGCGAGACCCTGAGCACGCAAGCGAGTACGGAGGACACAGTTCCTCCTGACTCGGAAGTAGAGCCTGAGGCTTCTGCTTCCGCTCCGTCACCTCCACCACGGCAGGAAGTCTTGTCGTCACAAACTGCACAACGCGTTCGTGTCGGTCTGCGTAGACCAAAACGGGCGGGTGGGGTGCAAACATGGGGTGGGACAGGATCTGGAGGGAAACCTGGCCGCAGGTAGGGAGGGGGGAGTGTTTTTCAATAGTTCCATGGGTTGTTACTTAAATGGTCACTTATTATTACTTAAATGTTCAATTTCTTCTTCTTATAACATTTTGGGGATTTGAGGGAAGGGTGGGTTGGTGCGAGGGTGTTGTTCATTAGTTAATAAAAAAAATCTATCTTTGTTAATAAAAAAAAAATTTATTCAACAACTTTTGTGCCTTCTCTCTTAGTTACATTAGTTTTCAAACGTACAGTTTTTCATGCATATTTTTTTATCCTGTTATTACACCAGTACTTTTACTTTGCCAGTACTTTAAACTTTACTTAAACTAGTTCAGATGATAGGCCAGTGCAGGAAAGACAACAAGGAAACCCCACGCAAATGAAACTTTTGATTACACCTAACTGTAATTGAACATTTGAATATCCACAATTAATAGTTCATGCAAAGCGTTCATTAATGAGCTGCTGACGCAAAAGCTTAGCGGCCGTGTAACTGCCACTGGCTACTGGTCTTCGGGAAAGGTGAGGTGGTACCGGTGCTCGATCGCCAGGCTGATTAAGCTCCCCTATGTCCTCGCCCGTGACCTCTCCCGCCTGTTTCTGCTCTTCATCCTCGCCGGCTGCCTCATCTGTCTCATCTCCTTCTGGAGATGGACCTGCAGCATGATCTGGCATTATTTGTCCTCTCTTTATAGCTGGATTATGCAGCATGCAACACAACACAATAAACTCTGCTACCTGATCAGGGTGGTACTGGAGGCTGCCTCCAGAATGATCCAGGCATCTGAAGCGCTGCTTTAGGACTCCAGTTGTCTTTTCAACGATGTTGCGAGTCGCTATGTGACTTTCATTATACCGTTTCTGTGCTTCAATGACAGGATTACGCAGAAGGGTCATCAGCCAACTGGCAAGGCCATGTCCTTTATCCCCCAGCATCCAACCGTGACCTTCTGGCTGATTGACAAACAGGTCAGGGATAGCACTTTCACGTAAAATGTGCGCATCATGGATGCTGCCAGGAAATGTAGCATTCTCTGTCATAATTGTTTGATTGTGGTCGACAACAAGCTGCACATTTAGTGAGTGGAACCCCTTTCTGTTACGAAACACCTCTGCGTTCTTTAAGGGTGCTTTCAGGGCAATGTGTGTGCAGTCTATTGCTCCCTGCACCTTGGGCAAGTGTGATATTCTGTAGAAATCCAAAGCCCTCTTGGTCTGTGCCTCCCTGGTCATTGGGAAGCTTATGAAGTCCATCCTGCGAGCGTAAAGGGCTTCAGTCACCTGTCGAATGCTGCAGTGTGTAGCTTGCTGAGAGATATAGCAGATGTCGCCAGCTGAAGCCTGAAAAGATCCCGATGCGTAGAAGGCTAGGGCAGCAGTAACCTTCACCTCAATGGACAGTGCGGTTCTGATGGTGCTGTAAGGCTGCAGATCATCCTTGACGAGTTGACATATCTCATCGATGATCTCCTGGAATCGCAGCCTCCTAAGACAAGCATTTTCCGACAAGTTCAGGTAAGATTGCTTTTCCAAGTACCTTCGTTGGCTGTACAGTCTCCTCCTCTGTCTTTGTCTCCGTCTATGCATTACTCTGCCACCTCTTCGATTGATCCTTTCAGTAACCAGTGTGTGAGCAGTTGCAATTAATGGCAGGGAAAGCATGGGCCCCATCACTATCGATAATTACTTTCACTAATTTTAATAATCTCTCTACTCTCTACTCTATAATCTCTAATCACTGTACTCTGTACTCTCTGTACTCTCTACGCTGTATACCAGTTTGATAGGCACCAACAATATCAGTAAATAACTTCACTATGTAAAAGCTATTTATACAATAATTTCAATATATAAAAACTATTTAGCAAAAATAACTTGATAATACCTATTTATATTCCCTGACCCAATATTCTGAGTACAATTATCTTCAATTTAATTCTCTAAATAACTCGCAACTTATTCTCCACCCTTCCTCCGAAGTTCAAAATGGCGTCCACAGTGCCGATTTCCTTCTCTTAGGCCCAGAAAAAGCAACTATTTCTCAGCACTCTTTTGGGCCTTGCATCGGCCCAGCGAAGTGCATGCTAGGTGCCGAAACTTGGGATGAGCCTTGTGTGGGCTATCATTTGGGCGATCATCTCGGCGATCAAAGTGGAAACTTAGGCACCTGTTTTTCCGGCGATATTTTAGGCCTAGTTTCCACTTTTTGCTCAAAATGGGCGATAGAGGTCCGGTTTGGGCGATAGAATGGGCCATAGATGGGCGATGTGAAGTGGAAAGTCTAGGCCATAGAAAATAGGCGCAGGAGTAGATCATTCGGCCCTTCAAGCCTGCACCACCATTCAATAAGATCATGGCTGATCATTCACCTCAGTACCCCTTTCCTGCTTTCTCTCCGTACCCCTTGATCCCTTTAGCTGTAAGGGCCATATCTAACTCCCTCTTGAATATATCCAATGAACTGGCATCAACAACTCTCTGCGGTAGGGAATTCCACAGGTTAACAACTCTCTGAGTGAAGAAGTTTCTCCTAATCTCAGTCCTAAATGGCCTACCCCTTATCCTTAGACTATGTCCCCTGGTTCTGGATTTTCCCAACATCGGGAACATTCTTCCTGCATCTAACCTGTCCAGTTCCATTAGAAATTTATATGTTTCTATGAGATCCCCTCTCATCCTTCTAAACTTCAATGTATAAAGACCCAGTCAATCCAGTCTCTCCTTATGTGTCAGTCCTGCCATCCCGGGAATCAGTCTGCTGAACCTTCGCTGCACTCCCTTAATAGCAAGAACGTTCTTCCTCAGATTAGGAGAACAAAACTGCACACAATATTCCAGCTGAGGCCTCACTAAGGCCCTGTACAACTGCAGTCAGACCTCCCTGCTCCTATACTCAAATCCCCTAGCTATGAAGGCCAACATACCATTTGCCTTCTTCACGGCCTGTTGTACCTGCATGCCAGCTTTCAATGACTGATGTACCATGACACCCAGGTCTCATTGCACCTCCCCTTTTCCTAATCTGCCGCCATTCAGATAATATTCTGCCCTCGTGTATTTGCCACCAAAATGGATAACCTTACATTTATCCACATCTGCCACTCGTTTGCCCACTCACCTAACCTGTCCAAGTCACCCTGCAGCATTTTACCGTCCTCCTCACAGCTCACACTGCCATCCAGCTTAGTATCATCTGCAAACTTGGAGATATTACACTCAATTCCCTCATCCAAATCATTAATGTATATTGTAAATAGCTAGGGTCCCAGCACTGAGCCCTGCAGCATCCCACTGGTCACTGCCTGCCATTCTGAAAAGGACCCATTTATCCCGACCCTCTGCTTCCTGTCTGCCAACCAGTTCTCTATCCATGTCAGTACATTATCCCCAATACTATGTGCTTTAATTTTGCACACCAATCTCTTGTGTGGGACCTTGGCAAAAGCCTTTTGAAAGTCCAAACATCTCTGGTTCTCCCTTGACCACTCTACTAGTTACATCCTCAAAAAATTCTAGATTTGTCAAGCTTGATTTCTCTTTCATAAATCCATGCTGACTTGGACCGATCCTGTCACTGCATTCCAAATGTGCTGCTATTTCATCTTTAATAATTGATTCCAACATTTTCCCCATTATTGATGTCTGGCTAATCAGTCTATAATTACCCACCTTCTTGCTCCCTCCCTTCTTAAAAAGTGCTGTTACATTAGCTACCCTCCAGTCCATAGGAACTGATCCAGAGTCGATAGACTGTTGGAAAATGATCACCAATGCATCCAATATTTCTCGGGCTACTTCCTTAAGTACTCTGGGATGCAGACTTTCAGGCCCCGGGCATTTATCAGTCTTCAATCCCATCAATTTCCCTCATACAATTTCCTGCCTAATAAGGATTTCCTTCAGTTCCTCCTTGTCACTAGACCCTCCGTCCCTTAGTGTTTTCAGAAGATTATTTGTGTCTTCCTTCGTGAAGACAAAACCAAAGTATTTGTTTAACTGGTCCGCCATTTCTTTGTTCCCCATTATAAATTCACCTGAATCTGACTGCAAGGGACCTACGTTTGTCTTCACGAATCTTTTTCTCTTCCGATAGCTATAGAAGCTTTTACAGTCAGTTTTTATGTTCCCAACAAGCTTCCTCTCATACTTTATTTTCCCCCTCCTAATTAAACCCTTTGTCCTCCTCTGCTGTATTATAAAACTCTCCCAGTCCTCAGGTTTTCTGGCTAATTTGTATGCCTCTTCCTTGGATTTAACACTATCCTTAATTTCCCTTGTTAGCCACTTTCCCCATTTTATTTTTACTCCAGACAGGGGTGTACAATTGTTGAAGTACATCCATGTGATCTTTAAATGTTTGCCATTGCCTATCCACCATCAACCCTTTAAGTATCACTCGCCAGTCTATTCTAGCCAATTCACATCTCATCCATCAAAGTTACCTTTCCTTAAATTCAGGACTCTAGTCTCTGAAGTAACCACGTTACTCTCCATCTTAATAAAGAATTATACCATATTATGGTCACTCTTCCCCAAGGGGCCTCACACAACAAGATTGCTAATTAATCCTTTCTCGTTACACATCACCCAGTCTAGGATGGCCAGCCCTCTAGTTGGTTCCTCGACATATTGGTCTAGAAAACCATCCCTAATACACTGCAGGAAATCCTCCTCCACCGCATTGCTATCAGTTTGGTTAGCCCAATCAATGTGTAGATTAAAGTCGCCCATGATAACTAATGTACCTTTATTGCACGCATCCCTAATTTCTTGTTTGATGCTGTCCCCAACCTTATTACTACTGTTTGGTGGTCTGTACACAATTCCCACTAGCTTTTTCTGCCCTTTGATATTCTGTAGCTCCACCCATACCGATTCCACATCATCCAAGCTAATGTCCTTCCTTGCTATTGCATTAATTTCCTCTTTAACCAGCAATGCCACCCCACCTCCTTTTCCTTTCTGCCTATCCTTCCTAAATGTTGAATACCCCTGGATGTTGAGTTCCCAGCCTTGGTCACCCTGGAGCCATGTCTT
Source organism: Pristiophorus japonicus (assembly GCF_044704955.1). Lineage (NCBI taxonomy): Eukaryota > Metazoa > Chordata > Chondrichthyes > Pristiophoridae > Pristiophorus > Pristiophorus japonicus. The sequence continues at coordinate 115,123,483 of NC_091986.1, forward strand.
CGTGATGCCAATTATATCATATCCGTTAACTGTTGTCTGTGCAGTTAATTCATCCACCTTATTATGAATACTCCTCACATTGAGGCACAGAGCCTTCAGGCTTGTCTTTTTGACACCCTTTGCCCCTTTAGAATTTTGCTGTAATGTGGCCCTTTTTGATTTTTGCCTTGGGTTTCTCTGCCCTCCACTTTTACTTTTCTTCTTTCTATCTTTTGCTTCTGCCCCCATTCTACTTCCCTCTGTCTCTCTGCATACGTTCCTATCCCCCTGCCATATTAGTTTAACCCCTCCCCAACAGCACTAGCAAACACTCCCCCGAGGACATTGGTTCCGGTCCTGCCCAGGTGCAGACCGTCCGGTTTGTACTGGTCCCACCTCCCCCAGAACCGGTTCCAATGTCCCAGGAATTTGAATCCCTCCCTTCTGCACCATTCCTCAAGCCACATATTCATCTGAGCTGTCCTGCGATTCCTACTCTGACTAGCACATGGCACTGGTAGCAATCCTGAGATTACTACTTTTGAGGTCCTACTTTTTAATTTAGCTCTTAGCTCCCTAAATTCGTCTTGTAGGACCTCATCCCGTTTTTTACCTATGTCATATACTTCACTCTGGCAAAAGCACATGGCGTTCGTCCTTCCTTCTGGTTTTGTGGAGGGAGGCTTCCTGCTTTGCCATGTGCTAACAAAAAAAGAAGAGACCGAGCAAGCTTTGTCCATTGTTTCTCAGAAAGTTCTAGGATTTGGTTTTGGTTCCAGGGCCATTCCTTATTGACTTTCCTCACACATGTGTCTGTCTGGAGGACCAGTGCCATTCCTTGATTCGGTTAATGGCTTTCCAATTAACACCTTTTCTGGTCTGGTGAGTTTCAAAGCCATGCTTCCTTTGTCCCTTAAGCTCTGCCCAGCCAGAGAACACATGAACTTGGATAGGTATCCATTATATCTTTTCAAACTGCAGCCTTTCCGTATAATCTACACTTTCAACATTTATACATACACAGAATCAATTTTTCATTAATAAACACTTTTATTCTTACATTATCAATTTCTTGGTCCTCCTTTGCTGAATTCTAAAACCCTCCCAATCTACTACTACTTTTTTGGCAACATTATAAGCCTTTTCCTTTGATCTAATATTATCTTTAACTTCTCTTGTTAGCCCTAGTTGGACCACTTTTCCTGTGGATTTTTTGTGCCTTAAAGGAATGTATATTTGTTGTAAATTATGTATTAATTCTTTAAATGCTATTCATGGCTTGTCTACCGTCATAACTTTTAATTTGGTTTTGCAATCTACATTATCCAACTTGTCCCTTATAGCTATGTAGTTTGCTTGTTTAGATTTAAGTCCCTAGTTTCAGATTTAACTCAATCACTTTCAAACTCAATATAAAATTCTATAATATCATGGTCACTCTTCCCTAAAGGCCCTTTACTACAGGTTTATTAATTAACTTTTTCTCATCGCACAATACTAGATCTAAAATAGCCTGTTCGCTAGATGGTTCCTCAACATACTGATCTAGAGAACTATCTTGTATAAATTCCATGAATTCGCCCTCTACAGTATTACTGCAAATTTGCTTTGCCCAGTCTATATGCAGATTAAAGTCCCCCGTGATTACTGTATTACCCTTGTTACATTCATTTCTAATTTCCTGATTTATACTCTGCCCAACATTACAACTACTGTTTGGAGGTCTATAAACAATTCCCGCCAATGTTTTCTGCCCCTTACTGTTTCCCAACTCCACCCAAACTGATTCTACTTCTTGATTTTGGAAGCTAAGATTCTTTCTCTCTACTGTCTTTATCCCATCCTTTATTATCAAGGCTACTACCCCCTCCCTTTTCCATTTTGCCTATCTCTTCTAAAAGTTAAATATCCTAGAATTTAGTTCCCAACCTTGGCTACTTTGCAACCACGTCTCTGTAATGGTTATTAGATCAAACCTATTAATTTCTATCTGTTCTATTAATTCATCTATTTTGTTGCGAATGCTTAGTGCATTCAGATATACTGCCTTTAGCTTTGACTTATTTCTATTCTTCCCTGATGTCAGCTTAGTCATTGATTCCTTATTACCTTTGTTACTTTCTCTGTCCCTTCCTGACCCACTCTGTTTATTAGTTAGTTTCAGTTTAGCTTATATTGATTATTATAACATGAATTTTCATAATCATGTAGGTCCTGGTGATGTATATGACAAGGTAGTAAAATCATTCATTGACTGCAATGTCATTACATTTTCACGTGTTTACTCAGCACATGGCTTCCCAAGTAGTTACAATGATGTAATGCCACAACTGCCATTCTATCTTTTTACAATATTATAATTACCATTTTCACTTGTATTTTCAGCTTGTCTTACCTGCATTTTTTCCAATGTACACACAAGTTGTAACACACTTTAAAGTATGAAAACAATCAAACTGTTTTTAATTTGTGTTTTAATTATGCGTACATGCAACATTCCAATGCAAGAATCGACTATAATATTTACAATCTGTGGTGCTCTCTCACTTGTTTCTGTTTATTTGTTCTGTTTTTACCACTGCTCTCCTTTCTACCTCTGTTTCTGTTTCTCATTGCTTTTTTCATTTAATTTTACTTTTCTCTCACACATGCCCCAAATTCCCCCTGCCTAATGCTAAAGAGAATAGGCAGCTTGTGCATTGTGACAAAATGATCACCAAGAGAAAACCAAACAATCATACATTTTCTTTGACAATCTGACCAGCTGGTTTCGTATCTCGTTTGTGGTGCAGAAGATTCACAGGAAATCCTTCCTGTGTCCAGGTTTGGATTAGGGTCCATGTGGAAAATGGGCATCAATGTTCAGACATAAATACTTCCTTTATGGAGCACTCTCGCAGAACGTAATTTGCAATACTCAATACTAAACTGTCTCTAAAATGTTTTCATGGATTTCTGTAGAAATCAGAGTTAGAACTGTAACGGAAGAAAATAAATTAGCAGGTTTACTTTTAAGTTTTTAAAAACTAGAACATAGATTAATATTTCTCCTAACTGTAGTACACTCCATTCTAACCACAGCTTCTTGCAATAGTTCGAGTTTATAAAACATTTTTGAGTATCAGCCTTTTTTTCATCTTTACAATCTCATTATGGAACACCTTTAAAAAAAAAAATAGCTTTCCTATACCAGCCCTGAGATGCTGACGATGGATGAAATGTAATTTTGGATCAGTTTTATATTTCCTATTTTATTTATTTGAATATTTTTAAATTATACATAATGGTTTGGGTTGTGCAATAGAAACAATGGTAAGGCTATCGGTGCCCACCGTTAGTATGGGATTAAATCGGACAGCAAGTTCCAACATCCGTACATGTGCAGTAAAGCGTAGAAATCCAGTAGCTGTCAGTATGAAGAAGAATCTACTAGATAAAAGTTACTGTCCAATTTGCCCTGCCCCTCCACTGGCTTCGCTACAATGGTATCTCACCATGAAATTCAGCATAAAAATACATGAAGGGCATGAAGTTGTGGTACTTACCCTCTAGTTACCCACTAAACATGGGAGAAAAAGTTAGGGCTGGTGAATTCAGTTGTAAGTGAATTTTTAATGGCTCAATGCATTTTAATTACTACCAAACATCATCTCTGGCCCTGAAAATCTAATGTTACGTGTGGAGTCTCATTCCTTCAGGATTTAATTGTTGTTGGAGGTTTAAAAAGAATTAAAAATAAAAATAGTTTTTCTTTTATCTCTCTCTTAATCCTATCTTTCTATCCCACTTATTTTGCTTTCTGTTCAGGATTTTACATTGAATTAAACATTCTAACTTATGTTTCCTGGTTTAGACTCTGCGTATCTCAATGAGGATTCTTTATTCTGATTGGTTGAAGAGATATGCTGTTGCTTGCTCACACATGCCACAGATCCCCTGTCGAGGGTGCTGTGCTGAAAAGGATTTCTAATAATTGTAAGTTGCCTTGCAAAAGCACACGAAAAGTCTGTGGGCAGCTGTCAGTGTAATGAATGGCAGGCGCCATTCCATTGCCACTGACTACAACATCTGGGCTCATGTATTGGGCACACATTTCAGACAGCAAGGGTTTGATATATTCATATAATACACTATTGGCTGGCAATTCCTCTGTGGGAGAATTTTAACCCTCAGACAGAATTGAGTGCTAAGATGGAGAACATCCTGATGTGAGTGGCCATCTACCATTTGCCTGCATTTGCACATACCTCAAAATTCCTGCCTGTTACCTGGGGTAATAACAGATTCTATGGGCAATTGGAATAGAACTTGTTAAAGCCCTGTCAAATTTCCTGAAAAGTTCTGTCTCCCTCCTGGAATTATGTTCCAGTCAATAAAGGTGGAGATGGCAGAAAGCCTAGGACTTGACGACCTGAAGAAAATGCTCCAGGAGTAGAGTTTCCACTTTGGGTCTAATCAACTTTTTTACTTCAAAAAAATATTCCTTGATATTTAAGAGTGCTAACTTGGTAAAGATTGATTAATACAGCTGGAAATGGGTTTATCACAAAAAAAAGCATTTTTAATCACAGCGTCAATCCACCACCTAAGTAACCTGATTTTAAATTGCTGAAAATTACTTTTAAAAACACATACAAAAAATGTTTCTGGTTATATTGCAGTACAGTAGTCAGTTCCTTAGTATATTTTTAAAAATTATATTCAAAATCTTTTACAACGTATCTATTCGTATCCTTGCGTCCAAAAAGTGCAGGTTATTTTTTGGAGCCTCCCTGAAGGTCTGCAAACCAGCACAATTAGTGGAAACTCTCAATGGTGATTAATACACCCTGGGGTGTAGCCAGTTTTGTGGGAAGGACCTGCTTCGACTGCGATGTTTTTAAAAGTAGCGCAAAATATCGCGGAAACTTAAATTGCGCTGAACATTCCACGATCTTTTTGTGGTTAAATGGGTGATATATGGGCATTATACGTCATTTCAGTGGTAAAATGGACGTTAAGTGGGCGTTAAGCATGCAAAACAAGTGGAAAATCTAGTCCTTGGAGTGGGAGGGGAAAGATCCAATTGTCGTGGTCCATGTGGGTACCAACGACATAGGTTAGACAAACAAAGAGGTTCTGCTGAGGGATTATGAGCAGCTAGGGGCCAAATTAAAAAGCAGAACCACAAAGTTAATAATCTCTGGATTACTACCTGAGCAATGAGCAAATTTGCACAGGGTAAATAAGATCAGAGAGTTAAACACGTGGCTCAAAGACTGGTGTGGGAGAAGTGGGTTTTGGTTCGTGGGACACTGGCACCAGTACTGGGGTAAGAGGGAGCTGTTCCATTGGGACGGGCTCCACTTAGACCGTGCTGGGAAAAGGGTCCTGGCAAATCGAATAACTAGGGCTGTAGAGTGGGCATTAAACTAATTAGTGGGGGGGAGGGTTCAGATGATCAAAAATGTAAAAAGTCAAAGGGGCCGATTTTCAGCAGCCCACCTCCCGCTGCCGCCCACTCCCACCGACATTCCTCCTGCAGATCCACCCAATGCCACTTTGGAGTGGGTGGGAGGGGAGAACCACCCGCTGACGTCAGCGGACGGCCGAGTGGCACAATTGAGCTCCCGTCCGTTGAGCTCCCAGATTCCTGTGGGCGGGAGTCGGCGGCAGAACAGGGGTGGACCGTTGGCTGCAGGCTGGTCTGTCCCTGACGGTAAGTCTGAGGAACCTGAAAAAAAGGTGAGTGAACATTTTTTTTTAAATTTTCAACAGCAACTTACTGGCATAGGGGTTCCCTGAAGGTCTTCGGATAGTTTTTGTATTTTTTATTTGTGATTTTTATTTTCAGGTCTTCGACCTTCCGTGGGCTCGACTCCATCCTCGGCGGCACTTGGATTCCATCTGCCGCTTGCCAACCTTCGAGAGACTTTCTTCATGAATATCCTGCCCAATGTACCGTCCGGTACCTCGGCAGCCATCAGCGGCACTTTGGGCAACACTTGGGCGGGCAGAGGCCTTGCTGAAAATCGGCCCCAAAGAATAAGGAGAAGGCAATAGAGCAGGGTAGCACTGGAGGAAATGAAAACCAGAGCGTGACAGGAAGGGACAGAATGTATAAATATAAAAGTGTATCAGAAATTAGAAATTGGGGTCAAAGCAGGAAAAAATGGTTAAAAAAAACAAATTTAAAAGCTCTTTATCTGAATGCACACAGCATTCGTAGCAAAATAGATGAGTTGATGGCACAAATAGATACAAATGGGTATGATCTAGTAGCCAGGTGCAAGGTGACCAAGGCTGTGAACTAAATATTCAGGAGTATTATGACAATTCTGAAGCACAGACAGAAAGGAAAAGGAGGTGGGTAGCTCTGTTAATAAAGGATGAGATCAGTGCGTTAGTGAGAAATGATATTGGCTCAGAAGATCAAGATGTTGAATCAATTTGGGTGGAGCTAAGGAATAATAAGGGGAAAAAGTCACTGGTGGGCAGTCTAGAGGACCCCTAACAGTAGCTACACCGTTGGACGGAGTATAAATCAAGAAATAATGGAGGCTTGTAAAAAAGGAACAGAAATAATCATGGGCGATTTTAATCTTCATATTGATTGGACAAAGCAAATTGGCCGAGGTAGGCTTGAGGAAGAGTTCATAGAGTGTATCCTGGATAGTTTCCTTGAACACTACATTGCGGAACCAACCAGGGAGCAGGCTATCTTAGATCTGGTACTGTGTAATGAGACAGGATTAATAAACAATCTCCCAGTGAAGGATCCTCTAGGAATGAGTGAATTTCAAATTCAGCTGGAGGGTGAGAAAGTTGGATCTCAAACCAGGGTCCAAAGCTTAAACAAAGGAGACTACAAAGGCAGAGTTGGCGAAAGTGGACTGGGAAAATAGATTAAAGTATGGGACGGTTAATGAGCAGTGTCAGACATTTAAGGAGATATTTCATAACTGTCAACAAACATGTATTCCAATGAGAAGGAAAAACTGTAAGAGAAGGGATAACCATCCGTGGCCAACTAAGGAAATAAGGGATGGTATCAAATTGAAAACAAGGGCATACAAAGTGGCCAACACTAGTGGGAGGCCAGTGGATTAGGAAACTTTTAAAAGTCAGCAAAGAATGACTAAAAAAATAATAAAGAGAGGGAAGCTAGATTGTGAAAGCAAACTAGCACAAAATATAAAAACAGATAGTAAGAGTTTCTATAGATACATAAAAAGGAAAAGAGTGGCTAAAGTAAATGTTGGTCCCTTAGAGGATGAGACTGGGAAATTAATAATGGCGAACAGCGAAATCTCAGAGACTTTGAACAAATATTTTGTATCTATCTTCATGGTAGAAGACACTAAAAACATCCCAATGGTGGATAATCAAGGGGCAATAGGGAGTGAGGAACTTAATACAATCACTATCACTAAAGAAGTAGTGCTCAGTAAAATAATGGGACTTTAGGTGGATAAGTCCTCTGGACCTGATGGCTTGCATCCTAAGGTCTTAAAAGAAGTGGCTGCAGAGATAGTGGATGCATTGGTTGTAATCTACCAAAAGTCCCTGGATTCTGGGGAGGTCCCAGCAGATTGGAAAACCGCAAATGTAACACTCCTATTTAAAAAAGGAAAGCAGGAAATATAGACCAGTTAGCCTAACATCTGTTGTTGGGAAAATGCTGGAGTCCATTATTAAGGAAGCAGTAGCAAGACATTTGGAAAAGCTTGATTCAATCAAGCAGAGTCAGCATGGTTTTATGAAAGGGAAATCATGTTTGACAAATTTGTTGGAGTTCTTTGAGGATGTATTGAGCAAGGTGGATAAGAGAGAACTAGTGGATGTGGTGTATTTGGATTTCCAGAAGGCATTGATAAGGTGCCACATAAAAGGTTACTGCATAAGATAAAAGTTCACGGGGTTGGGGGTAATATATTAGCATGGATAGAGGTTTGGCTAACTAACAGAAAACAGAGAGTCAGGATAAATGGGTCTTTTTCCGGTTGGCAAACAGTAACTAGTGGTGTGCCGCAGGGATCGGTGCTGGGGCCTCAACTATTTACAATCTATATTAATGACTTGGTTGAAGGGACTGAGTATAATGTAGCCAAGTTTGCTGATGATACAAAGATGGGTGGGAAAGCAAATTGTGAGGAGGACACACAAAATCTGCAATAGACAGGCTAGCGAGTGGGAAAAAATTTGGCAGATGGAGTATAATGTGGGAAAATGTGAAGTTATCCACTTTGGCAGAAAAAATAGAAAAGCTAATTATAACTTAAATGGAGAAAAATTGCAAAGTGCTGCAGTACAGAGGGACCTGAGGTCCTTGTGCATGAAACACAAAAAGTTAGTATGCAGATACAGCAAGTAATCAGGAAGGCAAATGGAATGTTGGCCTTTATTGCAATGGCGATGGAGTATAAAAACAGAGAAGTCCTGCTACAACTGTACAGGGTATTGGTGAGGCCATATCTAGAGTGCTGCATACAGTTTTGGACTCTGTATTTAAGGAAGGATATACTTGCATTGGAGGCAGTTCAGAGAAGGTTGACTAGGTTGATTCCAGAGATGAGGGGGTTGACTTATGAAGATAGGTTGAGTAGGTTGGGCCTATACATATTGGAGTTCAGAAGAATGAGAGGTAATCTTATTGAAACATATAAGATAATGAGGGGGCTCGACAAGGTGGATGCAGAGAGGATGTTTCCACTTATAGGGGAAACTATGGGCTCAATTGTCCCCGCGCATTTGAACTGTTTTTTTTGGCATGCGCCGCTTTTTTGGAGTAAGTGTTTAAATTAAAGTTTCTCCAAGGAATCTGCGCCTGTGAAAGTTAGTTAGTTACGATTTTTTTAGGTTAGTTTTTTTACCTCATGTCTGCGCCAGTTTTTATCATTTATCAAAGTTTGCCCAAAATGTTTTTATCCTAGGTCGGCTTATTTGGCCACTCCCGAAAAACTTTCTGGTGAGTTAAGAGAAAAATCGGCATAGAAAGACGCCATTGTTTTTCATCGAAGTTTTGGAGGGAGATAAGAACACTTTAAATAAGCATAATAAAGATGACATTTTTTTACCTTACAACAGAGTAGATGGAAGATTGATTGAATTCTGAACTTTTCATTTTTTTCAACAGGGCTGGATGGTCGGAGCGTCGGCCGGCAGAATCAGCCCCTCACCAGGACACAGGCGCTCAGGGCTGGGCTGCACCACAAGCTCGGGGGTGAGATGGCGATCGGAAGGCTAGGCATCAAATGAGCCTGGGGGTTTGGGGGGTGGGTGAGGTGGAAGGTGCTGTTGAACGCGATCGGAAGAAGTCAAAAGACTGCAATGAGCCCGGGGGGTTGGGGGTTGGGGGGAAGGTACTGTTGAATGGGATCGGAAGAAGTCACAAGACTGCAATGAGCCCAGGGCGATTGGGAGAGGGTGTGGGGGGGGGGGGTTCCCGATCACTGCGCATGCTCAGACCTGGGTGTGGTCCATACAGACCTTGGGGCGAGAAATCAAAGAACTTGTCCTGCCTACCTTCCTGCCGTTTTTTTCTGCTTCTTGCAAAGGTAACATTTAAGCATGGGAGCATTACTGACAATACCATACCTTGTGTGAGCCTTCTGCATCATGGTGCTGTGGAGGAGACAACTGATTCGTCATCATCACATGAGGAAGTTCAGAGCCCGTAGGGTGCTGGGCAGGAGGCCTTACCCACCTCGGGTATATCGAGACAGGCGTTCGTACCTGCACCTGAGTGTTGCAGACTGTGTCAGAAGGCTGCGTTTCCGCAAAGAAGTTGTAACTGAGATCTGTGAGTTGGTGAAAGCAGACCTGCAACCTAGAAGCATCAGGAGGACTGCTTTGTCAGTTGAAGTGAAGGATACAGTTGCACTTTCATTCTATGCATTCGGATCGTTCCAAGCTACAACTGGGGATGTGTGCGCCATTTCTCAACATGCAACACATGTCTGCATTCGGCAGGTGACAGCTGCATTATTTGCCCGGAGGAATGAAAACATAAAGTTCCCCATGACCACCCAGGCAATGCGTGACAGGGCTGTGGGCTTCTCCAGGATTGCTAGTTTCCCAAAGGTACAGGGCTGCATTGATTGTGCCCACATTGCCTTGCAAGCACCTTTGGAGGATTCCGAGATGTAGAGAAACAGAAAAGGCTTCCATTCCATTAATGTACAGCTCGCGTGAGATGGCATGCATCACATCATGTCAGTCGATGCAAGATAAATTACGGACAGTGTTAAAACCAAGGAAGAGGCATATAAATTGGCTAGAAAATGTAACAAACCTGAGGACTGGGAGAAATTTAGAATTCAACAGAGGAGGACTAAGGGTTTAATTAAGAGGGGGGAAATAGAGTACGAGAGGAAGCTTGCAGGGAACATAAAAGCTGACTGCAAAGGCTTCTATAAATATGTGGAGAAAAAGATTAGTGAAGACAAATGTAGGTCCCTTGCAGTTGGATTCAGGTGAATTTATAATGGGGAACAAAGAAATGGCAGACAAATTGAACAAATACTTCGGTTCTGTCTTCACGAAGGAAGACACGAATAACCTTCAGAATATACTAGGGGACAGTGGGTGTAGTGAGAAGGAGGAACTGAAGGATATCCTTATCAGGCGGGAAATTGTGTTGGGGAAATTGATGGGATTGAAGGCTGATAAATCCCTGGGGCCTGATAGTCTGCATCCCAGAGTACTTAAGGAAGTGGCCCTAGAAATATTGGATGCATTAGTGATCATTTTCCAACAGTCTATTGACTCTGGATCAGTTCCTATGGACTGGAGGGTAGCTAATGTAACACCACTTTTTAAAAAAGGAGGGAGAGAGAAAATGAGTAATTATAGACCAGTTAGCCTGACATCAGTAGTGGGGAAAATGTTGGAATCAATCATTAAAGATGAAATAGCAGTGCATTTGGAAAGCAGTGACAGGATCAGTCCAAGTCAGCATGGATTTATGAAAGGGAAATCATGCTTGACGAATCTTCTGGAATTTTTTGAGGATGTAACTAGCAGAGTGGACAAGGGAGAACCAGTGGATGTGGTGTCTTTGGACTTTCAAAAGGCTTTTGACAAGGTCCCGCACAAGAGATTGGTGTGCAAAAGTCAAAGCGCATGGTATTGGGGATAATGTACTGACGTGGATAGAGAACTGGTTGGCAGACAGGAAGCAGAGAGTCGGGATAAACGGATCCTTTTCAGAATGGCAGGCAGTGACTAGTGGAGTGCCGCAGGGCTCAGTGCTGGGACCCCAGCTCTTTACAATATACATTAACGATTCAGATGAAGGAATTGAGTGTAATATCTCCAAGTTTGCAGATGACACTAAACTGGGTGGTGGTGTGAGCTGTGAGGAGGATGCTAAGAGGCTGCAGGGTGACTTGGACAGGTTACGTGAGTGGGCAAATGCATAGCAGATGCAGTATAATGTGGATAAATGTGAAGCTATCCATTTTGGAGGCAAAAACACTAAGGCAGAATATTATTTGAATGGCGGCAGATTAGGAAAAGGGGAGGTCCAATGAGACCTGGGTGTCATGGTTCACCAGTCATTGAAAGTTGGCATGCAGGTACAGCAGGCAGTGAAGAAGGCAAATGGTATGTTGGCCTTCATAGCTAGGGGATTTGAATATAGGAGCAGGGAGGTCTTACTGCAGCTGTACAGGGCCTTAGTGAGGCATCAGCTGGAATATTGTGTACAGTTTTGGTCTCCTAATCTGAGGAAGGACGTTCTTGGTATTGAGGGAGTGCAGCGAAGGTTCACCAGACTAATTCCAGGGAAGGCTGGACTGTCATATGAGAAGAGACTGGATCAACTGGACCTTTATTCACCGGAGTTTAGAAGGATGAGAGGGGATCTCATAGAAACGTATAAGATTCTGACGGGACTGGACAGGTTAGATGGGGGAAGAATGTTCCCGATGTTGGGGAAGTCTAGAACCAGGGAACACAGTCTTAGGATAAAGGGTAGGCCATTTAGGACTGAGATGAGGAGAAACTTCTTCACTCAGAGAGCTGTTAACCTGTGGAATTCCCTGCCGCAGAGAGTTGTTGATGCCAGTTCATTGGATATATTCAAGAGGGAGTTAGATATGGCCCTTACGGCTAAGGGGATCAAGGGGTATAGAGAGAAAGCAGGAAAGGGGTAGTGAGAGAATGATCAGCCATGATCTTATTGAATGGTGGTGCAGGCTCGAAGGGCCGAATGGCCTACTCCTGCACCTATTTTCTATGTTTCTATACCCTGGGAGCACCCATGATGCGTTCATCCTACGCGAGAGCATTATATCTACCATGTTTCAGCAGCAGCCAGAAGGGCAGAGCTGGCTATTGGGAACAAAGGGTACGGCCTCGCTACCTGGCTCATGATGCCCCTATGCGTAACCCGGACGTAAGCTGAGCGGGAACACAACATGTCGCACATTGTGACGCGCAGTATCATAGAGAGCACCATTGGCATCTTGAAACAGCGTTTCCGATGCCTGGACCATTCCGGAGGCTATTTGCTATACTCCCCTGAGATTGTCGATCAATTCACTGTTGTGTGCTGCATGCTGCATAACTTAGCCATCATGAGGCAGCAGCAGATAGTAATAGAAGACCCACCTGAGGTAAGACTGGCTGATGATAATGATGAGGAAGATGCAGATAATGAGGAGGAGGATGAGGACGAGGAAGCCACGCAACTACCTGAACCCGGAGCTCGAGGGCAGGAGAGGGTGGGCCGTCATGCCCCTTTAATGATTGCTCGATCCTTGCATCAGCAGTTCATCCGTGAACACTTTGCTGCCTGAAGGCTCAGTGGCAACTATTCCACATGCACCATGTTTACTGTTTGGACCTGTTCCATACTGTTATGTTGTGTTCCTGGAATAAATAATGGAAATGATTCTTGTTTACTTCAAAAGTTGTGTTAATATTGGAACAAATAATGTAAATGATTCAGTTATAATTTAAACTATTTATTATTCAAAAGTTTAACAAACATTTGTACTTAACTAAATAAAAATATTCTTGTATCAAACTTTAAAGTTTTCATTTAAGATCACTTGCAAACTTTACGATCACTTAAAAACTTTAAGATCACTTAAAGGAGTGCTGAATCGGTGGAAGAAAGGTGAGATCTCTGATTTTTGAACATTACCTGAGTGTAAGTCTAATACACGAATGACGCAAGAGCATGCAACAAGAACAAAGAATTTCCTCCATGAGGAAGTGGAAAAACTAGTCACTGTCATTGAGGAGAAATGACTGGAGCTGGATATCAGTAAGAGTGGTCCCACAAAAGTTTCACCCAAGGAAATGAGAAGAAGATGGAACCTAGTTACAGAAGAATACTCCGCAGGGGTGAATACCGCAAGATCTGGAAGCTAGTGCAAAAAGAAATGGCAAGGCATTGGTCAAGTAGTGAGTGTAAGTAATATCTTCATCTTTAAATGGAACTGCAATTGAAAATGTGACCATCTGTATATGTCCCACCCATCAGAAGCGCACCATGTGTGAAAAGTTATATTTTCATCTTTGCAGAAGAAATTGGCCCACAACAAAAGGGAAAGACTTAGAGCAGGAGGAGGGCCGCCAAATCTGCACCAACTGTCACCCCTGGAACAGAGGGTTGCTGCCTTGCTGAGTCGCACCTGCAGAAAAAGAATCAGCTCTGCACAAGCTGGACCCACACGCGAGGGTGAGGGTTGTCATGTTTGTAACCTTCACATTACTGTAACCTTTATGTAACAACACTGTACACTGTATACACCTGAGAAATGCACACCTTGACCACACGGGGTGAACTTGTGGGAGACACTCCTCATCTGGTCATCCAGACATATAAAGGGAGGTCCCATGCAGGGTCATCACTTCTTGGTCCTGTGAATAAAGGTACAGGTCACAGAGTGACCTTGTCTCCAGTATGTGCCTCGTGTTGATTTGCTGTAGTGTGTAAGGACACAACATTTGGCGACGAGAAATGGGAATCAACGACTTAAGAGAATGGCCACCAGTAGAACGGAGGAACGGTACTGTGTTGGTGAGGACTGGATCGATTTCATTGAGAAGCTCCAGCAGAGCTTTGTCACGAAGGACTGGCTGGGAGCGGCAGCGGCTGACAAGCGAAGGGCGCATCTACTGACCAGCTGTGGACCTAAGACGTACGCTCTGATGAAAGACCTGCTCGCACCCGAGAAGCCGGCGGACAAGACCTTCGAGGAGCTCAGCAAACTGATCGGTGAGCACCTCAAACCGGCGAGTAGTATACACATGGCCCGACACCGATTCTATATGCACCGATGTCGGGAAGGGCAGAGCATACTGAACTTCGTTGTGGACCTTCGGCGCTTGGCCAGCCTCTGTAAGTTCACAGATGCCTGCAGGGAGGAGATGTTACGGGATTTCTTCATTGAGGGCATTGCTCATGCCGGGATTTTTAGGAAGCTAATTGAGACCAAGGATTTGACCTTGGAAGCAACGGCGTTGATGGCTCAAACCTTCATGGTGGGGGAGGAGGAAACCAAGATCATATACGCACGCAACTCTGCTCCCAACGTGACAATGGAGCAGGGAGTTAACATGGTAAACGCAACTCAGAACCCCGCAGGCAGGCAAGGGCAATTCGACACCAACCAGGCAGTAACAGACTATAGGGTGGGTCCTCAACAGAGACAATGGCAGGTTGAACGGACATTTACACCATCACAAGGGACAATACGCCCCGGGATGGGACCATTGACACCCACAAACAGAGTGCTCAAGAATAACCAAAGAGACAATCAGAGAGGAATGCCTGGTAACAGCTCTTTTGTTCATAACAATCTCGCTCGTGCCGGAGGTGTGGGGGCAAGCATGCTGTGAAGACCTGCCGATTTCAACAATTCATCTGCAGAAATTGTAACTTGAGTGAACATTTAGCCAGGATGTGCAGGAAGCCCGTAGCGAGGCTGGTTTATGAAGTGGATGAGCCACAAGAGGGGTCTGCAAGGCAGGAGTATGCCTGGGACACAGCAATGGATGCTGAAGTTCAGCGGGTCCAGGTGGCAAACATCCACGGCTCATCCATAAAAACGCCACCTATGATGATGAGAGTACTGTTAAACGGCATTCCGGTACGCATGGAGCTGGACACAGGAGCTAGCCAGTCACTTATGAGTGTCCAACAATTCGAGAAACTGTGGCTACTCAGAGCAAGCAGACCCAAACTAAAACGCATTGACACGCAACTACGGATGTACACCAAAGAAATCATCCCAGTGCTAGGCAGTGCAATGTTGGTGGTCACACATAATGGATCCCAGAACCGGCTGCCACTCTGGATTGTCCCGGGAAATAGTCCTGCGCTTTTGGGGAGGAGCTGGCTAGCCGAGATGAACTGGAAATGGGGGGATGTGCACGCCATTTCATCTGTGGAGCGAAGTTCACGCTCACAGGTCCTACAAAAGTTTGAGTCATTATTTCAACCTGGTGTCGGGACTTTCAAAGGCACCAAAGTAGTGATACGCATCACCCTGACACCAGACCAGTGCCATATGTGATGCGAGAGAAAATTGAGAGCGAGTTGGACAGGTTGCTAAGAGAGGGCATAATTTTGCCCATTGAATTCAGCGACTGGGCAAGCCCCATCGTCCCTGTTCTAAAAACGGATGGCTCGGTCAGGATCTGTGGCGACTACAAAGCCACCACCAACCGTGTGTCCTTTCAGGACCAATACCCGCTTCCAAGAGCGGAGGATCTTTTTGCCACGCTGGCAGGCGACAAGCTGTTCACCAAGTTGGACCTCACTTCGGCCTACATGACCCAGGAACTGGCCGAAGAATCCAAGCTACTGACTACCATCACCACGCACAAGGGGCTGTTTGTCTACAACAGGTGTCCGTTTGGCATTCGGTCAGTAGCCGCTATCTTTCAAAGGAACATGGAAAGCCTGCTCAAATCCATCCCCTGGAACAATCGTATTTCAGGACGACATCCTCATCACAGGTCGAGACACCGAGAAACACCTCCACAACCTGGAGGAGGTGCTGCGCCGACTGGACCGGGTAGGCCTGCGACTAAAGAAGTCCAAGTGTGTGTTTTTGGCCCCAGAGGTTGAGGATTTGGGCAGGAGGGTTGCCGCAGACGGGATCCGGCCCCCGAATCCAAAACGGAGGCGATACGTCACGCGCCCCGACCCGGCAAAACATCAGAGTTGCGTTCATTTCTGGGACTATTGAACTATTTCGGGAACTTTCTACCGAACTTAAGTACATTGCTGGAGCCGCTACACGTGCTCCTGCATAAGGGTTGCGATTGGTTTTGGGGGGACTGTCAGGAACGGGCTTTCAATCGGGTGGTGAACCTGTTTTGTTCTAATAAGTTATTGACCCTGTACGACCCTGTAAGAAATTGGTTTTGACATGCGATGCATCATTCTATGGGGTTGGATGCGTGTTGCAGCAGAGTAATGATGAGGGCCAACTCCAACCTGTGGCTTATGCCTCCAGATCGTTCTCCCAAGCAGAAAGGTGGTATAGGATGGTTGAAAAGGAAGCACTCGCATGTGTCTACGGGGTGAAAAAGATGCACCAGTACCTTTTTGGCAGAAGGTTCGAGTTAGAAACGGACCACAAGCCGTTAACATCCCTGTTGTCCGACAGCAAAGCTGTCAATGCCAATGCATCAGCTCGCATACAGCGATGGGCTCCCACGCTGGCTGCATATGACTACACCATACGGTACCGGCCAGGCACCGAAAATTGCGCTGACGCGCTCAGCAGGCTTCCACTGAGGGGGCAGCGGAGCAAAGCGCGGAGATGGTCATGGCTGTCGATGCCTTTGGCAGTGCAGGCTCCCCCATCACAGCTCACCAGATCAAAACCTGGACAAACAGAGATGCCCTCCTATCTCTGATTAAGAAATGTGTCCTGAATGGGGATTGGGCACCCGCACACGGAGCATGCCCTGAGGAGGTCAAACCGTTTCACAGACGGATGGATGAGCTCTCCATCCAAGCTGACTGCTTACTATGGGGCAGCCGGGTAGTCATGCCCCAGAGGGGTAGGGAAGCATTCATCAAGGAACTCCACAGCAAGCACCCAGGCATCGTGCTTATGAAGGCCATTGCCCGGTCACATGTCTGGTGGCCGGGAATTGATGCAGACCTGGAACACTGTGTTTGCAGGTGCACGACGTGTGCCCAGCTGGGCAATGCCCCCAGGGAGGCCCCACTCAGCCCGTGGCCCTGGCCCACCAAGCCATGGTCACGTATTCACGTAGACTACGTGGGCCCGTTCATGGGAAAAATGTTCCTCATTGTTGTTGACGCGTACTTGAAATGGATCGAGTGCATCATATAGAATTCGTGCACGACATCCACCACAGTGGAGAGTCTGCGTGCGGTCTTTGCGACCCACGGCTTGCTGGACATCCTAATTAGCGACAATGGCCCGTGTTTCACGAGCTATGAATTCCGGGAGTTCATGTTGGGTAATGGCATCAAACATGTCAGGACAACGCCGTTCAAGCCGGCTTCCAAAGGCCAGGCGGAACGTGCGGTCCAAGTCATAAAACAAGGCATGCTCCGGATTCAAGGACCCTCCCTTCAATACCGTCTATCGCGCCTCCTGCTGGCCGACAGGTCCCGATCGCACTCGCTCACGGGGGTCCCGCCCGCGGAACTACTCATGAAACGTATACTAAAAACTCGGCTGTCCCTCATTCATCCAGTCTTGTCAGACATTGTTGAGGGCAAGCGCCAGTCCCAAAATGAATGCCACGACCGTAACTCAAAGGGGAGAGGGATAGAAATCGATGACCCTGCATTTGTTCTTAATCACGCTGTGGGGCCCAAGTGGCTCGAGGGTACTGTAATTGGTAAAGAGGGGAATAGGGTCATAGTGGTCAGACTTAACAATGGGCAGATATGCCGCAAGCATCTGGACCAAGTAAAAAAAAGGTTCAGCATGGACACTGAGAAACCTGAGGAAAATCATGAGAAGCTGCTCACACCACTGCCAGTGAACGAGCAACAAGAACCGTCAGCAGCATGCACAGTCCCTGCGGTCAGGCCGGACGAGCCGGAATCACCACAGGTGACAAAGACGCATGCCAAGGCTCAACAACCAGAGCCCCAACTGCGGCGCTCCACGAGAGAGCGTCAACCGCCTGAAAGACTCAATCTTTGACCCAAAGATGTTGGGGGGAGGTGATGTCATGTTTGTAACCTCTCATAACTGTAACCTTTATGTAACAACACTGTACACTGTGTACACCTAAGAAATGCACACTTTGACCACAGGGGGTGAACTTGTGGGAGACACGCAAGTGGTTATCCAGGTATATAAAGGGAGGTCATCACTTCTTGGTCCTGTGAATAAAGGTACAGGTCACAGAGTGACCTTGTCTCCAGTATGTGTCTCGTGTTGATTTGCTGTAGTGTGGAAGGACACAACAAGGGTGAGTCATTAAAATGCATAGTCGCCCTTCAAGTCAACCTGCTGACTGGTCTACTATGCATCAGACTACTCATGCCACCCATCCTGCCCCCGCCTATGCTGCTAACCATTTGAATGTTCTGTTGTATTTTGCAGAAGAAGACTCTCCTCAACATCCTGAAGATCTACCAGAAGATCCAGGTGCTTGCGCTCCAGTCCAAGGTAGGTGGGGGGAGGAGGGGTCCATGGAAATGTGTTCACGGGAGAATGCTGATCATGATATGGATCAGTCTATAGTACAGGGCATCATACTGCCAGAAACCTCCATGAGCTCGTCGGCGACATTCCATAGTTTCACACCTTCCGATGTTGCGGGTCCCAGTGGCAGTTGGGAAATGCACGTTGGAACACCTAGTACCCCACCGTCCCAGCCTGCGCCTCGCACTGGACGGGTGCCACTAGGCAGACCCATGGCGAGGGGAAGGAGAAGCCGAACAGTCTGTCCTGAGATGCAGCCTTCAGCAGATGTTAATCTGGTTCTGTCATTGGGTGAGGAGACCAATGCCCTTACAAGGTCACTTGTGGCGACCGTCAATGGGGTGCGTGATGAGGTAGCGACATTGTCGGGATGAATATCAGCACTGAGATGGGAACTGAAGGCAGGCATTTCAGAGGGTGTGCAAACGATGGCAGATGCCATGAAGGAGCTAGCTTCTGCAATAAGGGCACAAAGGCCAGATACTTAAATGCCACTCCCACTTCAATCCACGCACCAGCCACCGGTGAGATCCAAGCTGGGCCCCCAACCCCCACCACCACCATCATCGACCCTATGAGGAAGTGTACTTTCCTCGAGATGTGGGTGAGGGATGGGTGCAGCCTTTCTTTGCTGTGTTGCTGTTGTTGTTGTTGTTGTCGTTGAAGTGTTTTGTAAAATATCCAACAAAAGATATTTTGCATTCAGCCTGAATCATGTTCCATTAGGACCACACAACATTTAGGGACAACTGTAAAAAGTAAAAATCCCTCACCCCTACAGTCATGCGTGCCTGCCACCCTAGCCCTGTAGCCCTGGCGGGAGGGCTATCCAGTGCACTCTGCAGTCGGCAAGGTAGGACTGCTCTATTTTCAGTAGCTGATTTATCTTTCATTTATTTTTGATGATGTTGTGCAGCTGTTGTGCTGAAGATGTTGTAATGTTGTGCTGATGGTGTGAAGGTCTTTAGTGCTTTAAAATCCTCGAACTCACTTTCCTCACCAACCGTCCCTGTCCCCTTTCTCTGGCTATCTGCGCTGATTTCTTAAATGTAGGTAAGGTTTTTCTGTGCCTACAAAAGTGGCCACATACACTGGCCTAAGTTAAGTGGAGTAACTTTTAGCTGGTCAAATTTGCTTCTATGGCCAAAAGAGGCATAAGTGGCTGGTCACGCTCCCTTTTGGAGAGAAAAAACTAAACTAGAAAAAAAACCTAACGAACTGACTTACACTGGAGCAAGTTAAATAGGGAAATTTGCAATTTTTAAGTTACTCCAAAAAAAGCTACTTACTCCAAAACAAAAGGGGCAACTCCTGGAGAAATTTGAGCCCTTTAAACTTGTAAATTTACATAACTTATAAAAAAACTTTTAATTTGAGAACAACAATTACAACAGTAACAACAACAACAACAACAACAAAGAAAGACTGCACCCACCTCTCCTCCACTTTATTCTAAAGACCACCCGCCGTACTTGGTCTTGCTGACTCCACCACCCCTGCCTGCAGGCGGTGGCGCAGTGTTTCTGGGTTGGTACCAAGCTTATACTTTCTAACATCTCGGGTAATGCGCACCAATTGAGGGGCGGCGGGGTGGTGGGGGGGGGGGTGGGGGCGCGGTGGGAGTTGGCAGGCGGCAATGTGGAGGGCTCGGCTTGGGGCACTTCAGAGGCTGATCTGGGGATTGGAGTGGGAGTGGCAGTTGATTCTGTCAATGGGTGCGGGGTCTGGGCAGCAGCTAACTCCAACATGCCCTCCCTCATGCGCCTGACAGTGTCTCAATGACCTCCAACATTCCCTCCCTGATGTTGAGCAAAAGTGTCTCAATTACCTGCAACATTCCCTCCCTCATGTTCACTGAGAGTGTCTGAACTACCTGTGAAATTCCCTCTCTCATGTTCACTGCGAGTGTTTGAACTATCTGTGACATTCTCTCCCTGATGGTCACTGACATGGTTTCAGCTGAATGAGATATTCCCTCAATCATGGTCCCGGATATCATTCCCATTTCTCGTGAGAGTGTTGTTACTTCTCCCGGCAGTCCCGATACTTCTTCATCCACCCCACTGATGCTGTCCAGGAGTGATCATGTAAGGTCAATGCTCTCCGCACTCATTGCCATCATCTGAACCACATCTGTTAGATCCTGCACCTCTTCACCCTGGGTGTGGCTCGCTGCATCCCAGTGGAACCCGCAGCCTGGGACAGTGGAGCCCTGGGTGTGCCTCACTGCACCCCACCACTGGGACCCGCAGCCTCGGATGTTGGGGCCCTGGATGTGCCTCGCTGCATCCCACTTGGACCTGCAGCCTCGGACGGTGAGGCCCTGGGTGTGCCTTGCTGCACCCCACTGGAATCCCCAGCCTTGGACGATGGAATACCATGGAATGTCCCACCAACACTCAAACCACCAGTCAGGGAAGGGGTTAGCAACTCAATGGGCGGCACCGGCACCTCCTCCAAAGTGAGTACAAGAGATGAGGCTTCATCCATCCCTTCCACCTCCCACTCCCCCTCACCCCCATGCTCTTGGACTGGAAGGTGGGATTGGACGATATTCTCCTCTTCAGGCTCTTCATTGTCTGAATATTCTTCTGCATCGTCAGGGTTGGCTTCAAGTTGTGCAAAATATAACAGAATGTTATAATTCAGCAGAGGAGGGCAAAGGGTTTAATTAGGAGGGGGAAAATAGAGTATGAGAGGAAGCTTGCCGGGAACATAAAAACTGATTGCAAAAGCTTCTATAGATATGTAAAGAGAAAAAGATTAGTGAAGACAAATGTAGGTCCCTTGCAGTCAGATTCAGGTGAATTCATAATGGGGAACAAAGAAATGGCAGACCAGTTGAACAAATACTTTGGTGCTATCTTCATGAAGGAAGACAAAATTTATCTTCCAGAAATACTAGGGGACCGAGGGTCAAGTGCGAAGGAGGAACTGAAGGAAATCTTTATCAGGCGGGAAATTGTTTTAGGGAAATTGATGGGATTGAAGGCTGATAAATTCTTGGGGCCTGATCGTCTGCATCCCAGAGGACTTAAGGAAGTGGCCCTAGAAATAGTGAATGCATTGGTGATCATTTTCCAACAGTCTATCGACTCTGGATCAGTTCCTATGGACTGGAGGGTAGCTAATGTAACACCACTTTTCAAAAAAGGAGGGAGAGAGAAAACGGGTAATTGTAGACCGGTTAGCCTGCCATCAGTAGTGGGGAAAATGTTGGAATCAATTATTAAGAATGAAATAGCAGCGCATTTGGATAGCAGTAACAGGATCGGTCCAAGTCAGCATGGATTTTTGAAAGGGAAATCATGCTTGAAAAATCTAGAATTTTTTGAGGATGTAACTAGCAGAGTGGACAAGGGAGAACCAGTGGATGTGGTGTCTTTGGACTTTCAAAAGGCTTTTGACAAGGTCCCGCACAAGAGATTGGTGTGCAAAAGTCAAAGCGCATGGTATTGGGGGTAATGTACTGACGTGGAGGACACTAAGAGGCTGCAGGGTGACTTGGACAGGTTAGGTGAGTGGGTAAACACATGGCAGATGCAGTGTAATGTGGATAATTGTGAGGTTATCCACTTTGGTGGCAAAAACAGGAAGGCAGAATATTATCTGAATGGCGGCAGATTAGGAAAAGGGGAAGTGCAACGAGACCTGGTTGCCATGGTACATCAGTCATTGAAAGTTGGCATACAGATACAGCAGGCAGTGAAGAAGGCAAATGATATGTTGACCTTCATAGCTAGGGGATTTGAGTATAGGAGCAGGGAGCTCTTACTGCAGTTGTACAGGGCCTTGGTGAGGCCTCACCTGGAATATTGTGTTCAATTTTGGTCTCCCAATCTGAGGAAGGACGTTCTTGCTATTGAGGGAGTGCAGCGAAGGTTCACCAGCCTGATTCCTGGGATGGCAGGACTGACATATGAGGAGAGACTGGATTGACTGAGCCTGTATTCACTGGAGTTTTGAAAGCTGAGAGGGAATCTCATAGAAACATATAAAATTCTGACGGGACTGGACAGGTTAAATGCAGGAAGAATGTTCCCGATGTTGGGGAAGTCCAGAACCCGGGGACATAGTCTAAGGATAAGGGGTAAGCCATTTCGGACTGAGATGAGGAAAAGCTTCTTCACTCAGAGAGTTGTTAACCTGTGGAATTCCCTACTGCAGAGAGTTTTTGATGCTAGTTCATTGGATACATTCAAGAGAGAGTTAGATATGGCCGTTACGGCTAAAGGGATATGGAGAAAAGGCAGGAAAGGGGTACGGACGTGAACGATCAGCCATGATCATATTGAATGGTGGTGCAGGCTCGAAGGGCTGAATGGCCTACTCCTGCACCTATTTTCTATGTTTCTATGTAACACAGCCAAATGGTTAGCAGCAGAGGAGGGGGCAGGGTGGATGGCCTGAGTAGGCTCACACAGCGTAGGCAGCAGGCTGATTTGAAGGACCACGGTGAATGATAGCTCATTGCATCAACCAAACCAAAGCTGATGGAGACATCCCCATTAACCAAAGCATGGCTAGTCCGTGCAGTACTTAACATTTAGCAAAGCAAGACTATTGAATTTGCAGGACTTACCCTCTCCCTCGAGTGTAAGCCCAGCTTCTGCAGCGATGGTTGCTTTTCTCCAGGCAGGACCCATCAAACCAGCAACCCTCTCTTCCAAGGGTGTCAGTCGATGCAGATTTGCCGGGCCTCCTCCTGTTCGAGTTCTTTCCCTTTTGTTCTGTGCCACTTTCCTCTGCAAAGATGAAAATACAACTTTTTAGAGAGGGTGTGTTATGTATGTAATAAATCGATAGACTCAATACTGTAAACTAACACAGATACAAACCTGGCTCTGCTTTATTAGGGCCCAAAGTGGTTACATTACATGATGGCTTGCCTTTTCTACCTGGGCCGCACACACGTGCTTACTATTGAGGGAGTGCAGCGAAGGTTCACCAGACTGATTCCCCGGATGGCAGGACTGACATATGAGGAAAGACTGGATCGGCTAGGCTTATACTCACTGGAATTTCGAAGAATGAGAGGGGATTTCACAGAAACTTATAACATTCTGACAGGACTGGACAGGTTAGATGCAGATAGAATGTTCCTGATGTTGGGCAAGTCCAGAACCAAGGGTCACAGTCTAAAAATAAGGGGTAAGCCATATAGGACCGAGATGAGGAGAAACTTTTTCACCCAGAGAGTTGTGAAGCTGTGGAATTCTCTGCCACAGAAAGTTGTTGAGTCCAGTTTGTTGGACATATTCAAAAGGGAGTTAGATGTGGCCCTTACAGCTAAAGGGATCATAGGGTATGGAGAGAAGGCAGGGGTTGGGTACTGAGATTGCATGATCAGCGATGATCATATTGAATGGCGGTGCAGGCTCGAAGGGCCGGATGGCCTGCTCCTGCACCTATTTTCTATGTTTATATTAGATGCAGGTTTGAATGGTGCTGACCTCACTTGTTTAATACCATTGAGTTTCATGAACTCTTGAAACTCCAGACTAGTGAAACAAGGTCCATTGTCGCTTACAACGATGCCAGGCAGACCATGAGTGGCAAACATGACACAAAGGCTCTCAATGGTAACTGTGGATGCACTGGATGACATGAATATACACTCTATCCACTTGGAATATGCATCCAGCACAACTAAAAACATCTTTCCCAGGAAGTAACCTGCAAAGTCGATGTGGATCCTGGACCATGGTTAAAATGGCCACGATCACAGACTCAGCGGTGATTCTGCTGGTGCTTTACTTAGCTGCATGCAAGTGTTGCACTGATGCACACATGATTCAAGATCAGGGTCAATTCCAGGACACCATACGTGAGACCTGGCAATGGCTTTCATCATGACAATACCGGGATGAGTGCTATGTAGATCATGTACAAATTTCTCTCTGCCTTTCTTCGGCATAACAACACGATTACCCCACAGTATATAATCTGGCTGAATGGATAGTTCGTCTTTGCGACGGTTGTAAGGTTTGGTCTCATCACCCATTTTCTTGGGTATGGCAGACCAATCACCACTAAGGACACAACGTTTCACAACCGATAATATCGGGTCCTGGCTGGTCCAGGTCTTAACTTGTTGAGCCGTGACAGGGGTTCCTTCACTTTCAAAAGCATTCATAATTCACAGTAGGTCTGCAGGTTGTGGCGTCTCCACTCCGGTGTGGGCAACGGCAGATGGCTCAGTGCATCAGCACAATTCTTGGTGCCAGGTCTATGGAGAATGACATAATCATAGGCAGATAATTTCACCGTTCACCTCTGGATGCGGGATGATGCATTGGTATTGATACCTTTAATTTCCGAAAACAATGAAATGAGTGGCTTGTGATCTGTTTCCAGTTCAAACCAAAGACCAAACAGGTACTGATGCATCTTTTTAACCCCATACACACAGGCTAATGCTTCTTTTTCTACCATGCTGTAGGCTATTTCTGCCTTTGACAAACTTTAGAAGCATACCCGACTCATTAGCTTGTTGGAGCACGCAACCAACTCCATATGACGAAGCATCACAGGCCAATACTAGACGCTTACATGGATCATAATGTACCAGCAGCTTGTTAGAGCAAAGCAGATTAGTAGCTTTCTCAAAAACTCTATCTTGAGACGCACCCCAAACCCAGTTGTCGCCTTTTCTTAGCAGCATGTGCAGTGGCTCCAATGAACTGCTCAATCTAGGTAGGAAATTACCAAAGTAGTTGAGTAGACCAAGGAACGAACGCAGCTCCGTCACATTCTGAGGCTTGGGTGCATTTTTGATGGTCTTGGTTTTCGAGTCCGTGGGCCTGATGCCATCAGCAGCAATTTTCCTCCCCAGAAATTAGACTTCCGATGCCATGAAGACGCACTTCGAATGTTTCAGTCTGAGTCCCACTTTGTGCAGACGATGTGGAACCTCTTCCAGGTTGTTCAAATGTTCGGCGGTGTCACGACCTGTGACCAGGATGTTATCTTGGAACATGACGGTTCTAGGGACGGACTTCAGTAGACTCTCCATGTTCCTCTGAAATATGGCTGCAGCCGAGCGAATTCCGAAAGGACACCTGTTGTAGATAAACAGTCCTCTATGAGTGTTGATGCACTTAAGTTTCTTCGATGTCTCGATCAGCTCCTGTGTCATGTCAGCTGACATCAGATCCAGTTTAGTGAACGACTTTCTCCCAGCTAGCGTTGCAAACAGGTCATCAGCCTTCGGTAATGGGTATTGATCCTGTTTCGAAACTCGGTTGATCGTAACCTTGTAGTCACCACAAATCCTGACAGTGCCATCACTCGTCAACACAGGAACAATGGGGCTGGCCCTTTCATTAAATTCGACCGGTGATATGATCCCTTCACGCTGCAGTCTGTTCAGTTCGATTTCGACCTTCTCCCTCATCATGTACAGAATTGCTCAAGCTTTATGATGGACGGGTCTTGCATCCGTGTTCACGTGGATCTGCACCTTGGCTCCCATGAAATTGCCGATGCCTGGCTCAAACAGCGAGGGGAACTTGCTCAGTAGTTGAGCACATGGAGTATCATCCTCCGACGACAACATTTTGATATTGTTCCAATTCCATTTGATTTTTTCTAGCCAATTCCTGCCGAACAGTGTTGGACCATTGCCTGGAATAATCCATAATGTTAAATCATGAACCTCACCATCATACGACACCTTGACTACTGCACTGCGAATCACCTTTATGAGTTCTTTAGTGTACTTACGCAACTTGGCATTGACTGGACTCACAGCCTTAGTATCCCACAGCTTGTCGAATGTCCTCTGGCTCATTATTGATTGACTCACACCCGTGTCCAATTCCATCGGGACCGGCACACCGTTAAGTTTCACATTAATCATTATCAGTTGACTCTTTGTTAGGAACGAATACAGTCCATACACTTCCTCCTCTGGTATCTCGGATTGCATATCCGGATCCGCGCTATACTGGTCATCATCCTCCACGTAGTGTGTCGCAGCACGCTTTCTCAATTGCGGACACATGTGCTGGAGATGCCCCAGTCTCGAACAGCCTTTATAAATGTACTGTTTAAACCGACACTGATGAGGCCGATGATTGCCCCCACAACACCAACACGGTGAAATCGGATTCATTCCCGTCGGCAGACTTTGGGCAGCCACAGGTTTCGCATATGCAGTCGAGTAGACCCTGCCATATGCAGCTCTGCCAAACGACAATACAATCTTGTTTACAGTACTTGCTGAGTTCTGATTGTCCGATGATATCTGCTTTAAGTTTTTGTCCGTCATCATGCATGCCTGGACAACGTGATAGCCTTGCTCAAATCCAGCGTCTCCACCGCCAGTAGCTTACGCAGGATCACCTCGTGGTTGATGCTGATTACAAAGAAGTCCCACAGCATGTCTCCCAATGCGTTTTCGAACTTACACGGTCCAGCTAGACATCTTAGGTCGGCAACGAATTCCAACACATCCTGGCCCTCAGAACGAATGTGCTTGTAGAATCGATATTGTGAGAAGATGATGCCTCCTTCTGGTTTGAGATGGTCACGTTCCAGAGCACACAATTCCTCAAAATCCTTGTCTGTTGGACTTGCAGGCAAGAGAAGATTCTTTATGAGTCCATAGATTTTCGGACTGCAAACCGCGAGGAAGACCGCCCTGCGTCAGTGGGTTCCTCCATTTTGTTAGTCACGAAGTACTGGTCGAGGCGAGCTACAAAATCTGCCCAGTCCTCTCCCTCCACGAATCTCTCCAGAATTCCAATTGTGCTCATTTTTGCATGCGAAGTTTCTTAAGTTACCTCGTCACCAAATGTTATGTATGTAAAAACTTGATAGTCTGAATACTGTAAACTAACACAGCTATAAACGTGGCTCTGCTTTATTAGGGCCCAAAGTGATTACATTACATGATGGCTTGCCTTTTGTACCTGGGCCGCACACACGTGCGTACAGCTCAATGACCTCCGACAGTGATGCCACCTGGTGGCTAGTAACCCCAAGCCTACATACATGACAGGGTGTCTTTCTTTAGGTGGGACATATACAGCTCGTCACATTTACATTACAATTGAAATTCCATTGAATAAATGAAAATATTACTTACACTAACTACTTGACCAAGGTCCTGCCACTTCTTTTTGCACTGGCCTTCAGATCTCGGGGCAGTCACCGTTGCACAGTAAGCTTTTACAAGTTGGTTTCAGCGTTTCTTCATTTCTTTGGGTGGAAATTTTATGTGACATCTGCTGGTGTCCAGCTCCTGCCATCTGGCCTCAATCACAGGAACTAGTGCCTCCACTTCATCCTGTAAGAAATTCTTGGTCCTTGCACCGCGTTGCATCTTGTATTGCAGCTCCGATTTTTCCAATGTTCTCACACAGCACTCAACATTCTCACACACACAACTGGCTCTTTAAAAATGGCCGATTGCAGACTGGGAGCTGGACTGCGCATGCACGCCCATAGGAATAACGTCAGAAACTTACTTTTTTTTTACTGCGTATGCGCAGAAGGTGCAGCATCGTTTTTTCGACGCAGTCAGTAGGCTCCATCTCCCCAAGACAACTGGACAGGCTATGCGACACCAATTTTGAAAAATACAGCGCGAAAACTTGGCAGAAATATTTTTGTAGTATTTCTGACCTAGAAAAACAGGCAGAACTCTGGCAATACGCCAAGAAATGGTTATGGGCAAAATTGAGCCCATGGTCTGAGAATAAGAGGCCACCCATTTAAAACTGAGATGAGGAGGAATTTCTTCTCTCAGAGGATTGTAAATCTATGGAATTCTCTGACCCAGAGAGCTGTGGAGGCTGAGTCATTGAATATATTTAAGGCGGAGATAAACAGATTTTTGAGCAATAAGTCAATAAAGGGTTATGGGGAGTGGGCAGAGAAGTGGAGCTGAGTCCATGATCAGATCAGCCATGATCTTATTAAATGGTGGAGCAGGCTCGAAGGGCCAAATGGCCTACTCCTGCCCCTATTTCTTAATTTCTGATGTTCCTGAATCTGTGATATACCTGCAGTATTTAAATGCAAATTGCCACATCTTTTCTTAAACCTTTAAATGCATCAACAGAATCTGAAGCATACGACTTTGGTGAGCTTTGTGTTTACTCATTTTGCCACAACTCTGCCTCAGCACCTTAATGTCTCTGATTTTCGCATTCGGCTGTATTTTTACTGCACGGGTTAATAAGCTCTGCAATGTGAATACTGTAGTACTTTAAGACAGCAAGAGAAACGATCACAAACGGAACTCTAACTGTGATACATTCAATGAGTATGTGTCCATGAGTCAATCACCAAAGCAATTTGAGCAAAGTCAATTATTAACAAAATAGTTTTTTTTTAATTGGAGCTTTGTGGCAAAATTCAGCATTCACCCGAGACAGATATTACATTTTCTCTTCGAGAGGCATACAGTTGTCAGTATTTATTTGGCTGAACTTTAAACAATTGGAGTAGTTCCAGAATTTCACTTACGTCACTGGGTGTGGGACTGACAACATCAAAAGAATAATATGCTTTGGATCTCAATCTTTGAAAGTGCTGAGAATGTAGAAAGTCAGACTTCAGACACAATGCACACAGTTCTCAATGCAATCCCTTAAAAAAGGATTTGTGTTATGAAACGTGGTCATTAAAATGCTTAAGTTTACTTGTAATTTTGGAGATGGAACATGAAATTGCATTGGAAGCATGTCCCTCGAGCTCACAAGGACCTTTGTTGCATCCATCCCTGTTGTACGTATCAGCTTTCTTACAATTCAGTTTTTCACAGGACCTTTGTATTATTTAGCTTTTCCTGCCAGGAATTAGAAGAAAAACCTTTCCTGAGTAAAGTGATTAGTTCCAAAATATGTAGAATGTTATGTATGGGGCAATAACATGTTATTTAGCAGCCAGGAATCTCCATGTTATACCAGGAGCAACTTTACAGTCAAGAGTCACTTTCTTGTGTGAGACTGTCCACCTTTTTGTTTAACTCTTTAGGGCTGTTTCTGAGTCTTTTCCTTACAATTGAAGGAGCGTTATCTATACCTACTGCCTTAAGTTCCAAAGCCCATATAACGATTTGTTTTCATAGACCAGGGCTGTTTCTGAGTTGTCAGCGTTTTGGTGGTTGTATCAAATTTTTGAAGCTGTTGGTCAGATTTCAGGGGCTAGAAATTTCATAGCACCCCATTTGGGACGTTAACCTTTGAAGGAGCGCAAAAGTATCATCAGGCGATAATCCTTTTCTATCCCGGGAATATCCGCTTCAGCGCTTCAAGAGGGAAGTGGAGTGCTAAATCAAGCGCTATCAATTCCCTTAGAACGCTAAAGGGTGTGAGAGTAGCAGTAGCGGCAGAGCAGTTCAGTGCAGTGCTGGTGTCTTTAGAGGCTCCTTCCCTCGCTTAAAGGAAAGGGCCAATGATGGGCTCAATCACTCTTCAGGCTGTTTCTGTGGGGCCATGGGACCTGCACTATATATATAACGGCCCCAAGCACTCTAGGAGAGTGCAGGGCTGAGGAGTCGCGGCTTCAAAAGAAATTAGAAGGTACTAGACCGGAGAGGAAAATAAATTTTGCCCTACCTGACCACCACTGCCTTTAAATATCACTCCAGCCAGGGTGGCACGCCTCCTGCAGCTGCCATTGTTGATGCCCGGCGATGGTGCAGGGGGTGGGAGTAAGTATTACATCTGGGGCGCTAACGGGGTGCTGTGCACTAGATGATGTCACAATCTATGATGTGCAAGAGAGCCAGGTGGTAAGTGTTAGCGCCAGCGTAAAACCACCAGGCAATTTCACGGATGTTGGTGAATTCACCACGCCTGGTCGGTGACCTCTTAGCGCCCAATTACCACAACCCGCAGGTGCTAATGGGAGGCACAAACCAGGCGAATTTCTTGCCCTAATAATTTTCCAGGTTGGCATGTATGAAGCTGTTAAGGTGGCTGTTCTAATCCACTAACCCGCCTGCCACCCTTCTACATTGCAGAAGTGTTATCTCCCTCATTCCCAGTTCTTGCTGCCAGGGCAGGACCAATGTATCTTCCATGTACAGACTTGTCCGATTTTACAAACATGATTGATTTATCGGCCAGTTAAGCAAGGATTTAAGTAAAAAAAAGGATAAAAGGATAACTAGTAGGGGGAGAAATTCGGTTGAATCATCATCCTAGGCAGTCCCTCGAAATGAGGATGACTTGCTTCCACGCCAAAAAAGGATAAGTTCACAGGTGTTCCAATGAAGGACCTAAAATTCCAGGTCCTGAACTACGGTTGAATAGTGCCTTCGTTATTGCCCTGGAGGGCCGGTAATGCGTCTCGTATTGCGTACCGCTCGGCCGCGAAGCTTGCAGCACCTCATCAGGAATCTTTCTTCTGGTTTATCGGCAGCACAAAAGGCTACCATCTCTGCTTCCAGTCAAATAATGACGTCAGTCCTCGTGCAATGACCCGCCAGCGTCCCGCTCACAAATCACGCCGGAGAAACATGGCGGTCCCACCTTCCACAGTCGATATCTGCAGGCTATGTAAAAGGAGGAGGAAGAATCTTCATCGGCGGTCACACTGAGTGCAAGGTTGCGACAGAGCATGATGCGTGAACGTCTGCCTTGCGAGTGGCAGATTTTTCTGACATTACAGGATCGTTTCTGTCATGTATTCAACTGTCATTGTAACCCATGTATAAACTGACCTAAGTTATACACCGTGAGAACATTGACCACTAGGTGGTGAACTTGTGGGAGACACTCCTACCTGGATTTTCAGGTATAAAAGGGGAAGCTCCACCCAACTTCATCGCTTGAGTGCTGGCTAATAAAGGTTACAGATCACAGAGTGACCTTCTCTCAAGTATGGCTCTCGTGTGCATTTATACTGTATAGTAGGGACATATCAATGGCGACGAGAAACTGGGATTTAAACCATGCGAGCATGGCCACTAGCAGCACAAACGAGAGGTACTGTGTTGGTGATGATTGGGATGATTTTATTGAGAGACTACAGCAAAGTTTCATCACTAAGGAATAGTTGGGACAGGATTCGGCCGACAAACGGAGGGCTCATCTCCTGATGGTCTGAGGATCCAGAACGTACTCCCTGATTAAGGACCTTCTAGCGCCAGAGAAGCCGGCGGACAAGACTTTTGAAGAGCTCAGTAAGTTGATCGGGGAACACTTTAAACTGGCGAGCAGCAAGCACATGGCGAGACACCGGTTTTATACGCACCAGCAGTGAGAAGGGCAAAGCGTTCCAGACTTCGTGGCAGATCTCCGGCGACTGGCGAGCCTATGTAAGTTCCGTGATGCATGCAAAGCGGAGATGCTGCGAGACTTTTTTATTGAGGGCATCGGGCACGCTGGGGTTTTCAGAAAACTGATTGAGACCAAAGACTTGACCCTGGAAAAGGCGGCTTTGAAGGCCCAGGCGAAGATCTCAGGAGAGAAAGAGACCAGAATGATGTTTGACAAAAATCTTGGCTTAAATGCAGCAAATGGACAGGGAGTCAACATTGTTAACGCGGCACACAGTTCTCCAGGCAGACAGAGGCAATTAGACATGCCCGAGCCTGTAGTCGAACCCAAAGGGGGAACTCAATGGCTAGCTGAACGGTGATTCATGCCATCGCAAGGGACAATGCGGCCAGTAATGGGGCCATCAACACCTGTCAATGGTGCACTTAAGAGCAGTTACAGAGACAGTCAGAGATGATCGACGGGTAATGGACCTTTTGTTTCCAACAACGGCTCATGTTGGAGGTGTGGAGGCAAACACACAGCCAGAGCTTGCAGGTATCAGCAATATACCTGCAGAAATTGCAACGTCAGTGGTCACTTGGCGCGTATGTGCAGGAAGCCTGCAGCCAGGTTGATGTATGAGGAGGACGGGTCCGATGTAAGCCCTACGAGGCCAAATGGACACTGGGGGAAATCGCTGGAAGCTGAAGGTCAGCGAGTTCATGTGGAGCACATATACAGTTCATACGCCAGAACGCCATCGATAATGATGAAAGTGCTCCTCAATGGCATCCCAGTATCAATGGAGCTAGACACGGGGGCCAGCCAGTCCCTGATGAGTATCAAACAGTTCGACAAGTTGTGGGTGTCCAAGGCCAGGAGGCCAAAATTATTGCCGATTAGCGCACAGCTGCGGACATATACAAAGGAGATCATTCCGGTGCTAGGCAGCGCCACGGTAGTCGTGACTCACAAAGATTCGGAGAACAGGTTGCCACTCTGGATTGTCCCGGGGGACGGTCCCGCACTGCTGGGGAGGAGTTGGCTTGCTGTAATGAACTGGAAATGGGGCGATGTCAATGCAATTTCTTCTGTGGAGCGAGTATCATGCTCACAGCTCCTGGACAAATTTGACTCATTATTTCAACCCGGCATTGGCACTTTCATGGGGACCAAGGTAGTGATTCACATAAACCCGGACCCCAGGCCAGTACACCACAAGGCCAGAGTGGTGCCGTACTTGATGCAGGAAAAGATAGAAGGCGAATTGGACCGCCTGCTGAGGGAAGGCATCATCTTGCCAGTCGAATTCAGTGACTAGGCGAGCCCGATTGTGCCGGTGCTCAAGGCGGATGGGTCGGTCAGGATATGTGGTGATTATAAGGCCACCATCAATCGGGTGTCACTCCAAGAACCAGTATCCGCTACCGAGAGCGGAGGACCTCTTTGCGATGCTATCAGGGGCAAACTTTTTTCAAAATTGGACCTGACCTCAGCTTACATGACCCAGGAGCTGGCGAGTGAGTCGAAGAAGCTGACCACCATCACGACACACAAGGGGTTGTTTGAGTACAACAGATGTCCGTTCGGGATTCGCTCGGCCGCCGCGATCTTCCAACGAAATATGGAAAGCCTCCTCAAGTCCATTCCAAGAACAGTAGTTTTTCAAGACGACATCCTCATCACGGGTTATGATACTGAAGAACACCTCCACAATTTGGAGGAGGTGCTACGTAGACTGGACCAGGTAGGGCTGCGACTGAAAAAGGCGAAGTGCGTCTTCCTAGCTCCAGAGGTAGAATTCCTGGGGATGAGGGTAGCAGCAGACGAGATCAGACCTACTGCGTCCAAAACGGAAGCGATCCAGAGAGCACCCAGACCCCGTAACACGACGGAGCTGCGTTCGTTCCTGGGGCTCCTGAACTATTTTGGTAACTTTCTTCCAAAATTGAGCACGCTGTTCGAGCCGTTACACGTGCTCCTTCACAAAGGTCGCGAATGAATCTGGGGGGACAGCCAGGAAAGGGCTTTTGATCGAGCACGAAATTTGTTATGCTCCAACAATCTGTTAACGCTATATGACCCATGTAAGAAACTTGTTTTAACGTGCGATGTGTCGTCCTATGGGATCGAGCGTGTGTTGCAGCATGTTAATGCCAAGGGTCAGTTACAGCCGGTAGCTTATGCCTCCAGAAGTCTGTCCCAGGTAGAACGGGGCTACAGGATGGTAAAAAAGGAAGTACTTGCATGTGTATATGCAGTAAAGAAAATGCACCAGTACCTGTTTGGCATGAAATTTGAGCTGAAGACAGATCACAAACTCCTAACGTCTCTTTTGGCCAACAACAAGGCCATAAATGCAAATGCATCGGCCCGCATACAGAGGTGGACACTCACGTTAGCCGCCTATGACTATACAATTCGGCACAGACTGCGCACTGAAAACTGCGCCGATGCATTCAGCAGGCTCCCACTAGCCACCACCGAGGGGGCAACCGAGCATGCTACTGAGATGGTCATGGCTGTTGAAGCTTTCGAAAGCGAAGGCTCACCCGTGAAAGCCCGTCAGATCAAAGTCTGGACAAATAGAGACCCGCTCCTGTCTTTAGTCAAAAAATGTGTCCTGAATGGGGACTGGGCAGCCACGTACAGGGCGAGGTCTTGGTCCAGTGGCAAGGGGGTCCAGGATGACTGGAGACCAGGCACTGCTGTATGAGCCTAATTGCCTGCAGCGAGATGTTAGCCGCAGGCTCGGCGCTGGGTAATGCCTTTGATGATAGGTGGTCTAAGGTTTGTTTGGGGGCAGGCATTGAGGGGGCCATCGGTGCACTGGGGTTCAGAATGGGGGGGCAGGGGGTCACGTGCTGGAGGAGGAGAGGAGACCAGGCTATCAGTGGGAAAGGAGAGGTCCACTTGGGGCGGGTGGTGGGGGGTGAGGAGAAGGTGGAGGCCCGATAGCCAGGTCCAGTCGCCGCAGGAGGCCCAGCCGTGAGGTCCAGTTCGCGTCGAGTCAGCAGGAGGTCCAGCCGGGAGGTCCAGGTCGTGTCGAGTCATCCAACTGCCGCAGGAGGTCCAGCCAGGAGACCCAAGTCGCGTCGAGTCAGCAGGAGGTCCAGCCGGGAGATGGCGATGTGCGGTGTAGCGGAAGGCCTGAGGTAGACCCGAACTTTTGGGAATCGCGGGGTTGGGGTTAGGGTGGGGATTTAAATCTTTAAGACCCCCTATTGAGGTCTGTTAGGGCTGGGGCTTGGGGAAGTTTAGACAGTGGGAGGAGGGAGGTTGAGGGCCGAGGAGCTGTTTAGCAGGGGAGCTCGACGGCATAGGTACACCAATCACAAACAGAGCATCACTACAATGACAGCTATGCAGCCACCCACAACATCATCGTGCAGACAATAGGGGTGTTAAAGCAGCATTTCTGATGCCTAGAACCCTCTGGAGGTAGCCTTCAACACTCCCCTTAACAGGTGTCGCAATTCATTGTGGTGTGCTGCATGTTGCACAACTTGGCCATAATGAGGACCCAGGCATTGCCAGTGAGGACTACAACCCCACCTCAGGAGCAGGAGGAAGAGGAGGAATGGGCAACCAGACGTGGAGGAGGAGCAGCATCCACGGTGGAGGCAGCGTGGCACTGCTGCCGGTGCAAGGGCCACACGTCAGCGGCTCATAATGCATCGCTTCTCTTGATGGAGGATGCTGAGGAATGCAGCTAATAATGATCGCGCTATGTGCTGTGAGAATGGCACATCTCCGTGAAATTACACATTAATACACAAGTTGGGAATGCAAGCGGTCAAATGAACATTTTATTAACGGCATCAAAAGTCTTGCATCAAACATCACACCAACATCCCCTCACCAGCAATGAATAAAAAATGTAACAAATGTCCCATGAAACAGCATAACACACAATCAACTTCAGCAATATGTGTACAAATGCCCATGCCATTTGTAATTCCACCCCGGCTTCCATGTGCTATATTAGGCCCAGACCCATACACCAATAGCAGGCTTCAAACAACAGCAATAAGATATTTACAATGATATTTACAGGATGAGGATTTCTGTCCATGGTGGGCCAAATCTTTACTCAGACTTGCTGTGGGATTTGCCAACCCTTACCTTTACCCCCTCTCACGCCTACTGCTCCTCCTTAATGTGGGCTCAGTGCCTGCATCAAGGCTGCTTGAGGGCTGCTGTGGTGTTTAAGGGATACAGATGACTGCCTCTCTATCCTTGATGAGCACCTCTCTGTTCTTGGCTCTCAGTGGAATAGGACCTTGAATTCTTGGGCCGTATGTGGACTTGACTACACTAAATAATCTACGCCCGTCATGATTGTCGGCTATTTGCTGGATTTCTTGCGCTTTTTAAACCCACCATTTGTTCTTTAGGTCACGAGTTTTTCGTTGGACCTCGGCCTTCAGTTGTCTGTAGGTCTGCTTTCTTTCACGAGTTGTGGAGTTGTTTCCAATTCAGAAATGTCTTGCGTTTGCGGTTTATTAGCTCCAGGATCTCCTGGTCATTCTCATCGAACCTGTCTTGATGTTTTCTGGTAGAGTAACCAAGAGTCTCTTCGCAGGTGCTAATGATGACAAACCAGGCACTATGGACTCTGCAGCTCTGGTTCATTGGAGGTCATCAAATTGTCTGTGAGACGTTGGCTCAGTAGGGCTATCTTTGCAGGGTTTTTGAGTGCTTCAGCGTTGATCTTTTAGCAGCAGCATTTCTGTTGCCCCCGCCGTTTTGAGGCTACATTGATGGAGATATCAGCACGGATTAGCCAGTGGTCAGTCTCACCATGGCATTTGTGAGGCAGACGTTCTTGCGTTCTCATGAAACAAGGTGTTGGTTATGACAAGATCATGTTCTGAGCATTTCGCCAGGAGGAGGATACCACTGGAGTTGGTTTTCCCTACCTCTTCCCTGCTAATCACCCCTCTCCATAGATATGTGTCCTTTCCAATTCTGGCATTAAAGTCAACAAGGAGAATCAGCTTGTCACTTGTTGGGACTTGGGACAGGGATTGTTCAAGGCTGGAGTATAATTCCTCTTTGGCCTCGTCCATAGCTTTCAGGATTGGGGCATACGCACTGATGACCGTAGCGCACTGGTTCCGGATTAGGGTGAGCCGAAGGGCACAAGGCATTCATTTATCCCATAGGGGGAATCTCTAAGGCACCAAATGAGTTCATTTTTGATGGTGAAGACAACCCCATGGAGATGGTATTCGTCTTCTGGTTTTCTTTCCAGAAGAAGGTGTATCCACTAGCTTGTTCCTTGAGCTGACCTTCTCCTGCCCACTGTGTCTCACTCAGGGCGACAATGTCGATGTCGTAGCATCTGAGTTTGCAGTCAATGATAGCAGTATGACGTTCCGGTCTGTCGCTGTTGGGGTTGTCCATGAGCGTCCTGATGTTCCAGATCCCAAACTTCTTTTTAAAGGGTGGAAGATGCCTGTGCATGAATTCTTTTAACATGGAGTATCCATTGCACACCAGCTACCACACAAACTTGACAGAGTACGGTCTTGGTCCAATGGCAAGGGGATCCAGGATGATTGGAGACAGGCTCTGCTGCATGGATCTAGTACACACACACACACACATACACACACACACACACACACACACACATACTCCTACTGACCCCTTCACTCCCTCCCTCAGGTCCTCTCTCCCTGCTTTTCAGAGATCACAATATAGGTGAGCGCATTAATCTTGGAGCAGCTTGCGAATTTGTCTATAAAATACCAACACTGTACCCGGGGCCCCCTGGCTCCTGCTCCAGTGCGCTGCTCTCCTGCACTATTCCGCTCTCGCTCCAGCCACTCTTTCCTGGGTCCCGACCTTGCTGGTGGTGTTCCTCGCCGACCATCGGTCCTTTGCTCCTCACCACCTGCCGATTCCTGCC
Source organism: Pristiophorus japonicus (assembly GCF_044704955.1). NCBI lineage: Eukaryota > Metazoa > Chordata > Chondrichthyes > Pristiophoridae > Pristiophorus > Pristiophorus japonicus. The sequence goes on from NC_091986.1 coordinate 115,161,246, forward strand.
GATCCTCCACTCCTCGCCACCGATCCTCCAATTGCCGCTGCCTATCGATTCTCGCTGCCCTCAGCCCCCAGCCCCCGGTGCCACGTTTTTTACTGTTTTTTCCCGGTTTCCTCGTCCCTCGCCGCCCGATGTCATAAGAACATAAGAACATAAGAAACAGGGGCAGGAATAGGCCATACGATCCCTCGAGCCTGCTCGAGAGAGGCGGGAGTCGAGAGAGGCGGAAGTTGAGAGAGGCAGCGGCCTATAAAAGGCTCAGCAGTCCGGGGAGCGTCGAGAGAGACAGCGGCCTATAAAAGGCTCAGCAGTCCGGGGAGCGTCGAGAGAGACAGCGGCCTATAAAAGGCTCAGCAGTCCGGGGAGCGTCGAGAGAGGCGGGAGTTGAGAGAGGCAGCGGCCTATAAAAGGCTCAGCAGTCCGGGGAGCGTCGAGAGAGGCGGGAGTTGAGAGAGGCAGCGGCCTATAAAAGGCTCAGCAGTCCGGGGAGCGTCGAGAGAGACAGCGGCCTATAAAAGGCTCAGCAGTCCGGGGAGCGTCGAGAGAGGCGGGAGTCGAGAGAGGCGGGAGTTGAGAGAGACAGCAGCCTATAAAAGGCTCAGCAGTCCGGGGAGAGTAGAGAGAGGCAGCGGCCTATAAAAGGCTCAGCAGTCCGGGTACCGGTGCAGCTCCAGCTGAGAGAAGGCAAAAAAGAAGTAGAAAGAAATCAAAAGGTGACGTCACAGCCAACGTGGTAAGTGATTGGCTGCTGATTGGTGAGTAGTTTTTCTTTTTCTTTTTCTTTATTAGTCAGTAACTTTTAACATTGTTGTCGCCAATTTAAGTGTATCTAAGGGTTAAGTCATGGCAGGACAGCTCGGTCACGTGATATGCTCCTCCTGTACCATGTGGGAACACGGGGACAACACCAGTGTCCCTGACGACTACATGTGCGGGAAGTGTGTCCACCTCCGGCTCCTGACGGTCCGCGTTGCGGAGTTGGAGCTGAGGGTGGATTCACTCTGGAGCATCCACGATGCTGAGAATGACGTGAGTATCACATGTAGCGAGTTGGTCTTACCGCAGGAGAAGGGTCCACAGCCAGCGAGGGAATGGAAGACCAGCAGGAAGAGTAGTGCAAGGAAGGTAGTGCAGGGGTCCCCTGTGGTCATCCCACTGCAAAACAGATACACTGCTTTGAGTACTGTTGAGGGGGATGACTCATCAGGAGAGGGCAGCAGCAGCCAAGTTCATGGCACCATGGCTGGCTCTGTTGCACAGGAGGGCAGGAAAAAGAGTGGGCGAGCGATAGTGATAGGGGATTCAATTGTAAGGGGAATAGATAGGCGTTTCTGCGGCCGCAACCGAGACTCCAGGATGGTATGTTGCCTCCCTGGTGCAAGGGTCAAGGATGTCTCGGAGCGGGTGCAGGACATTCTAAAAAGGGAGGGAGAACAGCCAGTTGTCGTGGTGCACGTTGGTACCAACGACATAGGTAAAAAAAGGGATGAGGTCCTACGAAATGAATTTAAGGAGCTAGGAGCTAAATTAAAAAGTAGGACCTCAAAAGTAGTAATCTCGGGATTGCTACCAGTGCCACGTGCTAGTCAGAGTAGGAAGCGCAGGATAGCTCAGATGAATACGTGGCTTGAGCAATGGTGCAGCAGGGAGAGATTCAAATTCCTGGGGCATTGGAACCGGTTCTGGGGGAGGTGGGACCAGTACAATCCGGACGGTCTGCACCTGGGCAGAATCGGAACCAATGTCCTCGGGGGAGTGTTTGCTAGTGCTGTTGGGGAGGAGTTAAACTAATATGGCAGGGGGATGGGAACCAATGTAGGGAGATAGAGGGAAACAAAAAGGAGGCAAAAGCAAAAGACAGAAAGGAGATGAGGAAAAGTGGAGGGCAGAGAAACCCAAGGCAAAGAACAAAAAGGGCCATTGTACAGCAAAATTCTAAAAGGACAGAGGGTGTTAAAAAAACAAGCCTAAAGGCTTTGTGTCTTAATGCAAGGAGTATCCGCAATAAGGTGGATGAATTAACTGTGCAAATAGATGTTAACAAATATGATGTGATTGGGATTACGGAGATGTGGCTCCAGGATGATCAGGGCTGGGAACTCAACATCCAGGGGTATTCAACATTCAGGAAGGATAGAATAAAAGGAAAAGGAGGTGGGGTAGCATTGCTGGTTAAGGAGGAGATTAAGGCAATAGTTAGGAAGGACATTAGCTTGGATGATGTGGAATCTATATGGGTAGAGCTGCAGAACACCAAAGGGCAAAAAACGTTAGTGGGAGTTGTGTACAGACCTCCAAACAGTAGTAGTGATGTTGGAGAGGGCATCAAACATGAAATTAGGGGTGCGTGCAATAAAGGTGCAGCAGTTATAATGGGTGACTTTAATATGCACATAGATTGGGCTAACCAAACTGGAAGCAATACGGTGGAGGAGGATTTCCTGGAGTGCATAAGGGATGGTTTTTTAGACCAATATGTCGAGGAACCAACTAGGGGGGAGGCCATCTTAGACTGGGTGTTATGTAATGAGAGAGGATTAATTAGCAATCTCGTTGTGCGAGGCCCCTTGGGGAAGAGTGACCATAATATGGTGGAATTCTGCATTGGGATGGAGAATGAAACAGTTAATTCAGAGACCATGGTCCAGAACTTAAACAAGGCTAACTTTGAAGGTATAAGGCATGAATTGGCTGGGATGGATTGGCGAATAATACTTAAGGGGTTGACTGTGGATGGGCAATGGCAGACATTTAGAGACCGCATGGATGAACTACAACAATTGTACATTCCTGTCTGGCATAAAAATAAAAAAGGGAAGGTGGCTCAACCGTGGCTATCAAGGGAAATCAGGGATAGTATTAAAGCCAAGGAAGTGGCATACAAATTGGCCAGAAATAGCAGTGAACCTGGGGATTGAGAGAAATTTAGAACTCAGCAGAGGAGGACAAAGGGTTTGATTAGGGCAGGGAAAATGGAGTATGAGAAGAAGCTTGCAGGGAACATTAAGACGGATTGCAAAAGTTTCTATAGATATGTAAAGAGAAAAAGGTTAGTAAAGACAAACGTAGGTCCCCTGCAGTCAGAATCAGGGGAAGTCATAACGGGGAACAAAGAAATGGCGGACCAATTGAACAAGTACTTTGGTTTGGTATTCACGAAGGAGGACACGAACAACCTTCCGGTTATAAAAGGGGTCGGGAGGTCTAGTAAGGAGGAGGAACTGAGGGAAATCCTTATTAGCCGGGAAATTGTGTTGGGGAAATTGATGGGATTGAAGGCCGATAAATCCCCAGGGCCTGATGGACTGCATCCCAGAGCACTTAAGGAGGTGGCCTTGGAAATAGTGGATGCGTTGACAGTCATTTTCCAACATTCCATTGACTCTGGATCAGTTCCTATAGAGTGGAGGGTAGCCAATGTAACCCCACTTTTTAAAAAAGGAGGGAGAGAGAAAACAGGGAATTATAGACCGGTCAGCCTGACATCGGTAGTGGGTAAAATGATGGAATCAATTATTAAGGATGTCAGAGCAGTGCATTTGGAAAGAGGTGACATGATAGGTCCAAGTCAGCATGGATTTGTGAAAGGGAAATCATGCTTGACAAATCTTCTGGAATTTTTTGAGGATGTTTCCAGTAGAGTGGACAAGGGAGAACCAGTTGATGTGGTATATTTGGACTTTCAGAAGGCGTTCGACAAGGTCCCACACAAGAGATTGATGTGCAAAGTTAGAGCACATGGGATTGGGGGTAGTGTACTGACATGGATTGAGAACTGGTTGTCAGACAGGAAGCAAAGAGTAGGAGTAAATGGGTACTTTTCAGAATGGCAGGCAGTGACTAGTGGGGTACCGCAAGGTTCTGTGCTGGAGCCCCAGCTGTTTACACTGTACATTAATGATTTAGATGAGGGGATTAAATGTAGTATCTCCAAATTTGCAGATGACACTAAGTTGGGTGGCAGTGTGAGCTGTGAGGAGGATGCTGTGAGGCTGCAGAGCGACTTGGATAGGTTAGGTGAGTGGGCAAATGCATGGCAGATGAAGTATAATGTGGATAAATGTGAGGTTATCCACTTTGGTGGTAAAAACAGAGAGACAGACTATTATCTGAATGGTGACAGATTAGGAAAAGGGGAGGTGCAAAGAGACCTGGGTGTCATAGTACATCAGTCATTGAAGGTTGGCATGCAGGTGCAGCAGGCGGTTAAGAAAGCAAATGGCATGTTGGCCTTCATAGCAAGGGGATTTGAGTACAGGGGCAGGGAGGTGTTGCTGCAGTTGTACAGGGCATTGGTGAGGCCACACCTGGAGTATTGTGTACAGTTTTGGTCTCCTAACCTGAGGAAGGACATTCTTGCTATTGAGGGAGTGCAGCGAAGGTTCACCAGACTGATTCCCGGGATGGCGGGACTGACCTATCAAGAAAGACTGGATCAACTGGGCTTGTATTCACTGGAGTTCAGAAGAATGAGAGGGGACCTCATAGAAACATTTAAAATTCTGACGGGGTTAGACAGGTTAGATGCAGGAAGAATGTTCCCAATGTTGGGGAAGTCCAGAACCAGAGGTCACAGTCTAAGGATAAGGGGTAAGCCATTTAGGACCGAGATGCGGAGGAACTTCTTCACCCAGAGAGTGGTGAACCTGTGGAATTCTCTACCACAGAAAGTTGTTGAGGCCAATTCACTAAATATATTCAAAAATGAATTAGATGAGGTCCTTACTACTAGGGGGATCAAGGGGTATGGCGAGAAAGCAGGAATGGGGTACTGAAGTTGAATGTTCAGCCATGAACTCATTGAATGGCGGTGCAGGCTAGAAGGGCCGAATGGCCTACTCCTGCACCTATTTTCTATGTTTCTATGTTTCTGCCATTTAATACGAGCATGGTTGATCCGATCGTGGACTCAGTCCAATTCCCTGCCCGCTGCCCATAACCCCTTATTCCTTTATCGGTTAAGAAACTGCCTATCTCTTTCCTAAATTTATTCAATGACCCAGCTTCCACAGCTCTTGAGGCAGCGAATTCCATAGATTTACAACCCGCTGAGAAGAAATTTCTTCTCATCTCAGTTTTAAAGGGGCTGCCCCTTATTCTAAGATTATGCCCCCTAGTTTTGGTCTCTCTATTCAGTGGAAACATCCTCTCTGCATCCACCTTGTCAAGCCCCCTCATTATCTTATACATTTCAATAAGATCACCTCTCAATCTTCTGAATTCCAATGAGTAGAGGCCCAACCTACTCAACCTTTCCTCATAGGTCAACCCCCTCATCTCCAGAATCAACCTTGTGAACCTTTTCTGAACTGCCTCAAAAGCAAGTATATCCGTTCGTAAATATGGAAACCAAAACTGCACGTAGTATTCCAGGTGTGGCCTCACCAATACCCTGTATAATTGTAGCAAGACTTCCCTGCTTTTATACTCCATACCCTTTGCAATAAAGGCAAAGATTCCATTGGTCTTCCTGATCACTTGCTGTACCTGCATATTAACCTCTTGTGTTTCATGCACAAGGACCCCAGGTCCCACTGTACTGCAGCACTTTGCAATCTTTGTCCATTTAAATAATAACTTGCTCTTTGATTTTTTTTCTGCCAAAGTGCATGACCTCACACTTTCCAACATTAAACTCCATCTACCAAATTTTTGCCCACTCACTTAGCATGTCTATGTCCTATTGCAGATTTTTCGTGTCCTCCTCACACATTGCTTTTCCTCCCATCTTTGTATCATCAGCAAACTTGGCTACGTTATACTCGGTCCCTTCTTCCAAGTCGTTAGTATAGATTGCAAATAGTTGGGGTCCCAGCACTGATCCCTGCAGCACCCCAGTAGTTACTGATTGCCAACTAGAGAATGAATCTGAATGTCGTCAGATTGGGGACGCCCATTCGAAGACCAGGATCTCAAATGCTTCAAGGACACCCTCAAAGCCTCCTTGAAAAAATGCAACTTCCCCACCTTGGCCCAAGACTGCTTAAAGTGGAGGAGGAGCATCCGAGAAGGCACCGAACACTTCGAGTCTCTTCGCCGGGAGCACACGGAAGCCAAGCACAAAAAGCGGAAGGAGCATACGACAAATCCAGCACCCAATCCACCTGTCCCTCCAACCACTGTCTGCCCCACCTGTGACAGAGCCTGTAGAGCCCACATTGCTCTCATCAGTCACCTTAGAACTCATTTTAGTGTGGAAGCAAGTCATCCTCGACTCCGGGGGGCTGCCTAAGAAGAAGAAGAAAGGCTACAGTACAGACAACCTAGCAGGATACCTTGGACCAGCAGTCTTGGATGGTTGGTGTGTACAAAGACGGAGTGGCAGTGGTTGAACCGGAATGCTATCATCTTGAGCAAGGACAGCACCTTCCATTTCCAGCAGCCCACTGACACACACCCAGGGCAGAGCCTGGGCATCTGGAGCAATCTGTGAGAGCACAGATTGCTGGCCTGCTTCGGCACCGTCACTTCCCCGTTGGATAGTGAGAAACACAGAGAGGATGGCAGAAGTCAGTGATTGCATGGCATCACTGTGACTGACTCAGAGCAGATGGAGTCTGAAACGCAACAGTCTAAGAGTTGATGCCAGCAGTCATTGACAGCATCACATCACAAAGTCCTTGCGTGGCTTGGGTCTGTGCTGTGATAGCTGCTGCCACGTCAACCATGGCACGAGCCATCACCTCTGGCACTCCACTGACGCTGATTGAGTCCATCTCCCTCTGTAAGCAGGCAAAGAACATTCACCAGTTCTGACAAAGGGTAATCAACCTGAATTGTTAACTCTGTTTTTTCTCCACAGATGCTGCCTGACTTGCTGAGATTTCCAGCATTTTTTGTTATTATTTCAGATTCCAGCATCCGTAGTGTAATTGCTTTTGTAATAGTGTTCCTCGCGGAAACGTGCTGGGCCGCCTCCCTCCAAAGCCTTCGGAACACTCGTGGAACGGGGTTCTGATATGTCCTTACTATACAGTACAAATGCACACGAGGCCCATGCTTGAGAGAAGGTCACTCTGTGACCAGCAACTTTTATTCCAGCACTGAAGTGATGAAGGTGGGTGGAGCTCCCCCTTTTATACCTGAAAGACCAGGTTAGGAGTGTCTCCCACAAGTTCACCATCTAGTGGTCAATGTTCTCAAGGTGTGCAACTGGTCAGTTTATACATGGGTTACAATGACAGTTAAATACATGGCATCACCTCCCCCAAAAGTCTTATTGGGATCACAGGTTAAGTCTCTCTGGTGGTTTACGCTCCCTTGTAGAGCGCCTGAGTTGGGGCTCCGGTTGTTGGGCGCTGGCCTGAGTGTCTGCTGTTTGCAGTGCCTCAGGCCTGTCCGGACTGCCCACAGTGACTGGGCTCTGCTCCACTTGGTTCCGGTGTTCGCTCACCTGTGGAGGAGTGAACTCTACATCGTGTTCTTTTTCTGCTTCTTCCAAGGGGTTGCTGAACCTCCTTTTTGTTTGATCCATGTGTTTGCGGCAGATTTGTCCACTGGTAAGTTTAACTACCAGAATCCTATTCCCCTCTTTGGCAATCACAGTGCCTGTGAGCTATTTAGGCCCTGCAGCGTAGTTGAGAACAAAGACAGGGTCATTGACATCAATACATCGCGCCCTCGCATTCCCGTCGTGGTAGTCACATCGTGACTGGCGCCTGCTCTCAACAATTTCTTTCATGGTGGGGTGTATAAGGATAACCTGGTTTTGAGCGTCCTTTTCATTAGCAGCTCTGCGGGTGGGACTCCTATGAGCGAGCGTGGTCGAGATCTATTGGCCAACTGGAGGCGTGATAAGTGGCTTTGTAGGGAACCCCCTTGGATTCTGAGCATCCCCTGTTTGATTATCTGCACTTCTCGTTCCGCCTGACCGTTTGGGGCCAGCTTGAACGGTGCCGTTCGGACATGGTTGATACCATTTCCTGCCATGAAGTCCTGGAATTCAATGCTTGTAAAGCATGGGCCATTGTCACTGACCAAGACGTCAGGTAGACCATGGGCGGCGAACATTGCCCGTAGACTTTCTACCGTGGCCGAGGGTGTGCTTGAATTGAGAATGTCACACTCGATCCATTTGGAGTAGGCGCCTACTACAACCAAAAACATTTTTCCCATGAAAGTACCTGCGTGGTCCACATGGATGCATGACCATGGTTTGGCGGGCCAGGACCAGGGTCTAAGGGGGGCTTCCCTGGGCGCATTGCCCAGCTGGGCGCATGTGTCGCACCTGCGAACACAAAGTTCCAGGTCTGCATCTATCCCTGGCCACCAAACGTGTGACCTGACAATTGCCTTCATCATGACAATGCCTGGGTGCTCATTGTGGAGTTCTCTGATGAACATCTCTCTGTCCATCTGGGGCATGACTACTCGGTTTCCCCATAGTAGGCAATCGGCCTGAATCGAGAGTTCATCCTTGCGCCTGTGAAATGGTTTGAATTCCTCAGGGCATGCCCCGTATGTGACTGCCCAGTCCCCATTTAGGACACATTTCTTGACTAAAGACAGTAGCAGGTCTCTATTTGTCCAGACTTTGATCTGACGGGCTGTCACGGGCGAGCCTTCGCTTTCGAAAGCTTCCACAGCCATGACCATCTCAGCAGCATGCTCGGTTGCCCCTCGGTGGTGGCTAGTGGGAGCCTGCTGAGTGCATCAGCGCAGTTTTCAGTGCGCAGTCTGTGCCGAATTGTATAGTCATAGGCGGCTAACGTGAGTGTCCACTTCTGTATGCGGGCCGATGCATTTGCATTTATGGCCTTGTTGTTGGCCAAGAGACGTTAGGAGTTTGTGATCTGTCTCCAGCTCAAATTTCCTGCCAAACAGGTACTGGTGCATTTTTTTTTACAGCATATGCACACGCAAGCGCTTCCTTTTCTACCATCCCGTAGCCCCTTTCTGCTTGGGACAGACTTCTGGAGGCATAAGCTACTGGCTGTAGCTGACCCTTGGCATTAACATGCTGCAACACACACCCGACCCCATAGGACGACGCGTCGCATGTTAAAACAAGTTTCTTACATGGGTCATATAGCGTTAACAGATTGTTGGAGCATAACGAATTGCGTGCTCTATCAAAAGCCCTTTCCTGGCTGTCCCGCCAGACCAATTCACGACCTTTGCATAGGAGCAGGTGTAGCGGCTCTAACAGTGTGCTCAATTTGAGAAGAAAGTTACCAAAATAGTTCAGGAGCCCGAGGAACGAACGCAGCTCCGTCGTGCTACGGGCTCTGGGTGCTCCCTGGATCGCTTCTGTTTTGGACGCAGTAGGTCTGATCCTGTCTGCTGCTACCCTCATCCCCAGGAATTCTATCTCTGGAGCTAGGAAGACACACTTCGCCTTTTGCAGTCGCAGACCTACCCGGTCGTCTGCATAGCGCCTCCTCCAGGTTGCAGAGGTGTTCTTCAGTATCACAACTAATGATGAGGATGTCATCTTGAAATACCACTGTCCTTGGAATCGACTTGAGGAGGCTTTCCATATTGCGTTGAAAGATCGCGGCGGCCGAGCGAATCCCAAACGGACATCTGTTGTACTCAAAGAACCCCTTGTGTGTCGTGATGGTGGTCAGCTTCTTCGACTCACTCGCCAGCTCCTGGGTCATGTAAGCTGAGGTTAGGTCCAATTTTGAAAAAGGTTTGCCACTGGATAGCGTCGCGAAGAGGTCCTCCGCTCTCGGTAGCGGGTACTGGTCTTGGAGTGACACCCGATTGATGGTGGCCTTGTAATCACAACATATCCTGACCGACCCATCTGCCTTGAGCACCGGCACAATCGGGCTCGCCTCGTCACTGAATTCGACTGGCGAGATGATGCCTTCCCTCAGCAGGCAGTCCAATTCGCCTTCTATCTTTTCCCGCATCACGTACGACACCGCTCTGGCCTTGTGGTGTACTGGCCTGGCGTCCGGGTTTATGTGAATCACTACCGTGGCCCTCATGAATGTGCCAATCTCGGGCTGAAATAGTGAGTCAAATTTGTCCAGGACCTGTGAGCATGATATTCGCTCCACAGAGGAAATTGCATTGACATCGCCCCATTTCCAGTTCATGACAGCAAGCCAACTCCTCCCCAGTAGTGCGGGACCGTCCCCCGGAACAATCCAGAGTGGCAATCTGTTCTCCGAATCTTTGTCGGTCATGACTACAATGGCACTGCCTAGCACCGGAATGATCTCCTTTGTATTTGTCCATAGCTGTGCGTCAATCGGCAATCATTTTGGCCTCCTGGTCTTGGACGCCCGCAACTTGTCGAACTGTTTGATATTCATCAGGGACTGGCTGGCCCCCGTGTCTAGCTCCATTGATACTGGGATGCCATTGAGGAGCACTTTCATCATTATCGTTGGCGTCCTGGTGTATGAACTGTATATGTGCTCCACATGAACTCGCTGACCTTCAGCTTCCAGCAATTTCCCCCAGTGTCCATTTGGCCCCATAGGGCTTACATCGGGCCCATCCTCCTTGTACATCAACCTGGCTGTAGGCTTCCTGCACATTACCGCCAAGTGACCGCTGACGTTGCAGTTTCTGCAGGTACATTGCTGATACCTGCAAGCTCTGGCTGTGTGTTTGCCTCCACACCTCCAACATGAGCCGTTGTTGGAAACAAAAGTTCCATTACCAGTCGATCGTCTCTGACTGTCTGTGTAACTGTTTTTAAGCACACCATTGACAGGTGTTGATGGCCCCATTACTGGGTGCATTGTCTCTTGCAATGGCATGAATCGCCGTTCAGCTAGCCATTGTCTCTGTTGAATTCCCCCTTTGGATTCGACTACATGCTCGGGCATGTCCGATTGCCACTGTCTGTCTGGGGCACTGTGTGCCACGTTAACAATGTTGACTCCCTGTCCATTTGCTGCATTTAAACCAAGATTTTTGTCAAACATCATTCTTGTCTCTTCCTCCCCTGAGATAAATGTCTGGGCCATCAAAGCCGCCTTTTCCAGGGTCAAGTCTTTGGTCTCAATCAGTTTCCTGAAAACGCCAGCATGCCCGATGCCCTCAATAAAAAAGTCTTGCAGCATCTCCGCTGTGCATGCATCTGGGAACTTACATCGGCTCGCCAGTCGCCGGAGATCTGCCACAAAGTCTGGAACGCTTTGCCCTTCTCACCACCAGTGCGTGTAAAACCGGTGTCTCGCCATGTGCATGCTGCTCGCTGGTTTAAAGTGTTTCCCGATCAACATACTGAGCTCTTCAAAAGTCTTGTCTGCCGGCTTCTCTGGCGCTACAAGGTCCTTCATCAGGGAGTACGTCCTGGACCCACAAACCATCAGGAGATGAACCCTGCATTTGTCGGCCGAATCCTGTCCCAACCATTCCTTAGTGACGAAACTTTGCTGTAGTCTCTCAACAAAGTTGTCCCAATCATCACCAACACAGTACCTCTCGTCTGTGCTGCTAGTGGCCATGCTCGCGTGGTTTAAATTCCAGTTTCTCGTCGCCAATGATATGTCCTTACTATACAGTACAAATGCACATGAGGCCCATGCTTGAGAAAAGGTCACTGTGACCAGCAACTTTTATTCCAGCACTGAAGTGATGAAGGTGGGTGGAGCTTCCCCTTTTATACCTGAAAGACCAGGTTAGGAGTGTCTCCCACAAGTTCACCACCTAGTGGTCAATGTTCTCACAGTGTACAACTAGTCAGTTTATACATGGGTTACAATGACAATTAAATACATGACAGGTTCCTTCCATCTGGAAGTTGCAGCACATTCTACCTCCTCTCAATAGCCTCTATAAGGGCGTCAATAGCTGTGTCTGTGAAACGGCAGGCACGTTGGTGACCTTCCTGCTCTTACATTTTCCCGCTCTGCGAAGAGTGAATAATTGAAACTGTGCATGTACATATTTATCTGACCAAGTCTTTAAGAATCAGCTTTCTCCAGGATGTATAGCGGACTTCGGTGCATGCGCAACTCTTCTTCAAATTTAACGCTGCGATTTTCGGTTCCACCGCCAAAGGAGAAGTGTGGAACGCCTGAATTAGCGCTCCCTTTCCCTCTTGCTGCATTTCAACCTAATTTCTCGGTAGCCGGCACAAACTTTTCACGGGCACTATAGTTACCGCCCCAACAGGATTAACGCCTCAAAATCGGCGTTACCAAATTTCCAGCCTGTAGTCTTCAGCTTAGTTTAGATATTCCCAAACAGAGTAAAATAAGTTTGTGTTGGATTGTTTAGATCAGCAGAGTTTAAGCCAGAAAGCACTGCCAATATGAGAGAAAAAATTGCAGCCTCCATCCAATTGATGAAATGTGAGACTCAATTTTCAGTGCAGCCTTGTTTGCAGGATTTGATTAGAAATGTTCCCAATCTGCAATCTGTTATTCCCCATATACAATGCATTTTTCCTTTAAATTCTGTAGGTAAAATACAAAGACCCATGTAGAGATAACTACATTGCAAGTCAGTTCAGTACTTTAATCTGTGGTTTGACTTGTGCATTTCTTCCTTTATCTTAATATTTATGCCTTTAAAATGCCAACAGTAAAACATACTATAAAACAGCATATTTTGTGATAGTATTTACATAAATAATGCTTTTTTCCAGATGTGGACAGTTAAAGATGACTGTAATTAGCAAAAGGGCCATAAGAAATATCACATGAACTGAAATCACATTTTTAGTCTACTGAAAAAACGGACTACAAATACTGAGGAGATGAAAAGACCCTGTGGGATTTTGTAGGGTTCCAGCATGTCAATGTTCAAAATGCTCACTTAAAATTCCTATCATTATTTTATTAAAGGCACCAGTCCAATTTTTAACTGGATTTCAAGAAAGAACATTCACATATATTCTATGAAATCACTTTCTGGGAGAAGTGGATTGATATGTCCAGGTTTCTTGACATGACCGTACTTGCACTGGGAGTAATGCAGGTCAGTGAGCTCACAGAATCACAGAATCATAGAATCGTGACAGCACAGAAGAAGGCCATTTGGCCCAGCAAGCCCGTGCTCGTTCTCTGCAAGAGCACCTCAGCTAGTCTCACTCTCCAACCCCTCCCTGTAGCCCTGCAAACCTTTTTCCTTCAGCACTTATCCAATTCCCTTTTGAAAGCCATAAATGTATCATAAGATTTAGATTAGCTATGGAAAAGGACACTGAGCAATCTAGAGTAAAAATACTTAATTGGAGAAGGGCCAATTTCAGTGGGTTGAGAATGGACCTGGCCCGGGTAAATTGGAATCAAAGATTGGCAGGCAAAACTGTATCGAAGAATGGGCTGCCTTTAAAGATGAGATGGTTTGGGTACAGTTGAAATGCATTCCCACGAGGGGGGAAGACAGGGCAACTAAAACCAGAGCTCCCTGAATGCCGAAAGAGATAAGAGAGTAAGATGAAGCAGAGTTAAGGCAACTTGTTTAATCTTGGTTTCTGGGGACTATTTAGGGTGAGGACGGGAAGGAAAGAAAGAAAGACTTGGATTTATATCGCACCTTTCACAACCACCAGACATCTCAAAGCGCTTTACAGACAATGAACTACATTTGGCGTGTAGTCACTGTTGTATTGTAGGAAACGCAGCAGCCAATTTGCGCACAAGCAAAGTCCCACAAACAGCAATGTAATAATGACCAGATAATCTGTTTCTGTTATGTTGATTGGAGGATAAATATTGGCCAGGACATCGGGGATAACTCCCCTGCTCTTCTTCAAAATAGTGCCATGGGATCTTTTATGTCCACTTGAGAGAGCAGACAGGGCCTCGGTTTATCATCTCATCTGAAAGACAGCACCTCCAACACTGCAGCGCTTCCTCAGCACTGCACTGGAGTGTCAGCCTAGATTTTTGTGCTTAAGTCTTTGGAGTGGTACTCTGTATCCACAACCTTCTGACTCGGAGGCGAGAATGCTACCCACTGAGCCACAGCTGATATTCCTGAGCAATTCCTGGAAAACTAGTGGCCATGTTGGGTAAGGCCATTACCCTTCATGGTTGGATTGCTGTGTTTGGAGAGGGGGGGCAATTTATTTAGCATAAATCTCCAAGAGTGGGCCCCAAACTGCTTGGTATTTCTCCAGTTCCAGGCAGCGGTCAGATATCACTCTGATTTGCATCGGTCACATGAATTTCAACCACATGTTTGTTGTGATGCGGAACGCACTTCATCACAGCTAGTAGCAGGAGTTGTGTTACCCTGCACATTGCAAGGGCATAGGAAATGGGACAGGGGAGGCTGGCCCAACAAGCACTGAGCTGGGTCCTATGAGGTTGCAAGCCTGGCGATGGTCCTATGGTCTAACCTATTTACTGTAAATGAGTTAACTCCTCTGTTAATTTAGCAATAAGAGATATTTCATACAAATGTGATTAGTATTGGTATGGTCGTATCCCATAGGGTACGGTAGCATACTAGTTATGTTACTGGACTAGTAATCCAGAGGCCTGCACTAATGATCCAGAGACATGAGTTCAAATCCCAACACGGCAGCTGGGGAATTAAATAAAAAGCTAGTATCAGAAATGGTGACCATGAAACTACCAGATTGTCATAAAAACCTATCTAATGTCCTTTAGGGAAGGAAATCTGTTACTCTTACCCGGTCTAGCCTACATGTAACTCCAGACCCACAGCAATGTGGTTGACTCTTAACTGGCCACTAGTAAGCCACTCTGTCATATCAAAAAAAACTGCTATGATGGACTGCAATGGTTCAAGAAGGTGGCTCACCACAACCTTCTCAAGGGCAATTAGGAATGGGCAATAAATGCTAGCAATGCTCACATCCCTTAATGAATAAAAAAAAATCCATGGTGTAATTTCAAGGCACTATTTTGATGAAGAGCAGGGGGAGTTTTCCCCCGGTGTCCAGGTCAATATTTAATCTTCAACCAACAGTATCTGGTCATTATCACATAGCGGTTTGTGGGATCTTACTATGTGCAACTTGGCTGCTGCATTTCCTACATTGCAATCGTGACTACACTTCAAAAGTACTTCATTCGTTGTAAAACGCTTTGGGACGTCGGAAGATCGTGAAAGAAGCTATAGAAATTAAAGGGCTAGAACCTCCATTTCTGCGCTTATCGCCCAAAAATGGGTGTTATTTCCGGCGTGGGCGGTAAAAAGTATTTTCAGATCGCCGGTTTCTCGGCCATTCTCAAAACATCTAGTTTCCATTTTTGAAAATGGGCGTTACCGCGAGCGATATCAAATGGGCGGTAGCGTTAAATTTTTTTGACCTTCTGCCGTAAAGTGTGGTCATCCTTAGCAACGGCATGGCAATGCTCGATTTCCGCGATTCTGGAGGGTCAAGGGTCACCATGTCATGCGCAGAAGAGGAGACGGAGATAGAAGGAGCTCAGAGGGATTGAAGGCATGTCTGGGTGTAGTGTGGCTGCTTTGGGAGGAAGGAGGGAGATTTTAGAGCTTCACAGCAAGTAGGCAAACAAAAATTAGCTGTTACCAGCCACATATTTTTCCGAATTTGCCCTATAATGGAGGGAGAGGAGGAAGCATCACAGCACGCTGTGGAGGCTGATGCTGGAGAAAGCAGTGAGGTGGGAGAGGAGCACATTGGAGGCCGTAAAAGAGCCAGGAGGTTCTCGGGCGACGCAAATACCTCCCTCCTGCAGGAGGTCGAGTTACGCTGGAGTGATTTGACACAGGGAGGGCATGGGAAGCCCACCCCAAAGGCCTACCAGAGGATATGGACCGAGATAGCAGAGGTGGTCTCGTCGGCGACCAACGAGGTGTGTGAGGGCAACCAATGCCGCAAACTATGGAATGACTTTGTGGGATCCGCAAGAGTACGTATTACATTGACTTACATGTACTTATGTATTTATATAATTTGATTTGTAACAGTCATGAGTGACTATCATCAGATGTGAGGTCTTTCATTTTTACCAGGAATGTTTTACTCAAAGCTTGCGGTCACGGTGCACGTCTTTAGGTAAAGAAGGATCATTTTCATAATAATGATGATTACATCTGTCGGTTATGTGTTGTATCAGTCTCTGTGACAGTACCTAGCAATGATATCACGCAATGATCTCATGCCATGTCGTCCTGTCACCTTTTACAGAAGAAGCTATCGACGATGAGGTCCGTGCAGAAGCGAACGGTTGTGGGGGCCACCAGTCCCCAGTGACATCACTGACATGGAGGAGTGTGTGCTTACACTCGTGGGGAAGCACCCCTGAACAGCCACAGACACATCTGATGTGATGCCACATGAGTAAAGCTTACACTATTGCGTAATGTAAAGTCAATAGATGCCACACCCACTCACCTCCGAACAATATTATATGATAGATGATTTCAAAAATTGTCCTAGAAATAATGATGGCCTATTGAAAATCATTGGATTGCAAATGTGTTGATGGTCATGAAATGTGATGTCTGCGATGATTTTGAGAGCAGTGGTGCTTTTGTCGTGCATATGCTGTGTGTAGGGCTGGACTAAACTTGTGACCCTAGCATCCCCTTCTCCTTTAATAACCTCATTTGTGTTTTTCAGCTCAGCCAGCAGCGCATCCCCAGGCAAGGCCACAGTGGCCAGAAGGTGGGGACACAGGGCAGGAGTCGGCGGATGATCCTACTACATCTGGTGCTGAGGAGCTCCGTCAATCCGCTGGGTCTGTTCTCAACAGATGAGAGAGCGGACTTCGAAGAACCTGCATCGCCACGCTCCAGAACCCATTCCACCCCAAGGCCATCTAGTGGTCCTCCGGTCATTCATGCCTCCACTCTAGAGGTGCCAGCCCCAAGCACCTCTTTACAGGGCACCCCATTTGTCCCCAGGACGGTGCTGACCCCGCGGAGGCCTCGCGGACGCGGCAGGTCTGTTCCACAAGCGCGACATGACAGCGGAAAGATGGTACAGTTGTCCAGGAGGACAGTAGACATTGGTGACCAGCTCATCGAAGCATTGGGGGGGCATATCCGGACACCTGGCCACAATCTGCGGCATCATGACCAAGTACATTCCACGGATGGCGGAGGCCCTGGATGCGATAGCCAGGAACACTCCTGCCACAGGCCTCCCAGTGGTCCCCGAGCGCGGCACTCAACCCCTAGGTTCCGCACCACCACTGCGAACGACAGATGAGAGCAAGGACCAAGATCCTGCTTCTGCCTCAGAGAATGTTTCCCCCTCGGCATCCCTCACTCCTGTACCCGTGCAACCAACGCATCTGCCTTCATCCCCCCCCCAATGAGGCATTGCCTGAGGAACTCCTCGGCCAGGCGCCGTGGAGCGAGGAGGGGAAGGTGTAGAGGTGGGGAGAAGAAGGGGAGGGGGGGAAGGAAAGTGAGGTGATTGTGCGCAGGTGATGGCTGTGTTATATCTCCATCTGGGTGTATGCAATTTGTTACAATGTCTGGGGGCTAGGGACCACGCTCTTGCTTTGCCTTTGTATGCTGTGTTGGTGGACATGTTGAACATGTTTGACATGTGATTTGTGTCAATGGTGGAAAAAGTGGGGTGTGGGCGGGGGTTGGGTGTTATTGCCTGTGTTATTTATGATTTCAGATCAATGTTGGTATTAAACTTTTGTTATTGAACATAACCTTGTTGCGCATTGTCTCAGATAGCTGGACCGTTACAGGGTGCCATTGACTGCACACTTTGCGTGTGCTGCATGTCAAATCTGTCATGTACCAGAAACAAAAGAGATTCCACTCCCTCAACATCCAGTTGGTGTGTGACCATAGGCAGCACACCATGCCCGGTATCCTGGCAGCAGCCATGATGGCTTCAAATGTGGCAGTCCCCTGTGCCAGCTGTATTTCAGCCACCAGGGCAAACCAAAGGGTGGTTACTGGGCAACAAGGGTTATCCATTGATGACATGGCTCATTACTCCGGTCCGCAACCTACGCACACGTCGGCTCCCTGCATACAATGACAGCCATGCTGACACTAGAAATGTGATAGAGCAGATCATTGATGTGCTTAAGCAATGATTCCACTGCCTGGACCATTAAGGAGGTGCCCTGCAGTACTCAGCTGAGTGGGTATCAAACTTTGAGGTGGTCTGCTGCATGTTGCACAACCTTGGCAACATGAGGGGACAGCCCTTGCCACCAACTACCAGGTGAGCAGCTGAGAAGCAGAAGAAAAAGGAGATGTTGAAGAGGAGAAGACGGAAGAGGAGGAAGAGGAAGACGTGGCAACGTAGACAGCCCCTTTCTGCCCGGGCTGTATGTGAAGAACTAGTTCGAGTGAGATACCAGTAACCACAATCCCAATTCCCCATTCACCAACAGTCCCACACTCCTTACCTTCTCTCTGTCACTGACCATCACAATGTCCTCTTGGCCACAATGTAAAAATAAAAGCCACTACAATGTATTAATTCCAAAACTAATTTATAAATGAAATCATGCCACATTGCATACAAACCTAAACTAATTACCCTTGTGCATTCCCTTAGTGCCTGACTTCCATGTGCCTTTGCTTGTCCTTTTGCTGCTATGAGGCGCTACCCCACTGGCTGCAGTATGGCTGATGGACGGCTGCAGACTTTCTGTGGGGGATTCAGCAGATTGCCTTGGAGGACGATCTCAAACAGCTCTGGGCCAAGAAGGCCCAGCTTCAGACTACACCATCTCAGCATGGGCAGCAGCAATCTGGGCTGGCTGGCTGACAGGCAACAGCAATAGCACTGGCGGAGTGGCAGGGGTGGGAGAATGAATGCTTTCATCCTGCAAGAGGACAGCAGCTTCATGCTCCACGGGGTCATTTCCACTTCCTTGGGGCAATGCCTCAGCAATCCTCGTAATCTGTTGGATTACTGAACTGCTGTGCCATCCTGAAAGCCCCCTTGAACACTGGTATCTGCAGCCATGATGGCAGCAGTCTGAGCTTGCATGAAAGCACACTCAGCTTGCATGGCAGCAAGCTGATCTTGCATAATTTCAGTCTGAGCTTCCACTGCAGCACTCAAACTTTTGGTGGAAGCTACTTGTGCTACAATGGAAGCTGACACATCAGACTCCTGCCATTGACCTCCGTGCCTATCTGCTCCCATTACCTTTTCACCGTATGTCTGGAGGGCCTCCTTGCTCTCTCTGGATACAGGACAGCTCTCCATATCTCCATCTCCTCCATAAAGACCTCCAGTGCAGCATCGGAAAACCTTGGTGGCCGAGCTCTCCCATGTTCAGCCATTCTACTGTCTTTCCTAGGTCAGGTTCAGCTCACACAGTACTCCAAGCACCTGTTCCAGCCACAATACACCTCCCCTTTGAGAGGTGAAGGTTAGCTTTAAGCATGGAGTGCTAGCAAGTATATATTTTGGGCCCCATACTGATGCATGCAGCCAATGGACAGCACAGTTAGTGCTGATTACATGCAGAAATCATGTAAGTGAGCAGGCAGCATAAATTGGATAGCCCACGTTTTTGTGGGCTATCCAATTTAGCTCCCTCTTTCTTTTCTCAACTACCAACCATCTCCTTAAACCTCTCTCCCCAGCTTCCTCCAACCTCACCTTTAACTAATGGGAGGAATTTATGGACATTTCCATCACCTAGATTGACACTATATGTTGTGTGCCTCTGCCGCTTCCCCGTCTTCCACTTGCCGACTAACCCAGACTTCCCCGCCCTAGTCTCTCTTTCATTTCTCTCCCATCTCCAAGCACATATTGTCCATTAGACCAGTCTCCTGCTCTCTTGACCCAATTCTGAATAAACTGCTGACCATCCAACTTCCCTTATTGGTCCCTAGGCCAGCTGACATTGTGAATGGTTCCTTCTCTGCAGACACGTTTCCCCTTCTTTTAAAAACTGCCAGCACTCCTCTCCCCAAAAATGCCGTATTTGATCCCGCTGTCCTTGCAAACTACTGCCCCACCTCCAACTTTACTTTCCTCACAGGTCCTTGAATGTGTTGTCAACTACAAAGCCTGTGCACATCTATCCCGAAAAACCCTGTTTGAATTTCTCCGGCACTAAAATGGCCCTAACCAAAGCCAGGAATTAAATTCTCTGTGATGGTGACTATGGTGCATTATCCTTCCTCATCCTCCCAGACCTCTCTGCAGTAATTGACACTGCCATGCTCCTCTAATGCTTCGCCTCCATTGTCCAATTTGGTGGGGCTGCCCTCGCTTGTGTCATTCTTACCTATGCAATCGTGGCCAAAGCATTTCTAGCAATAGCTTTTCTTCCTACCCCTGCACTATTCCTCTTGAAGTCCCCCAAGAAACTATGCTTGTCCCCTTCCTATTCCCCATCTACATGTCGACTCTTGGCGATTTGGTTCACAGACACAAGATCAGCTTGTACATGTACATTGATGACACCAGCTCTGCCTCTCCTCTACCTCTTTCAACCACGCCACTGCCTCTGTGTTGTCAGATTGCTTGTGTGACATCCAGTCTCAGATAAGCTGCAATTTTCTCCAACTAAATCAAAGCCAACTAAATCAAAGCCATCATCTTCAGCTTCCACCACAAATGCACTGACTGTTTGCAAAATTGTTATTCCATTCAACCCCGAGCTGAGCTTATGACCCCATATCCTTTGCATCACATAGACTGCCTACTTCCACCTCAATAATATTGCGCACCTCCACCCCTACAGTTGAAGCATTCATCCATGCCTTTATTACCTTCTGACTTGACAATTCCAATGCTCTCCTAACCAGTCGCCTATCGGCCACCACCTGTAAACTTCAGTTCATCCAAAGCTCTGCTGCCAATATCCTATCTGATACCAGGACCGCTTGACAATCACCCTTGTCCTCACTGAACTACATTGGCTCCTGGTTCCCCAAGTTAAAATTCTCATCCTTGTGTTTAAATTCCCCTTGGTCACATCCGTCCCCATCTCTGTAATCACCTCCATCTTACAAACCCCCCTCACCCCCAATCAAACTCAACATACCTCTGATTCTGGATTCTTGTGCATCTCATCCTTCCCTTTGTCTAACCACTGTGGCCATTCCTTCAACCACCTACGACTCACTCCCTCAGCCCTTTGGCCTCTCTACCTAAAAACTCTTTGGCCAAGCAGTTGGTCATCCCTCCTAATATCTCCTTTGATGGCTTGGCTTCCATTTTTTTGATGACACTTTAATGAAATGCTTTGGAATGTTTTTATATAACAGAAGTGCTATATAAATTTAAGTTGTTATTGTAACAAACTATTTCAAATTTATGTAATTGAGTTATCCAGCCAAAAAGGGGTGTGTAAATAGCAACTGCCTGCTGTGGTATGGAGCTATATGGATCAGGAAGGTTCCAGATTGATCCCTGAGTCAATTGATCTGATTTGAGCTGAGGCAACATCGTGACCCTACATTGGTCTTTGTGTTCCTCAAGGAGAGGAAGGGGACGGTAGAATCACCAAGATTTCTCAAATCCATTATTTAGTAAGAATTTTAGGCTGTAGTGAAATTACATTCTTCTACAGAGTGCAAAGCACAGCTCACAGTGAGAGAGTTATCCTGCAACTGGCCTATACTCCACCTGGCGTGATCAAACAGTGTGAGATTGCCTTCTGGAGTAGGCCTTACACTACTTGGCTTTAATGCATTCAGGATTTAAGTAAGTACCTGACTCTCAAGATATACAATCACTTTTGATGCCCGAAGGTAAATACAGATGGGGTCTGACCAAAGCTCTGCACAACTGCAGCATTACTTCCTCACTTTTGAATTCCAGCCCCCTTGAGATAAAGGCCAACCTTCCATTGGCCTTTTTGATTATATTTTGTACCTTTGTACAAGCATTTAGTGATTTGTGTACATGGACATCCAAATTAATTTGCTCCTGCACAGCTTCTAGTCTAAGAATATATTATGATTTGGCTTTCGCAGATCCAAAGTGGATGACCTCGCAATTTTCCAAATTGAACGCCATTTGCCATAGTTTTATCTGTCAGTCTGACTCACTTAATCTGTCTATATCCCTTTGTAACTTCCTGCTTTCATTTACACAACTTGCTCTGTCTTCTAACTTAGGGTAGAAAGAGGGATGAAGTCCTGCAGGCAGAATTTAGGGAGCTAGGAGAGAGATTAAAAAGCAGGATCTCAAAGCTCGTAATCTCCAGATTACTCCCAGTGCCATGTGCTAGTGAGTACAGAAATAGGAGGATAGGGCAGATGAATGCGTGGCTGGAGAGATGGTGCAAGAGGGAGGGCTTTAGATTCTTGATGCATTGGGACTGATTCTGGGGGAGGTGGGACCTGCGCAAGCTGGTCAGCTTGTACCTCAACAGAACTGGGACCAATATCCTTGCAGGGGGGATTGCTAGTGCTATTGGGGAGGGTTTAAACCAGCTTGGCAGAGGGATGGGAACCTGAGAATAGATTCAGTAGGGAGAGAAGCAAAGCTGGAATTGGAAAGCTTAAAAAAATAGAAAGTGAATTTGGAAGACAGAGGAAACAAGGGCTAGAAAATAGACAACAAGGAAGTTTGGCAGTGCTAAATGGTAAATACTTCAATGCAAGGAGTATAGGGAATAAGACAGATGAGCTGAGAACATAGATAGAGACTTGGGAGTATGATATTATAGCTATTACTGAGACATGGCTGAAAGAAAGGCATGTACAGCAGCTCAACATTCCTGGTTACAGGGTTTTCAGGCGGGATAGAGAGGGGGGTAAAAAAGGAGGGGGTCACAGTATTGATTAAAGAAACAATTACAGCTGTGAGGAGGGATGATATGTTGAAAGAATCATCAAATGAGGACATATGGGTCGAATTGAACAAAAAATGGGCCATCACACTGCTGGGAGTGTACTATAGACCCCCAAATAGTCAGAGGGAGATAGAAGAGCAAATATGTTGGAACATTTCTGAGAAGTGTAAAAACTATGGGGCAGTAATAGTAGGGGATTTCAACTCATCATCGTAGGCAGTCCCTCGGAATCGAGGAAGACTTGCTTCCACTCTTAGAATGACTTTTTAGGTGGCTGAACAGTCCAATACGAGAGCTACAGTCCCGGCTACAGGTGGGGCAGACAGTCGCTGAGGGTAAGGGAGGGTGGGACAGGTGTGCGGCACATTCTTTCCGCTGCCTGCGCTTGTTTTCTGCATGCACTCGACGATGAGACTCAAGGCGCTCAGCACCCTCCCGGATGCATTTCCTCCACTTAGGGCGGTCTTTGGCCAGGTACTCCCAGGTGCCGCTGGGGATGTCGCACTTTATCAGGGAGGCTTTGAGGGTGTCCTTGTAACATTTCCTCTGTCCACCTTTGACTCATTTGGCATGAAGGAGTTCCAAGTAAAACGCTTGCTTTGGGAGTCTCGTGTCTGACATGCGGAAAATGTAGCCTGCCAAGTGGAGCTGATCAAGTGTAGTCAGTGCTTCAATGCTGGGGATGTTGGCCTGGTTGAGGACGCTAATATTGGTACGTCTGTCCTCTCAGGAGATTTGTAGGATCTTGCTGAGGCATCGTTGGTGGTATTTCTCCAGTGACTTGAGGTGTCTACTATACATGGTCCATGTCTCTGAGTTATTCAGGAGAGTGGATATTACTACAGCCCTGTAGACCATGAGCTTGGTGGTAGATTTGAAGGCCTGGTCATCGAACACTCTTTTCCTCAGGCGGCCGAAGGCTGCGCTGGCGCACTGGAGACGGTGTTGAATCTCTTCATCAATGTCTGCTTTTGTTGACAAGAAGCTCCCGAGGTATGGGAAATGGTCCACGTTGTCCAGTGTCACACCATGGATCTTCCACTCCTTACTGACCTGCCACACGGAACTCCAGCGGACCACTGACCCTCCCAATGCCTGGCCCCAAACAAGCCTCGGACCACCTACCATCAAGGGTACTACTCGGCGCAGAGCTTTCAGCCAACATCTCGCTGCAGGCAATTAGGCTCATACAGCAGTACCTGGTCTCCAGTTGTCTTGGGCCCCCTTGCCACTGGACCAAGACCTTGTTCAGCTAAGCCCGTGTGGTAGCCAGTGTGCAACAGCCACCCCACGTTAAAAGAACTCATGCACAGCCATCTTCCACTCCGTTAACATGAAGTTCAGGACCTGGAACGTCAGGACCCTCATGAACAACTCCAACAGCGACAGGCTGGAACGCCGCACTACCATAGTTGCCCGGGAGCTTAGATGCTTTGACATCGACATCACCGCCCTAAGTGAGACCCAGCGGGCAGGGGATGGCCAGCTCAAGGAACAAGGTGGAGGTTACACTTTTTCTGGAAAGGGAAACGAGAGGAAGAACGCCGCCGCCACAGAGTCGGCTTTGCCATCAAAAACGAGCTGGTCAACCACCTCAAAGACTCCCCCTGCGGGGTTAACGAACGCCTCATGACTCTTCGACTCATCCTATCCCGGAACCAATGTACCATATTCATCAGTGTGTACACCCCACCCCTTGATGCAACGGATGAGACCAAAGAGGGTTTTTACTCCAACCTCGAAAAATCACTGTCCCACGTCCCTGCGGACGACAAACTGATCCTCCTCAGTGACTTCAACGCAAGGGTCGGCAAAGACACAGCCCTCTGGGGAGGCGTGATTGGCAGAGAGGGGGTAGCGAAAGCCAACGCCAGTGGTACCCTACTCCTGACAAAATGTCTAGAACATGAACTTCTCATCACCAACACCTTGTTTTGCCAGAGGGACAAATAAAGACATTGTGGCAACACCCTCACTCCAAACACTGGCACCTGCTCGACTATGTCATTGTCCGAGCCAGGGATCGCAAGGATGTGCGCATCACCCATGCCATGACAGGAGCTGACGACTGCTGGACGGACCACTGCCTAATCCGATCCATTATCGACATCAACATAGCCCCAAAGCGGAGGGGGCAGCAGAAGCAGTGCTGCAAAAAAGTCAATGCCGGGGCTAAGAGAGCCCTATACTGCCAGTGCCTCACAGCTAACCTGGTATGCCTTGATGACCCTGAGACACAGAATGCCCACAGCGCTTGGTATGCCCTCCAGGCCTCCATAACCAGTGCCTGTGAAGAGACGCTTGGTCACTCAACCAGAAAACACCAGGACTGATTTGCTGAGAATGATCAGGAGGTCCAAGAACTAATAGATCGCAAGTGCAGAGTATTTCTGAGCCTTAAGCAACAACCCAACTCGGGAGCAGCAAAGCTGGCCAAGGATGAGGTCCAACAAAATTCCCGAGGCCTAAAGAACAGGTGGTGGCTGGAGAAAGCACAGGAGATACAACAACTAGCCGATAGCCATGATGTGTGAGGTTTCTTCATCACAGTCAAGGCCACCTATAGTCCAAACTCCCAAGACCTCACCCCACTTCTGGCCAAGAACAGGGAAACACTCATCAAGGACACTGAGGCAGTTAGGGCCCGCTGGAAGGAGCACTTCAAAGATCTCCTCAATTGAGACTCTGCCTTTGACTCGACCCCATCCCGCAGCATGCTACCCGCCACCACCTCAGTGAAACCCCAACGCTGCACGAGGTAGGAAAAGCAATAAGACAGCTCAAGTACAACAAGGCTATGGGAGCGGATGGAATCTCTGCTGAGGCACTAAAGTATAGCGGAGAGGCGCTGTTGGTGTGGATACATGATCTCATCTCCCTCATCTGGAGGGAGCTGAGCATGCCGGGAGATCTCAGAGATGCATCTTTAAAAAAGGGGACAAGTCCGACTGCGGTAACTACAGAGGAATCTCCCTGCTATCAGCCATTGTAAAAGTTGTCGCTAGAGTCCTCCTCAGCCGTCTTCTCCCTCTGACCGAGGAGCTCCTCCCGGAGTCACAGTGCGGAATCCATCCCCTATGGGGCACAACGGACATGATCTTTGCAGTGCGACAACTGCAGAAAAAATGCAGGGAGCAGCGCCAGCCCTTATACATGGCCTTCTTCGACCTTTCAAAGGCCTTTGACACTGTCAACCGCGAGGATATATGAAGTTTCCTCCTCCGTTTCGGATGCCTCCAAGAGTTTGTCAACATCCTCCGCCTGCTCAACGACGACAAGCAGGCTGTGATCCTTACCAACGCATCCATTACAGACTCAATCCAGGTCTGCACCGGGGGATTTCAACTACTCTAATATTAACTGGGAAAAAATTAGTGTGAAAGGTATAGAGCATGTGGAAATCCTAAAATGCATTCAGGAGAACTTTTTTAGCCAGTATGTAGCAAGCCCAACAAGGGAGAGGCAATTCTGGACTTACTTTTCGGGAATGAAGCTGGGCAGCTGAAAGGGGTATCAGTGGGAGAGCATTTTGGTGCTAGTGATCATAATTCAGTTAGATTTAGGGCAGTTATGGAAAAGGACAAAGATAGACACCAGGAATAAAAGTTCTCAATTGAGGAAAAGCCAAATTTGATAAGCTGAGAGGTGATTTAGCCATAGTGGACTGGAAACAGCTGCTTGAAGGTAAATCAGTGTCAGAGCAGTGGGAGGCATTCAAGGAGGAGATCCGGAGGGTTCAGAGCAAATATGTTCCCTTAAAGAAAAAGGGTGGGACTAACAAATCTAGAGCCCCCTGGATGTCAAGGGACATACCGGGTAGGATAAAAAAAAAAGGAAGGCTTATGACAGATACCGAGGGCTTAATACTGCAGAAACTTGAGAGGAGTATAGAAAGTGCAGGGGTGAAAGTAAAAAGGAAATTAGGAAAGCAAAGAGAGAGCATGAAACATTTTTGGCAAGTATAATCAAGGAAAACCCAAAGATATTTTATT
This sequence comes from Pristiophorus japonicus, assembly GCF_044704955.1. Taxonomy (NCBI): domain Eukaryota; kingdom Metazoa; phylum Chordata; class Chondrichthyes; family Pristiophoridae; genus Pristiophorus; species Pristiophorus japonicus. Next base: position 115,187,848 of record NC_091986.1, read on the forward strand.
AAAACATTAAGAGCAAGAGGATAACTCAAGAAAGAGTGGGGCCTATTAAAGACCATATAGGTAATCCATGTGTGGAGGCAGAAGACATGGGTATGGATATTAATTAATACTTTGAGTCTGTTTTCACAAATGAAAGAAGTGATGCAGACATTGCAATCAGGGAGGAGAGGTGTGAAATATTACATGAAATAAACGTAGTGAGAGTGGAAGTATTAAGGGGCTTAGCAGCTTTGAAAATGGATAAATCCTCAGGCCCAGATGAAATGTGTCCCAGGCTGTTAAGAGAAGCAAAAGAGGAAATAGCGGAGGCTCTGACCATCATTTTCCAATCCTCTCTGACTACAGGTGTGGTGCCGGATGACTGGAGGACTGCTAACATGGTACCTTTGTTTAAAAAGTGAGAAAGGGATAGACCGAGTAATTACAGGCCAGTCAGCCTAACCTTGGTGGTGGGAAAATTACTTCAATAAATTCTGAGGGACAAGATAAATCTTCATTTAGAAAGACACGGATTAATCAAGGACAGTCAGCATGGATTTCCAGTGGGGTTCCGCAGGGCTCAGTACTCGGTCCCTTGCTTTTTGTGGTATATATATCAATGGGTTTAGACTTGAATGAAGGGGATATGATTAAGAAGATTGCAGATGATACTAAAATCATCTCTGTAGTTGATAATGAGGAAGAAAGCTGTAGACTGCAGGAAGATAGCAATGAACTGGTCAGGTGGGCAGAAAAGTGGCAAATGGAATTCAATCTGGAGAAGTGTGAGGTAATGCATTTGGGGAGGGCAAACAAGGCAAGGAAATACATATTAAATGGTAGGACACTGAGAAGTGTAGAGAACAAAGGGGCCTTGGAGTGCATGTCCACAGATCCCTGATGGTAGCAGGACAGGTAGATAAGGTGGTTAAGAAGGCATACGGAATACTTGCCTTTATTAGCCAAGGCATAGAATACAAGAGCAGGGAGGTTATGCTTGAACTGTATAAAACACTGGTTAGGCCACAGCTAGAGTGCTGCATGCAGTTCTGGTCACCACACTACAGGAAATATATGATTGAACTAGAGATGGTACAGAGGAGCTTTACGAGGATGCTGCCTGGACTGGAGAATTTTAGCTATGAGGAAAGATTGGATAGGCTGGGGTTGTTTTCTTTGGAACAGAGGAGGCTGAGGGGAGACCTTATTAAGGTGTATAAAATTATGAAGGGCCTAGATAGAGTGGATAGGACAGATCTATTTCCCTCAGCAGAATGGTCAACAACCAGGGGGCAAACATTGAAAGTAATTGGTAGAAGATTTAGAGAGGAGTTGAGGGGAAATTTCTTCACCCAGAGGGTGTGGGTGTCTGGAACACACTGCCTGAAAGGGTGGTAGAGGGAGAAACCCTCACCACATTTAAAAAGTACTTGGATATGCACTTGAAGTGTCGTAACCTACAGGGCTACGGACCAAGAGCTGGAATGTGGGATTAAGCTGGATAGCTCTTTGTTGGCTGGTGCGGACATGGTGCTGCCTGCTCATTTACATGATTGTTGCGTGCAGCCAGCGCTAACCGCATTGTTCATTGGCTGCACGCAACAGCAGGGGCCCAAAACCATGAGAGGCTGGCATCAGATAAAGCTACGCAGCACTACCTAAAGCCAGCCTGCACCTCTTAAAGAGGAGGTGCATTGTGGCTGGAGCACATGGTGTTAGTCGTTCTACAACTGATTCTGACCTGGGAAACACTCAATAATGGCACAACATGTGTGCTCCAAGGTTCGCTGACACTGCACCGGAGGCCTTGGTGGAGGAAGTGGAAAGGCGGAGAGATGTGTTGCATGCTTAGGGGGCCAGGATGTCCTGCAGACAAATGCTCATAAGTCAGTGGGAGCAGATACCTGTGGCAGTCAATGCCAAGAGTCAAGCCCCGAGAACCTGAAGACAGTGCCGCAAGAAGTTTAATAAGACGAGTGGTCAAGTTCAGTGAATTCATCTTCAAGTGCCATATTCCACCAACTGCACCATTAGCCTCAGCCACTGGTCAATGCACCAACCCCCATCACTCACCTACCAACAATCTCTACCAATCACAACTCATGCCGAACATTCATAGCTTCACCTCACCCTCACAAACTTAGCACTGCTGCACACCCACACTTGCACACAATGGCAGTTATTGAATCATGACGGCCACATCACCCAAACAGATTGGACGCCCTCACTGACACCTTTACCTTTCTCTTGCAGGAAAAGGTGCCGCACAACCGGAGGCAGCAGCTGCTATCCGGCAAGGGACAGGTGAGCCTGCATGACATCAGCCCCATGGAGGAGATGTTGCTCACCATTATTAGAGCAGCCATTGCTGATGATGATGATGGTATCCTCATACCTAATTCTCCTTCTCACATCCCACACCTCCCACCCATCCAACAATCTTTTGTGATTTACAAGCTGCAGAGGGTGTAAGCATGCACCTCTTGCTTTTCCTTACCACAACATTACCCTTATGCCATTCTCCTTCCAAGAACTGCAACCTGGCCAGGTAGTGGTAGAAGAACAACAAGACAGTGATGATGAAGAAACGCCATCACTCGATTTCACATTTGCAGCCATCAGTTCAGATACTGACATTACGTATAATTTAGAGGATCATTTAGAGGTGGGATCTGCACGTGGTGAGATACCGGGCATGAATGGCCTGCAGCCAGGGCAGGGGGCAAGGATAGTGCCAATGCCAGCTTGTCAGAGAGCGAGGTCGCACATGAGTTCTGCTGCAGAGGACTCAGATGAGGACTTTGATGGGCAGGCTACAGAAGAAGCCTAATGGGTATACACAACAAAATGCTTGGTGCACTGAAAAGCCTGCTAGAAAGCCTGAGTTCAATGTCAAAGAGTATGGAAGAGTCCACCACCAACTTGACACAGGGCTTTGTACAGAGCTTGGAGACCATCCTTTCCAGCATGGAAGTAGTGGACAACTCCATCAAAACACTTGTGGATACAACCATAATTCAGCGTCTGATGGCCGATGTGTCAGCTTCCATTGCAGCACAAGCAGCAGCCACCCAACGTCTGAGTGCTGCAGTGAAAGCTTAGATGGCTACCATCATGGCTCTGGATTTCAGTGTTAAAATGGGCTTTCAGAGCATCACAGCAATCCAGTAATCTGTTCTCCAACAGGATTGCTGAACAGCCTCCCCACCAAAGGAGTGGAAATGGGGAAGTATTTCACAGGAGGACTAGGACAGGCAAAGGCACGTGGAAGACAGGCACTAAGGGAATGCACAAGGATAATTAGTTTACGTTGTATGCAATATGGCATGATTTCATTTATAAATTTGGTTTGGAATGTTTATTTTGTGTTGGCTTTCATTTTTACATTGTGGCCTAGTGGTCAGTGACAGAGGGAAGCTAAAGCGTGGGACTGTTGGTTAATGGGGAATTGGGGTTGCGTTTACTGGTATCACATCTGGATATGCTCCTCATGGACAACCAAATGAGAAAGGAGCTGCCTAGGTTGTCTCCTCCCTTCCTCTTCCTCCTCCCTTCTCCGCCTGATCGCCATATAGCTGGTGGCAACGGCTGTCCCCTCATGATGCCAGCACGCAACATACCACCATGAATCTTGACACCCGCTCTGCCGTTTAATTCAGGACTCAGCCAGACCGGTCCAGGCAGCGAACGCATTGTTTCAGCACACCAATGGACCATCACATTTCATGTGGCAGCATGGCTTTCATTGTACGCATGCTGCCCATGTGTGCATGGCTTGCGCACTGAAGTCATGAGCCATGTCATCAGCGGATAGCCCTTATAGCCCAGTAGTCAAACTTTGGTTTGCCGTGGTTTGGTTTGCCATCAAATGCAGATGGCATATAAACTGCCATAGAATGAAGGCAACATGACTGCTGCCAGGATACTGGGCATTGACCTGCATGATTCACGGCCTATGGCCGCACTCCAGCTGGATGCGGAGGGAGTGGAATCCCTTTTGGTTCCAGTACATGGCAGAGTTGACATGCGGCGCCCGCAAAGCGATGTGCATGCAGTCAATGGAACCCTGCACCATGGTGAGGCCTGCAATCCTAGAGAAGCCACGGACTCACCATGCCTGCTGTTCTCTGGCAAGAGAGAATGAAATGTAGTCAGCTCTCTTTGAATGCAGAGACCTCCCTTGCGTAACAGTGGTCTGCAAACTGCGAGATGTTGCAAATATCTCCAGCTCCAGCTTGGAAGGAGCTCAATGCATAAAAGTTCATCACTATAGTCACCTCCCCATCCACTGGCAAAGAGATTCTTGCCCTACTCAGTTGTGGCTACAGCAGGTGGCAGATTTCAGTGAGGACATTCTTACTAAAGCACAGACCTCTCACACATTGTTCCTCTTTGAGGTTCGGGTAGGAGAATTGCTCCCTGAGCACCCTGTGCAGATATGGGGCTAGAACCTCCACTTTTGAGCTTATCGCCCAAAAATGGGCGTTGTTTCTGGAGTGGGCTGTAAAAAACGGTTTTCAGATCACCGGCTTCTCGCCCATTCTCAAAACATCTAGTTTACATTTTTGAAAATGGGCGTTACCGTGAGCGATATCAAATGGGCGGTAGCGTTAAATTTTTTTGATCTTCTGCCAAAAAGTATGGCCGTCCTTAGCAACGGCATGGCAACGCTCGATTCCCGCGATTCTGGAGGTCAAGGGTCACCATGAAGAGGAGACAGAGAGAGAGGGAGCTCAGAGGGACTGAAGGCGTTGCTGGGTATGGTGTGGCTGCTTTGGGAGGAAGGAGGGAGACTTTAGAGCTTCACAGCAAGTAGGCAAACAAAAAGTAGCTGTTAACAGCCACATATTTTGACTGAATTTGGCCTATAATGGAGAGCGAGGAGGAGGCATCAGAGCACGCTGTAAAGACTGACGCTGGAGAGAGCAGTGAGGTGGGAGAGGAGCACATTGGAGGGTGCAAAAGAGCCAGGAGGTTCTCGGACAAGGCAAATGCCTCCCTCCTGCAGGAGGTTGAGTCACGCTGGGGTGATTTGACCCAGGGAGGGTGTGGGAAGCCCACCCCAAAGGCCTACCAGAGGATATGGATTGAGATAGCAGAGGTGGTCTCGTCGGTGACCAACAAGGTGCGTCAGGGCAACCAATGCCGCAAATGATGGAACGACCTTGTGGGATCCGCAAGAGTAAGTATTACATTGATTTACATGTACTTATGTATTTATATAATTTGATTTGTAACAGTTATGAGTGACTATCATCAGATGTGAGGTCTTGCACTTTTACCAGGAATGTTTTACTCAAAGCCTGCGGTCACGGTGCACGTCTTTAGGTAAAGAATGATAATAATCATAATAATCACGATTGCATCTGTCAGTTGTATCAGTTGTATCAGTGTCTGTGACTATACCTAGCAATGATATCACGCAATGATCTCATGCCATGTCGTCCTGTCACCTTTTACAGAAGAAGCTATCGACGATGAGGTCCATGCAGAGGCGAACGGGTGGGGGGCCACCAATCCCCAGCGACATCACAGAGATGGAGGGATGAGTGCTGGGGAAGCACCCCCGGACAGCCATGGACGCATCTGCAGACACTGAAGTGATGCCACGTTAGTAAAGCTTACACCATTGCATGATGTAAAGTCAATAGATGCCACACCAACTCATATCCGAACAATCATATATGATAGATGATTTCTAAAAGTGTCATCGAAATAATGTTGGCCTAATGAAAATCATTGTAATGCACAATGTGTTGATGGTCATGAAATGTGATGTCTGTGATGATTTTGAGAGCGGTGGTGCTTTTGTCGTGCATATGCTGTGTGTAGCGCTGGACTCACCTTGTCACCCTAGCACCCACTTCTCCTCTAACAACCTCATTTGTGTCTTGCAGCTCAGCCAGCAGTGCTGCCCCAGGCAAGGCCACAGAGGCCAGAAAGTGGGGGTGTAGGGCAGGAATTGGCGGACGATCCTACTATATCTGGTGCTGAGGAGGTCCGATTGTCGCCCATTAATCTGCTGGGAATGTTCTCCACGGATGAGAGCGTGGACTTCGAAGAACCTGCATCACCACACTCCAGAGGCCACTCCACCCCAAGGCCATCTAGTGGTCCTCCGGTCATTCCCGCCTCCACTCTGGAGGTGCCGGCCCCAAGCACCTCTTCACAGGACACCCCATTTGTCCCCAGGATGGCACTGACCCCACAGAAGTCTCGTGGATGTTGCAGGTCTGTTCCACGAGCAGGACATGACAGCAGAGAGATAGTACAGTTGTCCAGGAGGACTGTAGACATTGGTGACCAGCTTATCGAAGCTTTGGGGGGCATATCCCGACACCTGGCCACCATGACCGAGTACATTCCACGCAAAGCAGAGTCCCTGGATGCGATAGCCAGGAACACTGCTGCCACAGGCCTCCCAGTGGTCCCAGCGCACGGCACTCCACCCCTAGGTTCCGCACCACCATTGCGGAAGACAGATGAGAGCAAGGACCAAGATCCTGCTTCTGCATCAGAGAATGTTGCCCCCTCGACACCTCCCGATCCAGTACCCGTGCAACCAACGCATCTGCCATCATTCCCCCCCCCCAATGAGTCACCGCTGAGGAGCTCCTCGGCCAGCCGTCGTGGAGCGAGGAGGGGAAGGGGTAAAGGTGAGGAGAAGAAGGAGAGGGGGGAAGGAAAGTGAGGTGCATGTGCGCAGGTGATAGCTGTGTTATATCTCCATCTGGGTGTATGCAATTTTTTGCAATGTATGAGGGCTGTAGACTACGCTCCTGCTTTGCCTTTGTATTCTGTATTGCTGGACATGTTGAACATGTGATTGATGTCAATGGTGGAAAAAGCGGGGTGTGGGCGGGGTTTGGGTGTTAGTGTCTGTGATACTTATGATTTCAGACCAACGTTGGTATTACATTTTTGTTATTGAAAATAACCTTGTTGTGCATTGTCTCAGATAGCTGGACCATTACACACTGGTGATTCCTTACCATGAAAGGGTTAAATACAACTTAACATCAATCAACGTAAACTTTAACTGGCACCAAAGTTGTGGGCACCATTGATATCTGAGCTGCACACACACAGCAGTGTGTCAGCGTTGTCACTCACATCAGCGCTCTTTCAGTCAAATCTTTCCGATACCAGCTTCTCACGTAAGAGTGGGATTTAACAAATGCCAGCCACACCGCTGCCGTTCGTTCTGGTTAGTTCCACTTTTTGTGGGCGGTATTTTGAGCGAGCGATATTGTGGGCGATATGTGTGCGAGGTGGTGAAATTGAAGATGGGTGATTTCCATGGATTGTGCAGAAGCCTTGAAGTCAGGAAAAAGGCCTTCAGCACCTGCCACATCATTCCCTGGTGACATTTGCAACTTTAAACAACTACAGGAAGCACCAGACACTTGTATAATCATAGCAACAGCCAGAAGGAATCAACAAGCAACTAACCTGTAAGTAGTTGGTGATCCCTTTAATCATCATCATAGGCAGTCCCTCGAAATCGAAGACTTGCTTCAATTCTAAAAATGAGTTCTCAGGTGGCTGTACAGTCCAATGCGGGAATTACAGTCTCTGTAACAGGTGGGGCAGACAGGGGTTGAAGGAAAGGGTGGGTGGAAGGCCTGGTTTGCCGCACGCTCTTCCACTGTCTGCGCTTGGTTTCTGCATACTCTCGGCGACGAGACTTGAGGTGCTCACCGCCTTCCTGGATGCTCTTCCTCCACTTTGGGCGGTCTTGGGCCAGGGATTCCCAGGTGCCGGTGAGGATGTTACACATTATCAAGGAGGCTTTGAGGGTGTCCTTGAAGCGTTTCCTCTGCCCACCTGGGGATCGCTTGCCGTGTAGGAGTTCCGCATAGAGCACTTGCTTTGGGAGTCTCGTGTCAAGCATGTGGACGATGTGGTCCGCCCAACGGAACTGGTTGAGTGTGGTCAGTGCTTCAATGCTGGGGATGTTGACCTGAGCGAGAACACTGACGTTGGTACGCCTATTCTCCCAGGGGATTTGCAGGATCTTGTGGAGGCAGTGCTGTTGGTACTTCTCCAGCGCTTTGAGGTCCTTGCTGTATATAGTCCACGTCTCTGAGCCATATCAGAGGGCGGGTATCACTACTGCCCTGTAGACCATAAGCTTGGTGCCAGATTTGAGGTCCTGGTCTTCAAACACTCTCTTCCTCAGGCAACCGAAGGCTGCGCTGGTGCACTGGAGGCGGTGTTGGACCTCGTCATCGATGTCTGCCCTTGCTGATAGTAGACTCCAGAGGTATGGAAAATGGTCCACATTGTCCAAGGCCGCTCGTGGATTTTGATGACTGGGAGACAGCGCTGTGCAGTGGGGTCAGGTTGTTTAAAGATCCCTTTAAATAGCATTGATGGGGGGTGTCTTTCCTGCTGCTGAATGCGTGTTCAGCTGTGCAAGTTTAAGCTGGGAGCATTGAACTCCAAAATAGTAGCAATGGCGTCAAATCAGATTGCACGCTGATTGGCATTGTGATCTGCCTACTTTGCATACTTCCGGTGGATGCTCACTGAACGCGGGCTAATGCCCTCACTAGTATGGCGTCACAAGTGTGCGTGTGCATGGCAAGTACCATTTTGGACCTCTAAGGGCACTCGCAGTGCCCAAAAAACGACTGCTAATAATCTGAATTTTCCTCCGGGAGTCTGCTAGGTATGGTTGTGGTGCAAGTGCTACAAGTGAGATAACTCATCCGGCAGAAATCCTACTTAGGTATTTCCTTTGTGTACTAAAATTATACATAGTGCATAGAGGATATCTTTCCTCTTGTTTGAAGTGTAAAAATGGGTTGGCCTTTAGAATTCTGACATGCTACTCCCAATGATTCAGAGAATTTCTCCAGTAAGTTAGCTGAGCCATATATGTATTGACCAGGAAAGTTCCAGATTTTGTCCCTGGTTGTGCATTAATAACTGATCACAGCTAATGCACCAATAGAGGTACTACAATTGGGCACATTGTACCTGTGTTAGGGAGTGAAAAATCAGAAATGTTTCCCACACCTGATTGCTATGAGATGACCCTGCTGGAATAGTGTCTGTGTGTGCGTGTCTGTGTGCATGTGTGTCTATGCATGTGTTTGTGCATGTGTACGCGTGGGTTTGTACACGGATGAAGGGTGAAGATAGGATTGGGCTCAGCTGTGATGACCCCACAATCAAATAACCAACTGGCATTCACTGTCAAGACTTACACATAAATAATGACAATAGGGTGAGACACTAGAAAGCAAATGTCATCATTAGAACCATATTCCAGTAAGGAGTCAACGTTTTCAAGAGGAGAAGAGAGAAATTTATAGAGAAAAATTGGCAATAAAACCAGTATTTTGAGTCAATTTGCAGCCAATTTTTCTAATGTCGATCCCATCACTAAAATGAACAGTGGGGCTGAGAGGTTGGGGGAAAAAGGGTAAGTAAACTGTACTATGTTTTATAAAAGATATGAGGGCAATTTTATCCCAGAGTTAGACCGGTGCGTGAGGGGCCCAGAATAATGGGCACATACTCATGAGAACCTGAGCAGCAGTAATTTAAAAAGTTCAAACATCATCCAGAAAAAGTCTAAAAACACTCACTCTTTAAATCAACTGCCACCAGACCTCGCCGTTCCTAGCAACCCTGGATACCTAATTTCCCCCAGACATTGTTTAACTTGGTCCTGCACAGCCAAATGTCAGGAAATTGTGTGCAGGGCATCCACAATATTGTAATGGTGCGCCAGCCTGTTTTGGATAAGAATGTCTGCCACTTGCCCCAGTGCTCACTCTATACTTCAGTGCTATGTACAATGGGCGGAAGTCATTCTGGACTGATCTCTGCCATTTTGATATTGTGTTGTGTTTGACTCTGCCTGTTTCTGGAGCCGTGCTGTATTTCAGATGGAATGTTAAACTGAGGCCTTGTCTGCCTATTCTGATAGTTCATGTAGATGTAAAAGATACAATGTCACCATTCAAAGAAAAGCAAAGAGTTATCTAGGCCACTGTTCCTCCCTCAACCAACATCACCATAAAATAAATTAATTGTTCATTCATCTTATTTATTGTTTGTGGGTCGTTTTTCTGTGCAAGTTGGCTACTGTGTTTGTCTACAAATTAACATTCATGTACAGAACTGGAACTTTAAAAAAAAATCAGCTGCTGTCATGTGTCATGTTATGCTGCAGCTTGCTACCAAGGCCTATAACAACAATTTCCCTCCCTCTCCCAAGTCAGATTCTCATACACAGGGAGGAATTCTTCTAGGAGATGACTGCGTTATTGCTTCTTTCACCCGCAGGCACCAGCTCAGATACTGGCACTATGCATTTCTTAGAGGTTAGGCTAGTAGATGGGTCTGCACAGGGCGATGCACTGGGGCCTTGTGGGCTGCAGCAAGCCCAAGGGAAAGGCAACCTCAAGAGCAATCTCCCTGGAGGGGGAGTTCGCGCGCAAGTTCTGCTCCACAGGACTCAGAAGAGGATCTCAATAGAGGCATTCACACAAATGGTGTTGGCCATGCACTCTGACATCATAGGTGCAATGGCTAGGGTGCCCAAGAGCCTCTTGGCAGTGGTACGGAGCGTGGAGGAGTCCACCTCCAGCATTGCAGAGAGCTCTGCGCGCACCATAAAGCCCATCATTGCCAGTCTGCAGATGATGGTTGACTCCCAGAGCGACCATGCGGATCCAGATCTCATGACACGTGTCATGGGCGACATTGCAGCACAGGTGGAAGCAACGCAATGTCTTAGTGCTGTGTTGTAGACAATAGTTGGTGGCATTGAAGCTCAGACTGCTCTCACACAGTCTCAGCTTGATGCTATGCTTAGTCTGATTGGTGTCATGCGGTCAATGACTGCTGACATCGAGTCTCAGACTACTGTCATGCAGTCTCAACCGAATACCACACTGCCATCGCCGTTGGGTCCATCACAGTTCACCAGGGATCTCACTCCAGCAGATAGGTAGGGATGCTGAGGTGCTGCCCTGGGGAAGTGGCACTGGGTCAGTGGAGCAGGAACCTGCTGTCCTCTCTCAGGATGACAGCATTCCTGAGCCCAGCACTGCCACTCCGCCATTGCACTTTTCGCTGACTGTCACCCAGCCAGCCCAAACTGCCGGAGGTGGTGCAGTCTACAGTCAGGCTTTCCAGGCCCAGAGCTGGTCAAAGGCGCCCTGCAAGGCCATCTGTAGTCTGGCCCTGACACACAACACCTTCCACCAGCCATGCTGCAGCCAGAAGGGACACTGTGGAGGAGCACTAGATCAGTTAAAGCAAAGACGGGATATAAGGAAATGCACAAGGGTGATTAGTAAATACATTATGTAAGCGATGGTTGTTCTGATAGAAATTTGGATTGGAATGTTTAATCTTTGCTGTTGTCTCTCATTTCAGTTTTGGGGCTTTGGAATGGAAGGGAAAAAGAATGTGATCATGAGAATGTCCAGACGAACCGAGAAATGGGACGGAATTCACTGGAACCGATCTCTGCCCTTGCAGAATCGTGATGGGCTCACTGCCTCTTCCGTCGCTGTTGTTGCTGCTCCTGCTCCTCCTCCATCTGCTTCTCCTCACGCTCTTCCTCCTCCTCCTCCTCCTCAGGTGGTGTAGCTATGCCTGGTGGCCCCATGATGGCCAGGTTGTGCAGCATGCAGCAGATGATGACGAATGGGGACACCCGCTCAGGCGAGGCGAATACTGGTGGGCTCCTTCAGAGCGGTCAAGTCAGTGGGACCATTGCTTGAGCACTCCGATGGTCTGCTCAATGATGTTCCTGGTGGCGGCATGGCTCTCATTATATGGGAGCTGGGTAGGAATTGTGGGGTTGCGGAGGGGAGTCATGAGCCAGGTGGAGAGCGGATAGCCCTTGTCCCCGAGCAGCCAGCCGCAAGCTTGATGTAGTGACTGGAACAAAGCTGGCATACCGGTCAAGATAGTGGGCATTGACGGTGAGGATTCTGTGTAGCTGGTTGCACACCAACTTCACATTCAGTGAGTGGAAGCCTTTGCGGTTACGGAAGATCTCAGGATTGTAATGCGGTGCCTGCAAAATGGCACCCTGCACCATGGGGAAGCCCTCTATCCCAGCAAAGCCACATGCACACTCGTGCTGCTTCTCTCTGCGCATGGGGAAGGAGATTTATTCCCTCCTCCTTCTGTATTGAGCATCTGTGACCTCGCGGCTGGAGCAATGGACAGCAAACTGGGAGATGTTGGAGACGTCTCCTGTCGCTCCCTGGAATGATCCATTGGCATAGAAATTGAGCGCGGTGGTGACCTAACTGCCTCTGAGAGAGTCGTCCTCACCTTGGTCTGCAGCTCAAGGTCTGGTTGCAGCAGATGACAGAGCTCTGTGACCATGTCCTTGCTGAAGCGTAGCCTTCAAACACTGTTCCTCAGTGAAATTAATGGAGGGGAACTGCTGCCGGAATACCCTGGAGGGTAAGATCTCTTGTTGCCAGCCCTGTTGGGCCTGCTCCCTCTGACCACATTTTGCTGCCTTTCTCCCTGTGCCTCTCCCTGTCTTTCTCCCTGTGCCTCTCCCTGTGCTGCTCCACATGTGTCTCCCTGTCTTGCCTCATGTCCTTCTCCCTACCTTTCTATCTCTGCATTTGTCTTCGCCTTTGTTTTCGCCTAAGTACCTCTGACGGTGGCGTCATAGCAGGAGGTCGAGTACCAACATAGCCCCCATGAAATTAGAGAAATGTGATTTAAAATGTGCCCTGAATGATACGGGGTATAGTTAAGAGGCAGAACAGTCCTTGAAGTCAAAATCGCTGTGATCTGTCGACCAGCCACTCTGCCTATGTGTTAGCAAGCTGCAAAGAGTAATGGCCAACAGAATTTTTTTTCAGATGACTTCTTTAAATAGCGCTGCTCCAGCCGATTCCCGACTCCAACTCGACAGCTGAAGCTGTCATTGTCACTGTGAGGGTGCGCCGATGAATTTCACTTCTGAGCTGACAACGGGATGCTGCGCACGGCGATGACGTCATTATCTCCGTGTGTAGCCGAGCGGGCACTTCCGGCAGGAGTGAGGCACTACCTCGTACCACCTCCACAAACCCTTGCCAAATTCCATGGGGGGGGGAGGGGGTGGTGCTGTATTGGCCTCGCCCGGGCGAAAAACATTTTGCTCTCTGTTAGCGCCTCCCGGAGGTAATGACAGGTACACAAGAGGCCAATTTTGGCTCACAACCTTTCTCCACTATCACCTGATGCTGAACAGGACACAGGGCATCAGCACCTGAGCGCGTTGCTGCCCAGGAGGCCACGGGTGGCCTCACCATTGCCAGATTTACTTCACTTGATGCTGCTCCATGATGTGCCAGGTTGGCACCACCCCACACCAACAACATTAAGCATCCCGACAATGCCCAAGTCATTCCTTTCACACACATCGCCATTGCGAGGGGGTACTGTTATGTCTCACTATTCACTGCAACTAACTAAGCCACTTCCAAAGGCGCACACAAATAGATCCAAGAACGGAAAGTGTTGAAAATAAAGGTTTCAGGCCCAGAAATTGCGTACCGTCCCGTTTGGAGGCGGTAAAAGCTGCGAGGCGGGAGTTCCTGCACCAGAGCGGAAGTATCACCGCACGACCTATATTCGACTTACCGCCCCCGAGAGCAAGTGGAGCACAAAATATCGCTCTCCACTTGCTCAGTGAGATGGGAGCTGGGCGGAAAGACTCTGTGAAGGGTGCAACGCTACATGATGGGATGCATAGCTCTGCCGTATAGACAGGGACCTCCCCTTCATTAAAGGGAGGGCCAAGTTGCCGAATCTGCCGGCGGGAAACGGGGCCATCTCTGGACCACTAGGAAGCGGGGTGCCATGGCAGAAGCGAGGCACACAAGCAAAGTGCCAGGCTGCAAGATCGTGGCACGGACCCTACCATCAAGGATGAAGAAGGTTGCGACCGGTAAGTCGGCCATTTTGTTTTTACATTCCCCACCTCCCTTTAATTATCACCCCATGAGCAGCCGACAGCCTGGTACGCTCCCTCTGAAGCTGTTGTGGGCATCGCCTGGCACAGCTTCAGTGAACGCTACTGAATTTTCGCTCCGGGACGAAAATTTTGCAGGTGTTGGTAGCGGTGCCGCAACTGGGCGAAAAGTCGTTTGCGCCCCATTAGTGCCCCAGGGGGTGCTAACAGGAGGCGCAAACGCCCCAAATTTCTCCCCCTCAATATTTGACAGCACATTGACAAAAAATTTACATGAACATTGGATAAAACATCCAAGCGACTATCCTTATGTGTTTTAGTTGGTATGATTGAACTAGGATGAGAATGAGTATGAGGAGTGGCTAGTGAGATGGGGATGTGATAATGTAGATAGAGAGGGATGGGTGTCGGTGCAAGATAGGTTGGTGTGAGTAAGAATGTGCAGTAGTAGAGTAAGGAAGGCAGAGTGATAGGGATGTAATGAGAGGCACAGGAGGATGAAGGTGAGTGTGGCTTTGTACTAATGTTTTGTTTATAATGAGATCATTGAAAGGTTTGTGCCACTGCACTCAGGTCCCCCTGACGACATCCCTGCATGTGCTCTCCTGTGCAACGTGCAACCAGGCTGTGTTGGTCTCCTGGAAAGGTCTCTTCTGCCCATGGGAAGGGAAGAGAACCTTTCTGCGTGCTCTGACTCCCTTCATAAGCATATGGAAGGAGTCGTGGGAGAACCTTGGTGCAGCCCGGCACCTCTGTGCAGTCATTGTCAGTGGTTGCAGCACCTCAATGCTGTTGAACACTGGCAGCACAAACATCAAAAGTAAGGTGGCCATGGTCCCTTTAAGGAAACCAGCTGATGACACGTCATGAATGACATCACCAGACCCGTTTCCTCTAATTGAACCTGGAAATGCGCTGGGCGGGCTTAACAAGCCCTGTCAACTTAAATTCATTTTATGCAGCGCGACCCACCACCGACATTGCCCGCATCGGATCTGCTGAGGTGAGTAAAATCCCGGCCCTTTATCCTGTACAAGTATATCAATTGTCTGAGAGTGGGCAGGACAGCAAAAGGCTTGTCTGACTGGCAAGGAGGATGGAGCCAAGCCACACAATACATATAACATCAGTGCTTGCTCCTTTCATACTCCAGTGGCCAGCAGAAAATTGGCTCATAATTGATACAGGCACATTTCCAGACCAAGTAAGAAGCAAATACTGTGCTGCTTGGTTAGCATCTCTCCTAGAAACTAAATAAGAGATCAGCTCACTACGGAGTTTTCAAATGGCCTAACTTAAGATTGAAGTTCATCAATATACATTTAGACCCTGAAGAATTTCTAAGGTGATTTTCTCTTCAATTGGACTTCTTATGGATATAGAATCATATAATAATACAGGATTGAAGGAGGCCATTCGACCCATCGAGTCTGTGCCGGCTCTTTCCAAGCACAATCCAGTTAGTCCCACTCTCCTACTCTTTCCCCTTATCCCTGCAATTGCTCAAATACCGCTTTGAAGGCTGCTGCTGAATCTGTATCCACCACCCTATCAGGCAGTGCATTCCAAATCCGAACCACTCATTGTGTAAAAAAGAGTTTCCTCTGGTTCTTTTGCCAATCACCTTCAACCTATGCCCTCTGGTTATCGACCCTTCGACAATTGGAAACAGTTTCTCCTTATTTACTTTATCTAAACCACTCATGATTTTAAACACCTCTATCAAATCTTCTCTTAGTGTTCTCTGCTCCAAGGAGAACAACCTCAGCTTCTCCAGTTTATCCATGTAACTGTAACCCTTCATTCCTGGAACCATTCTAGTAAATCTCTTTTATACCCTCTCCAAAGTCTTCACATCCTTTCTAAAGTGTGGTGCCTAGAATTGGGCGCAATACTCCAGCTGGGGCTGAACTAGTATTTTATATAGGTTTAGCATAACTTCCTGGCTTTTGTACTTTATTGGCTGGAAATTCAACAACCTTATGCCCGTTTATTCGGCGATATTTTGCCGTTTTTGGTGAAAAATGGTGATCCGCTAGTTTTGCCGAAGTCTTGCACCAGCAGTTTTTCAATACTGCTGAAAAGCGGATCGCCAGCGTGCAAAACTGGAAATACCACTATTGCTTTAAATTTAACTTTTGGCGCACCCATATTCTGGGTGAAAAAAACACCCGAAAAAAACCTGCGTTGCAGCCCTAAGAACAGTGTAGGTATGAAGACCTGCAAAAAGATAAGTTAAAGTTTTTATTTTAAAATTCTTTTTCAGTGATTCAATAGTTAAGTGTCTTGTGAATGTTTTGTGATTTTTATTTTTTGTCTTGCAATTTTCTTTGTGTGTTTCCTCCCCTCCCAAACAGCGGTAATTGGCCTCGAACTAAAGTTGGCAAGGACCGCGGTTTCCGTCATGAATCCTCGTGCAAAGCCGATTTTTACCGCTGGCTGCATTTTCTAACGAAACTTAGGCCTTTAAAAAATGGCGGTGTGATTAACGATATTTACACGGGCTAGACTTTCCCTAAAGCCCCTCAACGCCCGATTGCCACCCAGAAAAACCGCTAACATTTTGCAACTAACGCTGGTGAGAATTTCCATAATTAAGGTAAAAAATATCACCCGGCGAGAAAATGGATCTTGCACCAGTATTCTCGGCAATTTCTCGGCGGTTAAAGATGAAACTAGGTGAAATGGGCGGTTCTTAAAATTTTTCTAAAAATTTACTCTGAGGCTCTTAGGGAGGGAGGAAAACTTTAAAAAAACACTTCACGAAAAAAAAACATTAAAAAACATTCCCAAGACAGTTTTACAGTTAATCGCCATTTTACAATTTAATAAAAATAAATAAAGAACCTTTAACTTACCTTTCTTTGTAGGGTACTCACCTACTGCCCTGTTTCAGCTGCTTTTACAGGGCGGTTCCCTCGGCGATCTGGACGGGCTTCTGTTGAGGCCAAACTTACGCCATGGCGATTTTCTCAGCGGTGCATGTCAGCAGTTTGTTCCCAGCGGGCGTTTCGAGATGTCGGCGGTTCCATTTAAAAAGTAAGGGGGAAACTTTCGCCGGGCGGATTCTCTCACAAAAACAGCTGTACCGCTGAGAAAACCGCCGAAAATGAAGGCAAAAGTCCCCCCAGAGCCTCTAACTATAAACCCCAGGATCCCATCTACTTTATCAACTCCTTTATTAACCTGCCCTGCCACCTTCAAAGATTTGTGCGCCAGCATCCCCAGGTCTCTCTGTTTTCGCATCCCCGCAAATACTAGCATTTGAGGTCATCTCAACCTCTTTGATCATAAGAACATAAGAACATAAGAAATAGGAACAGGAGTAGGCCATACGGCCCCTCGAGCCTGCTCTGCTATTCAATAAGATCATGGCTGATCTGATCATGGACTCAGCTCCACTTCCCTGCCCGCTCCCCATAACCCCTAACCCCTTATCATTTAAGAAACTATCTATTTCTGTCTTAAATTTATTCAATGTCCCAGCTGCCGCATCTCTCTGAGGCAGCAAATTCCACAGATTTACAACCCTCTGAGAAGAGCTTTCTCCTCATCTCAGTTTTAAATGGGCGGTCCCTTATTCTAAGATTATGCCCCCTAGTTCTAGTCTCCACTATCAGTGGAAATATGCTCTCTGCATCCACCTTGTCAAGCCCCCTCATAATCGTATACATTTCGATAAGATCACCTCTCATTCTTCTGAATTCAAATGAGTAGAGGCCCAACCTACTCAATCTTTCCTGATAAGTCAACCCCCTCATCTCCGGAATCAATCTAGTGAACCTTCTATGAACTGTCTCCAAAGCAAGTATATCCTTTCGTAAATATGGAAACCAAAACTGCACGCAGTATTCCAGGTGTGGCCTCACCAATACCCTGTATAGCTGTAGCAAGACTTCCCTGATTTTATGCTCCATCTCCTTTGCAATAAAGGCCAAGATTCCATTGGCCTTCCTGATCACTTGCTGTACCTACATACTATCCTTTTGTGTCTCATGCACAAGTATCCGCAGGTCCCGCTGTACTGCAACACTTTGCAATCTTTCTCCATTTAAATAATAACTTGCTCTTTGATTTTTTCTGCCAAAGTGCATGACCTCACACTTTCCAACATTATACTCCATTTACCAAATTTTTGCCCACTCACTTAGTCTGTCTATGTCCTTTTGCAGAATTTTTGTGTCCTCCTCACACATTGCTTTTCCTCCCATCTTTGTATCATCAGCAAACTTGGCTACATTATGCTCAGTCCCTTCTTCCAAGTCATTAATGTAGATTGTAAATAGTTGGGGTCCCAGCACTGATCCCTGCAGCACCCCACTAGTTATTGGTTGCCAACTAGAGAATGAACCATTTATCCTGACTCTCTGTTTTCTGTTAGTTAACCAATCCTCTATCCATGCTAATATATTACCCCAACCCCATGAACTTTTATCTTGTGCAGTAACCTGTTATGTGGCATCTTGTCAAATGCCTTCTGGAAATCCAAATACATCACATCCATTGGTTCCCTTTTATCCACCCTGTTCGTTACATCCTCAAAGAATTCCAGTAAATTTGTCAAACATGACTTCCCCTTCATAAATCCATGCTGACTCTGCCTGACCAAATTTTGCTTTTCCAAATGTTCTGCTACTGCTTCTTTAATAATGGACTCCAGCATTTTCCCAACCACAGATCATGCAGGGGAAAGAATTGAATAGTTTTGCAAAATGGACAAATTAACCTTTCAACTAATTACATTTGCTTCAAAGATAGACATCCAGGGAATGCTCATTTAGGATCTTGGATTTTGGATTTAGGATTTTGCATCCTGGTCATTAATAAATTTCTCTAACTTAATTTTAAAAAGAGATCTACAATCAATGTCAAATAACTTTCACATTTCAAATTCATTGTCATTCATCTGCTGTTGCCTCAACATTAGTATTCACATTGAATGCCTAACATTCTGAGTTGAATCTGAAACACCTATGTCCACACAGCCTTAGCTAGTCTTCTCTCTATTCAGAATCTTCCAGATTTTATTAAGAGCCCTTCACCCTAATAATTCTCACTATTTGTTGGCATTTTGTGGCATTGTTTTAAAACAAAAACTCTATCCTGCTTCCATTGGTAGCTGTTTTACACAAGGTGAAGATGCTTGTGGATCTCCCTGTGGCCATTTTGGAATTATTATTTTGTAATTTCAGGTAAAACACAATAAATATTAAAATATCACGTGTTGGGAGGCAAATATCTTGTTGAATTTTAGTATTATCAAGTATAATAGAAGGGTTTTATGAACTTCAAAGTCTCACTTTTCTTCAAAGAGGCTTGAAAGATTTTGCTTTACTGAAGATTGTGTTTCAGTCAGTAACCTTCATCACCTAACCTTTAACACAGTCTCCTATTGTAACCTGACTGACCTACTTCTTTTCATGTTGTTGATGGTGAGTCAAATAATCCTCATTTAGCTCTTTAAACTATCCCTCTCTGATTCAGGAGGGTTGCACTTATGACCCTAACAGTGTACATTTTAAGTTTGTTAACACTTCCCAAGATTAAGCTTAACTGAAATGAATCTTTCATATGTTTGCTTCTTTATACAAATAAACAAATCACAAAACCTGAATGTTGGGTTGGATGTCATTAGTTGTGACACAGATATTAATTGCCAGGCAAGTTAACTTTTTAACCAAAACATGAAAAAGAATTGTTCGGGAAATTCTGATTGTTGCCCCTTTTGATAGCTTAATTGGCCAAGGCAAAGAGTGGATGAGCTATATTGACCAAGAAAGTGCCAGCTTCAATCGTCAGTTATTGCTGAGATATTAATTTTAGCTAGGTTGCGACAGTAAGCTTCAGTATGCCTGGGCGATGGTGGGGTGGGGGGTGGGGGGTGGTGTTGCTGGGGTGGAGGTTGGGAGGGAGGGAATGCTGTCAGGCTTGTTGCTGTTCAGTGCCAGTGTGAAAATATTAGGCTGGGACAGGATCAGATTTGGCTGTGATTACCGTCCTCTGCTCCCCATCAGCAATTGAATAATCTGACAACATTCAGTGATTTAAGCTCATGCATGAAGAAAAGCCATTTCCCAAGCACACTGAATTTTATTACATTTCTAAATCTACTAGAGTGGCAAAAACCTAAAAGGAGCAGCGCCAGAGAGAGGCAGCTGATAAAAAGCACTCGAGTCTCCAGCGGCAAAAGTTTAAAAGGAGTGGCGGTAGAGAGAGGAATGGCGGAGCCTGAGGAATCAGAGCCAAGTACTTAATTTATCATTTATCTTAAGTATTACGAAGATAATATCCTTTTGATAAACAAATAGACCTAAATATTGGGTACACATAAATATTTAATGAATAAATAATCAGCGGAATTAATTGCTAATTAATTTGAAATCAAACTAACCCATCAACTAATTAATACTCGACCTGAAGTGACTCTATTAGCTCTAGAAATAAATTACTGCTAACAATAAATACAGAAATAAATAAAATATTAGAAATGGCAGCACAGGCAGTGTGTCAGGACTGCAGTTATGTGAGAGTTTGTGTACACCGAGACAGTCCCGGATGTTGACTTCCACAGTAAATGTCCCTGCCTTGAGACAGTCCAACTCAGAGACATTATGCTGGTGAGGGGCCCTGGACAGTGGGAAGGGAGCAGGTAAAAGGGCAGATTTTCGGACACCAGGTGCTGATTTTGCTATTCCCATTTACACCTCTTCTAGACCCATCTTTTGTTTCTTTACTTGTCCCATTACGACCAACTTTTGCCTTGCACCATCATTCCTTTTGTCATTCAATCTCTCCTGCCTTCCACCCCATCACTTTTGTTTTTTTCCTCCCATTTTTCCCCTTTCATCTGCCTCTGCACTTCCTTAAAATCTACTACATCTCTAACTTTTCCAAGTTCTGATGAAAGGTCATCGACTTGAAACATTAACTCTGTTTCTCCCTCCACAGATGTTGCCTGCTGAGCATTTCCAGCATTTTTTGCTTTTATTTCAGATTTCCAGCATCTGCAGTATTTTGCTTTTGTATTAGTTAATAATCTAACAGTAAGGAAATATTTATCCAACAATGGTGATAATATGATCAAATTCAATGTTAGGTTTGAAAAGAAGAAACTTAACACAGATAGTAAGGACTAAAAATTGTTTAGCACCCCGTTTGGGGTGATAGCTTTTGTGGGAGTGCAGAAGTATTGCTGGGCGAAAAAGATTTCCAGCTGACGGGAGCTTCCGCTTTAGCGCTCCATGAGGAAAGTGGAGCACTAAATCAAGCCCTAGCACTTCCCTTCGAGTGCTAAAGGGAGTGAGAGGGGCGGTAGTGGCAATATTTTGTGCAGCACGCTGCCATCTGTATAGGCTCCTTCCCTCCCTTAAAGGGAAGGGCTAATGCTGGGGTGACTGAGTTTTCCTGCTGTCTGTGTTGGGCCACGGCACCTGCACTACGTCCATAGCAGCCCCAAGCATTCTAAGAGAGTGCAGGGCTGAGCAATCGCGGGGTCCAAAAAATGCAAAATACACTACACTCATGACATAATTGAATTTTGCCATACCTGACCATCGCTGCCTTTAATTAGTGCTCCCCAAGCAGACAGTGTAATGAAATCTCTTAAACTCAATTAAAGGGGAAAAAGTCACTGGTGGGCGTAGTCTATAGGCCCCCTAACAGTAGCTACACTGTTGGATGGAATATAAGTTTATATAAGACGGAATACAGTTTTGGTCTCCGTATTTAAGGAAGGATATGCTTGCATTGGAGGCAGTTCAGAGAAGGTCCACTAGGTTGATTCTGGAGATGAGGGGGTTGACTTATGAAGATAGGTTGAGTATGTTGGGCCTATACTCATTGGAGTTCAGAAGAATGAGAGGTGATCTTATCGAAACATATAAGATAATGAGGGGGCTCGACAAGGTGGATGCAGAGAGCATATTTCCACTGATAGGGGAAACTAAAACTAGAATAAGGAGCCACCCATTTAAAACTGAAATGAGGAGGAATTTTTCTCTCTGAGGGTTGTAAATCTGTGGAATTCTCTGTTCCAGAGAGCTGTGGAGGCTGGGTCATTGAATATATTTAAGGCAGAGATAGACAGATTTTTGAGCGATAAGGGAGTAAAGAGTTATGGGGAGCGGGCAGGGAAGTGGACCTGAGTCCATGATCGGATCAGCCATGATCGTATTAAACAGCGGAGCAGGCTCAAGGGGTCGTATGGCCTACTCCTGCTCCTATTTCATATGTTCTTATGTGAGAAGAAAGGTGAAAGAGAGAAACCAGGAAATTGTAGACCTGTTAGTCTGACATCTGTTGGGGTGAAGTTATTGGAATCTATAATTAAGGACAGAGTGATGAAGCACTTAGAGAAATTTGAGCTGATTAGAGGGAGCCAACATTTGTAAAGGGTAGGTCATGTCGAACAAACTTAATTTAATTTTTTGAGGAATAACTAAAGTAGCAGATAGGAATGTCTATGGATATAGTTTATATGGAATTCCA
Source organism: Pristiophorus japonicus (assembly GCF_044704955.1). Classification (NCBI taxonomy): domain Eukaryota; kingdom Metazoa; phylum Chordata; class Chondrichthyes; family Pristiophoridae; genus Pristiophorus; species Pristiophorus japonicus. The sequence goes on from NC_091986.1 coordinate 115,210,271, forward strand.
GAAGGTATTCAATAAGGTCCCACGTAAGAGATTGTTAGCCAAAATTAAAGCTGATGGAATTGAAGGCAAAATATTGACCTAGTTAGGAGATTGATTAGTCAGTCGAAGGCAGAGAGTATAGATAATGGGTATGTACTCAAATTAGAAGGAAGTGACTAGTGGTGTCCGACAAGGATCTGTGCTGGGGCCTCAACTATTCACGATATTTATTAATGATTAGCTAACATAATAGAAAGCTATATATCCAAGTTTTCCAATGACACAAAGATTGGTGGCATAGTAAGTAATGTAGACTGAAGCATAAAATTACAAAGAGACATTGATGGATAAAAGAAGTGGGCAAAACTGTGGCAGATAGGTTTTAACACAGGGAAGCATGAGGTCATCCATTTTAGACCAAAAAGGATAGATCTGAGTATTTTTTTAAATGATAAAAAAGTAGAAATAGTAGAGGTCCAAAGAGATTTAGGGGTCCATGTACAGAGATCACTAAATTGTAATGGTTAGGTACAAAAAAAAATCAAAAAGGCCGATGGAATGTTAGCCTTTATAATTATATGGCTAGAATATAAACAGGAGGAAGATTTTCTACAGCTACACAAAGACCTGGTTAGACCACATCTGGAGTACTGTGTACAGTTCTGGGCACCGCATCTTAGAAAGGATAAATTGGCCTTGGAAGCAGTGCAGCACAAATTCACCAGAATGTTACCAGGGATCCAAGGTTAAATTACAAGGAGAAATTACATAAACTAGACTGCTATTCCCTGAAATATCAAAAGTTAAGGATGATTTATTTGAGGATTTTAAGATTTTGAAATGAATTGACAGGGTAGATAGAAATAAACCTTTTCTGCTGGTGGGGGTATCTAGGACAAGGGGAGACAACCTTAAAATCAGAGCTAGGCCATTCAAGAGAGAAGTTAAGTAGCACTTATTTACACAAAGGGTGGTAGAAGTGTGGAACTCTCTCCTACAGAAAGCAGTAGATGCGAGCTCAATTAATAATTTTAAATCTGAGATTAATAAAATTTTGCAAGCCAAGGGTATTAAGGGATATGGAGCCAAGTAAGGTGGATGAAGTTTGGCTACATAGAAACATAGAAAATAGGTGCAGGAGTAGGCCATTCGGCCCTTTGAGACTGCACCACCATTCAATAAGATCATGGCTGATCAGTTGCCTCAGTACCCCTTTCCTGCTTTCTCTCCATCCCCCTTGACCCCTTTAGCCTTAAGGGCCATATCTAACTCCCTTTTGAATATATCTAATGAACTGACATCAACAACTCTCTGCGGTAGAGAATTCCACAGGTTCACAATTCTCTGAGTGAAGAAGTTTCTCCTCATCTCGGTCCTAAACGGCTTACCCCTTACCCTTAGACTGTGACCCCTGGTTCTGGACTTCCCCAACATCGGGAACGTTCTTCCTGCATCTAACCTGTCCAATCCCATCAGAATTTTATATGTTTCTATGAGATCCCCTCTCATTCATCTAAACTCAAGTGAATACAGGCCCAGTCGATCCAGTCTCTCCTCATATGTCAGTCCTGCCATCTCGAGAATCAGTCTGGTGAACCTTCGCTGCACTCCCTCAATAGCAATAAAGTCCTTCCTCAGATTAGGAGACCAAAACTGAACACAATATTCTAGGTGAGGCCTCACCAAGGCCCTGTACAACTGCAGTAAGACCTCTCTGCTCCTATACTCAAATCCCCTAGCTATGAAGGCCAGCATGCCATTTGCCTTCTTCACCGCCTGCTGTACCTGTATGCCAACTTTCAATGACTGATGTACCATGACACCCAGGTCTTGTTGCACCTCCCCCTTTCCTAATCTGCCGCCATTCAGATAATATTCTGCCTTCATGCTTTTGCCACCAAAGCGGATAACCTCACATTTATCCACATTATACTGCATCTGCCATGCATTTGCCCACTCACCTAACCTGTCACCCTGCAACCTCTTAGCATCCTCCTCACAGCTCACACCGCCATCCAGCTTAGTGTCGTCTGCAAACTTGGAGATATTACACTCAATTCCTTCATCTAAATCATTGATGTATATTGCAAATAGCTGGGATCCCAGCACTGAGCCCTGCGGCACCCCACTAGTCACTGCCTGCCATTCTGAAAAGGACCGTTTATCCCGACCCTCTGCTTCCTGTCTGCCAACCAGTTCTCTATCCACATCAATACATTACCCCCAATACCATGTGCTTTGATTTTGCACACCAATCTCTTGTGTGGGACCTTGTCAAAAGCCTTTTGAAAGTCCAAATAAACCACATCCACTGGTTCTCCCTTGTCCACTCTACTAGTTACATCCTCAAAAAATTCTAGAAGATTTGTCAAGCATGATTTCCCTTTCATAAATCCATGTTGACTTGGACCGATCCTGTCACTGCTTTCCAAATGTGCTGCTATTTCATCTTTAATAATTGATTCCAACATTTTCCCCACTACCGGTGTCAGGCTAACCAGTCTATAATTCCCCGTTTTCTCTCTCCCTCCTTTTTTAAAAGGTGATGTCACATTAGCTACCCTCCAGTCCATAGGAACTGATCCAGAGTCGATAGACTGTTGGAAAATGATCACTAATGCATCCACTATTTCTATGGCCACTTCCTTACGTACTCTGGGATGCAGACTATCAGGCCCTGGGGATTTATCGACCTTCAATCCCATCAATTTCCCTAACACAATTTCCTGACTAATAAGGATTTCCTTCAGTTCCTCCTTCTTGCTAGATCCTCGGTCCCCTAGTATTTCCGGAAGGTTAGTCGTGTCTTCCTTCATGAAGACAGAACCAAAGTATTTGTTCAATTGGTCTGCCATTTCTCTATTCCCCATTATAAATTCACCTGATTCTGACTGCAAGGGACCTATGTTTGTCTTCACTAATCTCTTTCTCTTCACTTATCTATAGAAGCTTTTGCAATCAATTTTTATGTTCCCAGCAAGCTTCCTCTCATACTCTATTTTCCCCCTCCTAATTAAACCCTTTATCCTCCTCTGCTGAATTCTAAATTTCTCCCAGTCCCCAGCCGTGATCTCATTAAATGGCAGAACAGGCTCAATGGGGCTGAATAGTCTACTCATGTTCCTATGTTCTTAAACCATAATGGAAATTGTAACTATATAGCAGATAAATTACATATATTACATCATCATCATAGGCAGTCCCTCGGAATCGAGGAAGACTTGCTTCCACTCTTAGCATGAGTGCTGAGGCAGCTGTACAGTCCAATACGAGAACCACAGTTGGACAGACAGTGGTTGAAGGAAAGGGTGGGCGGGGAGTCTGGTTTGCCGCACGCTCCTTCCGCTGCCTGCGCTTGATTTCTGCATGCTCTCAGCGACGAGGCTCGAGGAGCTCAGCGCCCTCCCGGATGCACTTACTCCACTTAGGGCAGTCTTTGGCCAGGGACTCCCAGGAAAATATTACAGCTACTAAACTGAAAAAGATAGTTTAATTCTAAACAAAAGCAGTAAAAGGCAGAACCACACAGCAGGTTATTGAGTCTCTGTGCAGAGAACAGACAGTGAACATTTCAATAAGAATCGGACAAGCATATTAAGAAGATGCTGGCAAAGTGCAGGTGTCCAGGGAAGGGGGGCAGGTAGGTGTTTGGGGATGGCATGGGGCGGGGGGGACAGTGGGAGACCCTTCATCACAACACGGGATTGGTGGCGGGGCTGCACATTCCCGGTTAACCTGTTTTTCTCTTTTCAGAGCCGGGAGAACTGCTGTACTTTACCGCCTTCTGTTTAAATTTCAAACCTGTTTTCATTTCGGACCTGATCCTCAGATTATTGTGGTTCCAAATGTCCCATTTTCTCACATATTCCTTAAGCCTCCAGCTACTTTAAGTTTTCACACATCTTTTGTTTCTTTAATGCCTTTTCCTTATATGCTTCTTGCTATCACTTGACTGAGATGATCGTCCACTGATTCTTCCTTTCTGTGTTTGTTTTCCCCTCTGCGCTTTTCTATATTCTATTAATATGCTGAAGAAGGATACATGCCCGAAATGTGAACTATCATTTCTCTCCACCGATGCTGACTGTTTCAGGCATTTTTTGTTTTTGTTTCTGTAGTATTTTGCTTTCTATTTATATAGTTTCATATGAACCCTTGTTTTCACAGGCCCTGCTGGTTCTCCATATTGCTCTTTGTTTTGTTGAAAATAATAGCTTGCTGAGAATAAAGGCTGCTAAGTTTTCCATTTTCCTAGGTTAACATTACTGATTTGTGCCATATTTTTCTGGTGTGATCTCGTTGCTCGGAGCTAATAAATATGGCGTGGTTCTCAGTTAACATATTTATGTGTAAAAGGCAAAGCAGTTACTAATTAAAGTTAAAGAATATCCATAAGGCTACATTTGTAAAGTAATTATTTGGCTATGAAACACTTTGGGAAATCTTAAGGATGTGAAAGCTGCTTTACGAATACAACCCCTTTCTACTTTCTGGATATGAGGCTAAGTACTAAGGGAGCTTTTATGTCAAATGAACTAAGTTTTGTATATGTAAGAAAAGAACACATACATCCTATTTTTAATATTACTTTTTTTAAAAAATGTTGTTCACTTAGCATTTCCAATGCAAGTGAAGTGCAATTCTCCCAGTATCGTGGCCAACACTCCTCCTTTGATCAACATCACAAAAAATTAATTAACTGGTCTTTCACCTTGTTGCTGTTTGTAGAATCTTGTTCAGTACAAAATAGCTGACATGTTTGCCCACTTAGCAATAGTCACTGCACTTCAAAGTCATCCTCTTTACATGAAGCACTTTGAGATATTTCTCAGAAAGCTGATAAGGTGCTGTCTAAATGTCCTTAATTCTTTCAGTGCAAAATTGGGCTCACAGACGCCACTACTTTTCTTAAAGGCACGTGTGTATCATTGAGATTTTTTTTTACATGTATTTTTCTTAGTTTAATACGGGGGCAGGGGAACTTTCCTTGGCGCTTCTCCTGGTCCACCACCGTAACTTTAGGTTGATTTTAACTTACATCGCTTGGTGTTAACAGGAGGCATCAAAATGGGGTCAGTAGCCTTACAGCCCTGATAATCACGCCAATGAAGCCAGCACCATTGTGCGTGCCCAAAGTGCCTGCCTGATTCAGACAGTCGGCCATCAATATGCAAGTAGGTGTTCTAGGATCCCGATTGCCATTTGGGATGTGCACCATGCCCATGCCGATCATTTCCACGTGTCAGGGGTGGCCCATCCAAGGTAAGATTGATTTTATTTTTGTGGTGCAGAATGAACAGTATTGCTCCTCAGGGTCCGACAATAATAATCTGGGTTTCTACCACACTGGTTGTGTTGTGACCTCTCCTCCTGCCCCACCCCCTCCCCGTACCTACCCTACTGCCGGCTGCGGCAGCCCAGTACTGGTAGACCTCAATCCGGCGAGCTGCATCAGGAAGCCCATTTGGCATTCTGAGGCTAATCAGCTCAAAATATATGCCATTTCTTTGCTTCGAGACAGGCCAGCACACTCTGCTGGTTCATCTCCCAAAACTCAAAATCGTCCTATTTGTTTACAACCTGTGAGCTGTGAACTGTGACTCTTGACTTTATTCCCAATAACTTAAATGTGACTCTGTCAGTTGTGGCTCAGTGGGTAGCACTCTCACCTCTGAGTCAGAAGGTTGTGGGTTCTAAGTCCCACTCTAGCGACTTGAGCACATAAATCTAGGTTGACATTCCAGTGCAGTGTTGAGGGATGTCATTCGGATAAGATGTTAAACCGAGGCCCTCTCTGCTCTCTGAAGTGGCAGTAAAAGATCCAATGGCACTATTTCGAAGGAGAGCAGGGGAATTATCCCCGGTGACCTGCTAATATTTATCCCTCAATCAACATAACAAAAAAACAGATTGTCTGGTCATTATCACATTGCTGTTTATGGGAACTTGTTTGTGCGCAAATTGGCTGCGGTGTTTCCCACATTACAACAGTGACTACACTTCAAAAGTACTTCATTGGCTGTAAAGCGCTTTGAGTCGTGAAAGGCGCTATATAAATCCAAGGGCTAGAACCTCCACTTTTTTTGAATGTTTAACGCCCATTTTACCGCTGAAATGACGTAAAATGCCCAGATAGCGCCCATTTTGGCACAAAATGGAAACTGACGGGCATTTTTAGAAAAGTTATCTCCGAGTGTTACTTTTCCCATGTGGTTAACGCTGGGGAAAAAATATTACCGCCCGCCCAATTTATTTGGGCAGAATCATCAGAATGGGCGAAATCAGCGCCCATAATATCGCCCAGCGTTACTTTCCGCACAGAATTAACGCCAAAATTCAATAATACTGCCCGCCCACTTTTTTTTGTCATAAAGAGCAAATTTGGCAAAACTAACGGCCAGGAGATCGCCCACCGTCACTTTCTCCACGTTGTACACATCTCGGCCACAATATCGCTCGCCCAAAAAAACGCCCAACGAACGAACGTCAGCGTCGTGGCTGGCATTTTTAAAATCCCACTCTTACGTGAGTCGTTGAAATCTGAACGCTTTGCCTGAAAAAGCTCTGATGTGAGTGACAACGCTGACACACTGTTGTGCGTGCACAGCTCAGACATCAATGGTGCCCATAATCTTGGTGCCAGTTAAAGTTTACGTTGATTGATGTTAAGTTGTATTTATCCATTTCATGTTAAGGAATCAACAGTGTTTAACGGTGCAGCTATCTGAGACAATGCGCAACAAGGTTATGTTCAATAACAAAAATTTTATACCAACATTGGAAACATACATGGTCTGAAATCATAAGTATCACAGGCAATAACACCCAACCCCTGCCCACACCCCACTTTTTCCAACATTGATATCAATCACATGTTCAACATATCCAGCAACACAGAATACAAAGGCAAAGCAGGAGCGTGGTTCCCAGCCCTCATACATTGCAACAAATTGCATACACCCAGATGGAAATATAACATAGCCATCACCTGCAGACATGCACCTCACTTTCCTTCCCCCCTCCCCTTCTTCTCCCCACCTCTACCCCTTCCCCTCCTCGCTCCACGGCGCCTGGCCGAGGTGCTCCTCAGGCGGTGCCTCATTGCGGGGGATGAAGGCAGATGCGGTCGTTGCACGGGAGCGGGGGGTGCCGAGGGGACAACATTCTCTGATGCAGAAGCGGATCTTGGTCCTTGCTCTCATCTGTCGTTCGCAGTGGTGGTGCGGAACCTAGGGGTGGAGTGCCGTGCTCGGGGACCACTGGGAGGCCTAGCTATCGCATCCAGGGCCTCCGCCATGCATGGAATGTACTCGGTCATGGTGGCCAGGTGTCGGGATATGCACTCCAATGCTTCGATGAGCTGGTCACCAATGTCCATAGTCCTCCTGGATAACTGTACCATCTCTCTGCTGTCATGTGGCGCTCGTGGAACAGACTTGCTGCGTCCACCGGACCTCCGCGGGGTCAGCGCCATCCTGGGGACAAATGGGGTGCCCTGTGGCGAGGTGCTTGGGGCCTCCAGAGTGGAGGCGGGAATGGCCGGAGAACCACTAGATGGCCTTGGGGTGGAACAGCTTCTGGAGCGTGGCGATGCAAGTTCCTCGAAGTCCGTGCTCACATCCGTGGAGAACAGACCCAACGGATTGATGGGCAACAATCGGACCTCCTCAGCATCAGATGTAGTGGGATCATCTGTCAACTCCTGCCCCTCGCCCCTGCCTTTCTGGCCTCTGTAGTTTTGCCCTGGGGCCATGCTGCTGGCTGAGCTGAAAAACACAAATGAGGTTATTAGAGGAGAAGGGGGTGCTAGGGTCACAAGGTGAGTCCAGCGCTACACACAGCATATGCACGACAAAAGCACCACCGCTCTCAAAATCATCACAGACATCACATTTCATGACCATCAACACATTTGCAATCCAATGATTTTCATTAGGCCATCATTGTTTCTATGACAATTTTAGAAATCATCGATCATATATGATTGTTTGGAGATGAGTGGGTGTGGCATCTATTGACTTTACATCACGCAATGGTGTAAGCTTTACTCATGTGGCATCACTTCAGGGTCTGCAGATGCAATCGTGGCTGTCCGGGGCTGCTTCCCCACAAGTGCGAGCACTCGCTCCTCCATCTCAGTGATGTCGCTGGGGACTGGTGGCCCCCCACCCATTCGCTTCTGCACGGACCTCATCGTCGATAGCTTCTTCTGTAAAAGGTGACAGAATGACATGGCATGAGATCATTGCCTCATATCATTGCTAGGTACAGAGACTGATACAACACATAACCGACAGATGTAATCATCATTATTATGAAAATTATCCTTCTTTACCTAAAGATGTGCACCGTGACCGCAGTCTTTGAGTAAAACATTCCCGGTAAAAATGAAAGACCTCGCATCTGCTGATGAGTCACTCATGACTGTTACAAATCAAATTATATAAATACATAAGTACATGTAAATCAATGTAATACTTACTCTTGCAGATCCTCACGAGGTCGTTCCATCGTTTGCGGCATTGGTTGCCCTCATGCAACTCGTTGGTTGTCGACGAGACCACCTCTGATATCTCGGTCCATATCTTCTGGTATGCCTTTCGGGTGGGCTTCCCACACCCTCCTTGTGTCAAATCACCCCAGTGTAACTCGGCCTCCTGCAGGAGGGAGGCATTTGCTTCGTCCGAGAACCTCCTGGCTCTTTTATGCCCTCCAATGTGCTCCTCTCTCACCTCACTGCTCTCTCCAGCGTCAGTCTCCACAGAGTGCTGTGATGCCTCCTCCTCTCTCTCCATTATAGGCTAAGTTCGGGCAAATATGCGGCTGGTAACAGCTACTTTTTGTTTGCCTACTTGCTGTGAAGCTCTAAAGTCTCCCTCCTTCCTCCCAAAGCAGCCACACCACACCCAGCCACGCCTTCAGTCCCTCTGAGCTCCCTCTCTCTCTGTCTCCTCTTCTGCACATGTCATGATGATCCTTGACCTCCAGAATCTCGGGAATCGAGCGTTGCCATGCCGTTGCTATCATGAGGGCCCAGCCCTTGTCACCAGGGGCAGAGGGACTACCTCAGGATGAGGAAGAGAGAGAGGAGGATGAGGAAAAGCAGGAGCAAGGGAGGGGGCAGCCACTTAATCGGCCTTCCGGAAGGGCAGTCTGTGACCGCCTCATCAAACAATGTTTCAAATGAATTAAACCCCAGATCCCCATTGCTCACCACATCCCCATCATTCCATCCCTGTCACAGGCCATATCACAGCGCAAAGCTGAAATGAGACACACTACACAAGAATCTAGTGCTCCTACGAAGTGTTGGCCCAGTGGCTGCAGCAGGGCTGGTGGAAGGCTGCTGAGTGTCAGTGCGGAAGACTTCAGATGGCCTTGCAGGATGCCCTCAACCAGCTCTGGACCTGGAAAGTCCGGCTGTAGACTGCCCCACCTCAGCATCGGTGGCAGCAGTCTGGGCAAATCCAGCGACAAGGGAGAGTGGCAGTGGTTGGAGCTGCCATCCTGAGAGAGGACAGCAGGTTCCTGTTCCACGGACCCACTGCCACTCCCCCGAGGCAGTACATCAGCGTCCCTAGCAATCTGTTGGAGCACAGATTACTAGCCTGCTGCAACACTGTGAAAGCCCGAAAGCCCCGGCCAACGGTGGTAGACCCAGTCACGATGGCAGCAGTCAGAGCTTGTGTGGCATTAAGCTGAGACTGCATGAGAGCAGACTGAGATTGGATGCCACCAAGTATTACAGCACTAAGACGTTGCGTCGCTTCCACCTGTGCTGCAATGGAAGCTGCCAGATCGCCCATTACATGTGGCATCAGGTCTAGGTTGCCATGGTCTCTCTGGGAGTCTACCATCCTTGAAATGATGGATTCCATGGTGTGCGCTATGCCTTGTGCATAGTTGGAGGTGGACCATTGCTGAGAGGATCTTGGGCAACTTTGCCATTGCATGTATCATCACCAGTGCAAGTCCATCACCCTTCTTCTAAAGGCCTCCCAATCAAGGTCCTCATCTGAGTCTGGCCTTGCTACAGCCCACTCGAACCCGGTGCCTCACCCTGTGGAGATCCCATTACTATATTAGCCTCTGAAGAACCTGTAGTGCAATATCTGAGCTGGTGCCTGCGAGTGAGAAACACAGTGATGCTCAGGTGCTTGCTGATTATCTGAAAGCATAAAGGCACAAGAGTCGGGTTAAGGTGAGAGGAGGGGGGCAGGAAAGGAGAAATGCATGCATACAGCATGATTAGCTGGAAAGTGTGAAACGCTTGTGGGGTGAGGGGGAAGTGGGATATGAGAAGAAGGAGTAGGGATGTGTAAAGTCCTGTCCCCTCAGTACAGATTCACACGAGGCATGTAGTGAAGTCAAGGTCACTCTGGACCTGCACCTTTATTTCACAGCTCTGGAATGCTGCACTTGCCTGAGTCCTGCCCTTATATACCTGTCTCTTGCAAGTGCACCCTTGGTGGTAAGGTATGCTGGTGGTTACAGGTCATATCTTATTACAGTCATGTATAGCATGTTAGGATACAGTTATATATAATAATGTAAGATACATGATATCACCCTCCCCCAAGGTCTTATTGTCTTTATAGGTTCAGTCTCTCAGGTGGTCTATGCTCTCATGTGGAGCATCTGAGTTGTGGTTCAGTTGTTTGCCTTGGTGTCTGTTTTTCTTTGGGTGTGGTTGCTGGTATCTCGCCTGGGCTGTCTGTTTCGATTGGTGTGATTGTTGTTGACTCGCCTGGGCTGTCTGTTGGGATTGCCCTTTCCTCAGGTTGTTCCCTCTGTCTGTCCAGCAGGTGTGGTGCGAGTTCCACATCGTAGTCTGCCTCTGGTTCCGCAGTGTTGTTGGTAAATCTGCTTTTGACTTGGTCTACATGCCTCCGGCAGGTTTTGCCATTGTCCATTTGTACTACCAGTAGCCTGTTTCCTTCCTTGCCTGTTACTGTCCCTGCAAGCCATTGGGGACCCCTGCCACAGTTTAGTACAAACACTTTGTCCCCTATCTCATTCCATCTCCCCCTCGAATTTCTGTCATGGTACTCAGTCAGCTTACGGCGCTTTGCCTCAACGATTTCGTGCATGTCTGGGAGGATTAATGAGAGCCTTGTTATTAAAGTCCCTTTGATCAACAGTTGCGCGGGGGGAATCCCAGTCAGTGAGTGCGGACGTGATCTGTATGCCAGCAGCAGTCGCGACAGGCGACCCTGCATCATGGGACCTTGGATTTTAAGCATGCCTTGTTCAATGATTTGCACTGCTCTCTCCGCCTGGCCGTTGGAGGCCGGCTTGAACGGTGCCGTCTTGATGTGATTTATGCCGTGGTCAATTATAAAGTCTTGGAATTCTGGGTGAATTCTTGGGTGAAGCACGGACTATTGTCACTGACCAATATGTCAGGGATTCCATGCGTTGCAAACATGGTTGCGAGGCTCTCCACAGTGGTGGAGCTTGTGCTCGAGTTTAAAATGGTGCATTCGATCCACTTTGAAAATGCATCTACAACTACGAGGAGCATTTTGCACATGAATGGGCCCGCATAGTGTACGTGCACCCGTGACCACGGTTTGGTAGGCCAGGGCCAGGGGCTCAGTGGAACCTCCCTGGGGGCATTGCTGAGTTGGGCACAAATGGTGCACCTTCGGACGCAGAGCTCCAAGTCCGTGTCAATACCAGGCCACCAGACGTGGGATCTGGCTATGGCCTTCATGAGAACGATCCCCAGGTGCTCGCGGTGGAGCTCCCGGACAAATGCCTCTCTGCCTCGCAGAGGCATGACTACTCGTCTGCCCCACATCAGGCAGTCTGCTTGTAGTGATAGCTCATGCATGCGCCTGTGAAAGGGTTTTAATTCCTCGGGACAGGCATCGCGAGCCTCTGCCCAGTCACCGGTTAGGACACATCTTTTTACTAAGGATAACGTGGGGTCACTGGCCTTGACTCATAGGCCTACCCGATCCAACCGCTTTAGTATTTCCTCCAAATTACGGAGATGGGAGTCGGTGTCCCTGCCCGTGATAAGTATGTCGTCTTGAAATATAACCGTCCCCGGGATGGACTTGAGCAGACTCTCCATGTTGCGCTGGAATATGGCAGCTGCCGACCTGATGCCGAATGGGCATCGATTGTATATGAAAAGGCATCGATGTGTGTTGATGGTGGTGAGTAGCTTGGATTCCTCGGTCAATTCTTGCGTCATATACGCAGATGTGAGGTCTAATTTTGAGAAAAGTTTACCTCCAGCCAATGTGGCAAATAAGTCCTCCGCTCTGGGCAGCGGGTACTGGTCCTGTAGGGAGACTCTGTTTATGGTAGATTTGTAGTCCCCACAGATTCGTACGGTTCCATCAGGCTTCATGACTGGGACGATGGGACTTGCCCAGTCGCTAAATTCCACAGGTGATATAATGCCTTCCCGCAGAAGCCTGTCTAGTTCGTGTTCAATCTTTTCCCTCATCACATAGGGTACAGCTCTGGCCTTGTGATGGACCGGTCTAGCATCCTGTGTGATGTAGATTTTGACTTTGGCCTCTTTGAAAGTGCCCACACCTGGCTGAAAGAGATGTTCAAATTGCTTTATAACTGTTGAGTAGGAGGTCCGTTCCTCTAATGACATGGCATGGACATCATCCCATTTCCAGTTTAGTTTCACCAGCCAGCTTCTCCCCAGCAGTGCTGGGGGGTCTCCGGGGACAATCCACAGGGGAAGTCGGTTCACTGTCCCTTTGTGTGTGACAGAGAGCATGGTGCTGCCGAGGACTGGTACGATTTCTTTGGTATAGGTCCTTAGTTTGGTGTCGACCCTTGTGAGTTTTGGTCTGTCTCTGGGGGTAGCTGCTTGTTTAGTGCTGTGATCTTCTTGTTCCGATATTTCGTTAGTTGTCATACCTGCATTTTAAATCAACCTCGTTTCTCCTTCCCCTACCAAGAATGTCTGTGCAACCAGTGCTGCTGCCTCTAAGGTCAGGTTCTTGGTCTCAATGAGCTTTCGGAATATGCCTGCGTGGCCTATTCCTTCAATGAAAAAGCATTTCTCTCCTCAGTTCATCGGAGAACTCACATAAACTAGCCAACCTCCGAAGTTCCGCCACGAAGTCGGGTATGCTCTGGCCCACACAGCGTCTGTAGTTGTAGAACCTGTGTCTGGCCATGTGTAAGCTGCTCGCTGGCTTCAGATGGTCTCTTACCAGTGTGCTCAATTCTTCAAACGACTTGCTTGCTGGTTTCCCGGGTGCCAACAGATCCTTCATTAAAGCGTATGTTTTCGAGCCACAGCTGGTCAAGAGATGGGCTCTTCTCTTGTCTGCCTTATCGTTGCTTAATCAGTCTTTGGTTACAAAGCTTTGCTGGAGCCTTTCTATAAAGTCCTCCCAATTGTCTCCCGCATTGTACTTTTCATCTGATCCGTTGTTCGTCATTCTGTGGATTCTGTAATCCCGTAACTCGTCGCCACTGTAAAGTCCTGTCCCCTCAGTACAGATTCACATGAGGCATGTAGTGAAGTCAAGGTCACTCTGGACCTGCACCTTTATTTCACAGCTCTGGAATGCTGCACTTGCCTGAGACCTGTCCTTATATACCTGTCTCTTGCAAGTGCACCCCTGGTGCTAAGGTATGCTGGTGGTTACAGGTCATATCTTATTACAGTCATGTATAGCATGTTAGGATACAGTTATATATAATAATGTAAGATGCATGACAGGATGAACATACCGTTGTTGTCCCCAAGTGGGTCAACATCATCTAATGATTTCCAGCACTTGATTCTTCAGCGCAGACAGTGGTTGGGTGTTGTTTTTTCCCCGGCCTGTGCACTCCTGCTCCCTCCTGTTGTGAGCCACCTTGGCCTGCAAGAGAAAGGAAAGTATGTGAGTGAGTGTGGAGAAATGTGTTTGGGTGATGTGGCTACCATAGTTAAATAGCTATCATTGTGTGCAAGGTGTTCGATGTGGGTGTGAGGGTTGGTAGGTAGAGATTGTTGGTGGGTGAGTGCTGGGGTTGTGGTGCTTGGGGCAGTGTGTGAAGACTATAGTTCAGATGTTGGTATGTAGCATTTTTGAAGCATTCACTCACCTTGACCACCCAAGTGAGATCATTAATTTCTTCCTGTACTGTGTGTGGGTCCTGGGGACCAGAGTGCTGCCCGAGATGTGCTGTGCTACCTCCCTCCACATGCTGTGGAAGACTTACAGCAAGGGCTTCCTGCCACTTGTCGGGTCGAGCACCACCCTCTGTCTCTCAAAAAAAATGAAAACTAATACCTCCAATGCTTCATTGGAGAATCTGCAGGCTCTCTCCTTGGGGCGTGGACCTGCCATGAGTACACCTGATTCAGTCCTCCAGCTCCTTCTCCTTGTTCTGCTTCTGCTTGTTGAAGCAGCTGCACAGCCAGCAATGCTGAGAATGAAGTTCTGCAGCATCAATGAACCTCCCCTTTAAGAAGTGAAAAAAGCCTGTGGCAATGATGAGTTGTGATTAGACTGCACCTGATATTGGTCCACCCTTGCAGTGTAACGCCACTGAGCTTGGGTTTTAAGACTTGATTTCGGACTCCAATCATTTTATTGAGAAGTAAGCACGAACTTGGTGTGCAGTCTAAAGCATTTGCTCCTGATGCCGCCCATTCCGACAACAAATTTCTAGCCCAAAGAGTTTTAAAAGGATAGAAAGAGAATGTTTTTTAAATTGGTGGTATGGAAAATTAAGTGAAAATGAGCTGTAAACGGCATTTATGTATGTATCTGTCAGAAAACGAGTCAAGATTAATTTATAAACCACAGTAAGAACATTAATCATGTTAAATTTGAGATATGTACAATGTATTGTAATCTGGAAAATAACAGCTTCTACATATCAGCTGTGGCTCAGTGGGTAGCACTCTTGCTCTGGGTCAAAAGATTGTGGATTCATGTCCCACGCCAGAGACTTGAGCATAAAATCTAGTCTGACACTCCAGTGCAGTACTGTACTCATCATCATCATCGTCATCATAGGCGGTCCCTCGAACGAAGATGACTTGCTTCCACGAGTTCATAGATATTTCAATGAAGGACCCGATGTTCCAGACCCAATTGAGGGGGTGGAAGATGCCTGTGCGTGAATTTTTTAAAGAGTGGTGACCGTTGCACACCAGCCACCATATGGGCTTGACAGAGCTAGGCCTTTATCCAGTGGCAAGGCTAAACCAAGATGACTGGAGACCTGCTCTGCTCACGGACCTAGCGCGCACACATATCGCAGTGTGGGCTGACCCATGCTGCCTCTGGGCCCTCGGCTCCTCTGGGCCCCGTACCCTCATCTGTCGCACCTCCGCCACGATCTCTCACCACTCCTCTGCTATAAACATTCACCGCATCTCGCCACAAACACTCGCCACTCATCCGCCCCGACCTTCCCACTTCTCTGTACCTGGGCCCTGCCGATGTTCCTGCCCATGCTCCAAAACGGCGACCAGGGTTTTGATGACCTCACCCAGTCGCCCATCTCAAAATCGTCGCTGGAGTACTGTACTGAGGGAGTACTGAAGGTGCCATCTTTCAGATGAGACGTTAAACTAATGCCCAATCTGCCCTCCCAGGTGGATGTAAAATATTCCATGGCACTATTTCGAAGAAAAGCAGTGGTGTTAAGAAACATTAGAGGTGCCATTATACTACTAGATGTATTCTATAGTCCACCGAGTAGTGGGAAGGATATAGAGGAGCAAATTTGCAGGGAAATTACAGAAAGGTGCAAGAACTATAGAGCAGTGATAATGGGGGACTTCAACTATTTTAATAAAGACTGGGATAGTAATAATGTAAAGGACAGAGAGGGGGAAAAATTTCTGAAGTGTGTGCAGGAGAATTTTCTTGATCAGTATGGTTCCGGCCCAACGAGGAAGGAGGCATTGCTGGATCTGGTTCTGGAGAATGAGGTGGGCAAGTGGAGCAAGTGTCAGTAGGTGAACATTTAGGGAACAGTGATCACAGTATCATAAGTTTAAATTAACTATGGAAAAGGACAGGGAACAATCTAGAGTAAAAATACTTAATTGGAAGAAGGCCAATTTCAGTGGGTAGAGAATGGATCTAGCCCAGGTAAATTGGAATCAAAGATTGGCAGGCAAAACTGTAATCGAACAATGGGCTGAGTTTAAAAAGGAGATAGTCTGGGTACAGTCGAGGTAAATTCCCACGAGAGGTAAAGGTAGGACAACCAAAGTCAGAGCTCCCTGAATGATGAAAGAGATAGAGAGTAAGATGAAACAGAAAAAGGGGACGTATGACAGATATCAGATTGAGAATACAAGTGAGAACCAGGCTGAATATAGAAAGTTCAGGGGGGAAGTGAAAAAGGAAATAAGAGGCGCAAAGAGAGAGTATGAGAATAGATTGGCTAACATAAAAGGGAATCCAAAAGTCTTCTATAGGCATAGAAATAGTAAATGGGTAGTAAGAGGAGGAGTAGGACCGATTAGGGACCAAAAAGGAGACCTACGCATGAGGGGGAGGGCACGGCTGAGGTACTTTGCATCTGTCTTCACCAAGGAAGAAGATGCTGCCAAAATTGTAGTGAAAGAGGAGGTAGTTGAGATACTGGATGGAATAAAAATTGAAAGGCTGGCTGTACTTAAAGTAGATAAGTTACCAGGACTGGATGGGATATATCCTAAAATGCTAAGAGAAGTAAAGGAGAAATTGCAGAGGCACTGGCCATAATCTTCCAATCCTCCTTAGATACGGGGCTGGTACCAGAGGACTGGAGAATTAAAAATGCTACATCCTTGTTCAAAAAAAGATGTAAGGATGGGGCTCCAGCTGTTTACACTGTACATTAATGATTTAGACGAGGGGATTAAATGTAGTATCTCCAAATTTGCGGATGACACTAAGTTGGGTGGCAGTGTGAGCTGCGAGGAGGATGCTATGAGGCTGCAGAGCGACTTGGATAGGTTAGGTGAGTGGGCAAATGCATGGCAGATGAAGTATAATGTGGATAAATGTGAGGTTATCCACTTTGGTGGTAAAAACAGAGAGACAGACTATTATCTGAATGGTGACAGATTAGGAAAAGGGGAGGTGCAACGAGACCTGGGTGTCATGGTACATCAGTCATTGAAGGTTGGCATGCAGGTACAGCAGGCGGTTAAGAAAGCAAATGGCATGTTGGCCTTCATAGCGAGGGGATTTGAGTACAGGGGCAGGGAGGTGTTGCTACAGTTGTACAGGGCCTTGGTGAGGCCACACCTGGAGTATTGTGTATAGTTTTGGTCTCCTAACCTGAGGAAGGACATTCTTGCTATTGAGGGAGTGCAGCGAAGGTTCACCAGACTGATTCCCGGGATGGCGGGACTGACGTATCAAGAAAGACTGGATCAACTGGACTTGTATTCACTGGAGTTCAGAAGAATGAGAGGGGACCTCATAGAAACATTTAAAATTCTGACAGGTTTAGACAGGTTAGATGCAGGAAGAATGTTCCCAATGTTGGGGAAGTCCAGAACCAGGGGTCACAGTCGAAGGATAAGGGGTAAGCCATTTAGGACCGAGATGAGGAGAAACTGCTTCACCCAGAGAGTGGTGAACCTGTGGAATTCTCTACCTCAGAAAGTTGTTGAGGCCAATTCACTAAATATATTCAAAAAGGAGTTAGATGAAGTCCTTACGACTAGGGGGATCAAGGGATATGGCGAGAAAGCAGGAATGGGGTACTGAAGTTGCATGTTCAGCCATGAACTCATTGAATGGCGGTGCAGGCTAGAAGTGCCGAATGGCCTACTCCTGCACCTATTTTCTATGTTTCTATGTTTCAATGATAAACCCAGCAACTACAGGCGAGCCAGTTTAACCTCGGTAATGGGGAAGCTTTTAGAAATGATAATCAGGGACAAAATTAACAATCACTTGGAAAAATGTGGATTAATTAAGGAAAGCCAGCATGGATTTGTTAAAGGCAAATTGTGTTTAACTCGCTTGATTGAGTTTTTGATGAGGTGACAGAGAGGGTTGATAAGGGCAATAAAGTTGATGTAGCGTACATGGACTTCTAAAAGGCATTTGATAAAGTGCCACATAATAGACTTGCCAGAATAAAAGGGACAGTGGCAGCATGGATACGAAATTTGCTAAGTGACAGGAAACAGAGAGTAGTGGTGAACGGTTGTTTATCAGACTGGAGGAAGGTATACAGTGGTGTTCCCCAGGGACCAGTATTCGGACCACTGCTTTTCTTGACTTATATCAACGACTTGGACTTGGGTGTACGGGGCACAATTTCAAAATTTGCAAATGACACAAAACTTGGAAGTATAATGAACAGTGAGGAGGATAGTAATAGACTTCAAGAGGACATAGGCAGGCTGGTGGAATGGGTGGACACGGGGCAGATGAAATTTAACACAGAAAAATGTGAAGTGATACATTTTGGTAGGAAGAACGAGGAAAGGCAATATAAACTAAAGGGTACAATTCTAAAGGGAGTGCATGAACAGAGAAACCTGGGAGTATATGTGCACAAATCGTTGAAGGTGGCTGTGCAGGTTGAGAAAGCAGTTAAAAAAGTTTTCAGAGTCTTGGACTTCATAAATAGAGGCATAGAGTACAAAAGCAAGGAAGTTATGATGAACTTTTAGAAAACCGGCCTCAAATGGAGTATTGTCTCCAATTCTGGGCACTGCATTTTAGGAAGGATGTGAAGGCCGTAGAGAGGGTGCAGAAATGATTTACAAGAATGGTTCTAGGGATTAGGGACTTCAGTTACGTGAATAGACTGGAGAAACTGGGGTTAATCTCTTTAGAACAGAGAAGGTTGAGAGGAGATTTGGTAGAGGTGTTCAAAATCATGAGGGATCTAGATAGAATAGATAGAGGGAAACTGTTCCCATTGGCGGAAGGGTCGCGAACCAGAGGACATAAATTTAAAGTGATCGGTAGAAGAACCAAAGGCGACATGATGAAAACTTTTTTACACAGAGAGAGGTTAGGATCTGGAATTCACTGCCTGGGAGGGTGGTGGAAGCAAATTCAATCGTGGATTTCAAAAGGGAATTGGATAAGTACCTGAAATAAAAAAATTTGCGGGACTACAGGTAAAGGGCGGGGGAGTGGGACTAGCTGAAGTGCTCTTGCAGAGAGCCGGCACGGGCTCAAAGGGCCTAATGGCCTCCTTCTGTGCTGTAACCATGGTGTCCTTGCCATTATTTATCTTTCAACCAACATCATTAGAACAGAATATCTGGCCATTATCAGAGTGCTATTTGTGGGACCTTGCTGTACACAAATTGGCTGCCACGTTTCTTACATGACACCAAAAAGTATTGGCTGTAAAGTGCTTTGGGATATCCTGAGGTCGTGAAAGCCGCTATATAAATGCAAGTTTCTTTATTTTCTTTCGATTGCTTCATAAAATTTTGAAATACACATGAAATAATTTTAATTGAATTGTTGTTTTACAATGTAAGATAATTGAATTATGATCAAAAAGCTATAGTAAGCAGGCTCCATATTAATTTTAACTCACACAGAAATTATTCACTGGGCCTTTACTGGGTAGTCATTCTGCACTCTTAGCTTTACTTCCGTGATAGTTCTACTTTCATTTTGTATAACAGGTGACAGCAGAGTTATTATTTCAAACCACTGACCTCAGAAAACTGGCTCATAAGGCTTATACAGAACTATACACAACCAGGGAAATTAGTCTTGCAATATGTTTTGCTTTAAACCTGCCACTGCAAGCTCTGGAGGGAGCAAACCCAAAACAGTATTCTATTGAACCCTGTCAAAGGGAATTAACTGGAATTATTCTGGTGGATTGCTGATGTTAAGGCTGCTTCGAGTAATTTAAATAAGATCCACATGGTGTTTTTCTCATATACTGATCTTGTGATCTCACCCAAAGTAGACAACAAAAAATATTGAAAACTTTCCTCAATGGAGAGAGGGAAAATTGTCCCACTCCAGTGGAGGGAAAGTTAACAGATGTTTCTCTCAGATAGCCCATCCCAGTAGTCTCTTTAAGAACAACATTGGCGGAGGAAAGAGGAAAGTAACTTCCAAAATAGGATGAGAATTTCTTTTTTAAATCTTAACAGCAAGCGATATATAAACTCTTGTGTGTCACCAGCTAATTATAACATTCACAAGAAAGTGGTTTATTCGATGGTTGTTTACATCTAACTCTGCCACTTACATTTTTATGCAGATTGTAGTTAAGTCAATAATATAACGTGATTATTCACAAGAAAAATATGGATTAAGAAAGCTATTTGATCCATCTTAGGTTATCCATTCAAAAAGAGTCTATACTCCTTCTATTATAGCATCATGTTTCTTAAATAATTCCAGGATTATCTATATGGAAGTCTAGTCATGCATTGATCACTCTGTGAAGAACTTTCTGACATCAGTCCTAAATTAGCCTTTTACTAGTTTGACTCGTGTCCACTTGTCCTGCTGTCACAATTTAATATGAACTAATTTTCCAGATCTACTTTTTTCATAATGTTTTGTATCTTAGAATCCTACACTCATACCTCCTTTTTCTCAAGGATTAGCCTTGTGGCTCTTTTCCGATCCTCCAGTGTTTGAATGTCTCTCTGGTATTTTGGCGATCAGAAGGTGTGGTCTGATATATACTACATAGTTTGAGCCTGACTTCCTCTGATTTGTAGTTCACAACTATTGGTCTTGTTGATTGTCACTCTGGAATGATTGAGCAATATGGGGACCCCTGAATCTCTTTCTACTTAATTTTTATCTATTTCAACATTATTTATTGAGTATCTGCAGTACTTTATAATTATATTTAATGTCATCTACCTCATCATCATCATCATCACAGGCAGTCTCTTGGAATCGAGGAAGACTTGCTTCCACTCTTAACATGAGTTCTTAGGTGGCTGTACAGTCCAATACAGGAACCACAGTCTCTGTCACAGGTGGGACAGATAATCGTTGAGGGAAAGGGTGGGACAGGTTTGCCGCATGCTCTTTCCGCTGCCTGCGCTTGATTTCTGCATGCTCTTGGCGACGAGACTCGAGGTGCTCAGCTCCCTCCCGGATGCACTTCCTCCACTTCGGGCGGTCTTTGGCCAGGGACTCCCAGGTGTCAGTGGGGATGTTGCACTTTATCAGGAAGGCTTTGAGGGTGTCCTTGTAACATTTCCTCTACCCACCTTTGGCTCATTTGCCGTGAAGGAGTTCCGAGTAGAGCGCTTGCTTTGGGAGTCTCGTGTCTGGCATGCGAACAATGAGGCCTGCCCAGCGGAGCTGATCAAGTGTGGTCAGTGCTTCAATGCTGGGGATGTTGGCCTGATTGAGAACGCTACCATTGTTCTGTCCACTTACATATTTTATCCAATAAACAGTGTCACTCCTAGTTTGTGATCATCTGCAAATTTAAACACTTTGCATTAAGTTTCTCAATCCAGATCATTGATGTAAATTGGAAACAGCAGTAGTCCCAGCACCGAGCCATTGTTTTCTCCTCTTCAGCCAAATTTATTATCCGTTCCCAAGGTTAACCCAAAATCCCCACCATATTTTCAGAAAACTGCTGGTTTGAACAGTGTGACATACTTTGTTGTCTTCTATGTTACAAGAGCATTATGAAATAAAATACAATTAATTGTAAACGTTATTCTGTTCGTTCACATATAATAAAATTCACCTCATCTCACTTGAGTGTTCATCAGTCCACCTTTTAGAAGATAGGAGAAATACACATGGGGCCCTGACAAGATTACAGTATCCAATTCACATGACAAGGTCACATTATTGTATAACTACATCTATCCATCCAATATTAGATCAAAAAATCAATTAATCACCCTTGTGCATTCCCTTAGTACCTGTGTTCAGTGTGCCTTTGCCTGTCCTGGTGTTCCTATGCAGTGCTACCCCAGTGGCTGTAGCATGGCTGGTGGAAGGCTGCTGGTTTTCAGTGGGGGGACTGCAGATGGTCAAGTAGGATGACTTCGGGAAGCTCTGAGCCTAGTAGGCCCAGCTTCGGACTGCACCGCCTCGACATAGGCAGCTTAAGTTTGGGCTGGCTGGCTGACAGGCAACAGCAAGGACACTGGCAGAGTGGCAGTGGTGGGAATATGAATGTTGTCATCCTGAGAGAGGACAGCAGGGTTGTCCTCCACAGATCCATTGCACTCCTCCGAGGCAGTGTCCCAGCAATCCTAGTAATCTGCTGTAGTACAGACTGCTGGACTGCTGTGACACCCTGCAAGCCCCTTTCAACACTTTGGTAAACCCTTCATGATGGCAGCAAGCTGAGATTGCATGGCTTCAGTCTGAGCTTCCATTGCAGCACTCAGACATTGAGTGGCTTCTATTTGTGCTGCAAGCGAAGCTGAGACATCGGCCATCAGACGCAGCATGTGGTTGGGTCCACAAGTGCGTAATGGATCTGCCCACCCCTTCCACGCTGGAAAGGATGAGCTTCAAGCTCTGCCCAAAGGTCTGTGCGAGTTTGGAGTTGGACTCCTCTTTGATCCTTGACATTGCATTTGGGCTTTCTGGCAGGCTTCCCAATGCACCAAGCATTTTATTGTGTATACACATCAGCCTTCTTCAGTAGGCCACCCCATCAAAGTCATCATTTGAGTCCTGTGCAGCAGAACTTGTGTGTGACCTCGCCCTACAGGGAGCTGGCACCTGTGGTACCCTTTCCCCTGCCCTGGCTGCAGCCCACTAGTGCCCGGTGTCTCACCACATGCAGATCCCGTGTTTAACCTATCCTCCAAATATCTGAGCTGGTGGCTGGGAGTGTGAAATTGAGTGATGGTGTTTCTTCTTCTTCTTCACTATCCCTCTTCTTGTTGAAGTACTGGCTGGACAGGCTGGGTTTCTTGGGTGTCTGAAATGAGGAGGACACAAGGATAGGGTTGTGGTGAGGGGAGGGCGGGGAAGCAAGAGCTGCATGCTTACACTATGTGTAGCTTGTAAGTCAGAAGAGATTGTGAGATGAGGGGAAGTGGGATGTGAGAAGGAGGATAACATCTGAGGATACCGGCAACTTCTATACTTTCAGCCCCACCGCTGTCCCTGCCAAGAATGTCCTGCACCATCCCCTCCATGGGGATGAGTTCATGCAGGTGAGCCTATCTCCCACCGGTTAAAGTCTGCTGGCGTTGGTTATGCACCACCTTGTCCTGCAAGAGAAAGGGAAGTGTGCCAGTGAGTGTGGTGTAATGTGTTTGGGTGATGTGGATGCCATAGATGAATAGCTGGCAGTGTGTTCAAGCTGTGAGATGTGGGTGTGAGGCTTGCAGCAGTGGTAAGTGTATACGGGTGAGGTGAAGTGATGAATGTGAGGCATGAGTCATGTTTGGTAGAGATTGCTGGTAGGTGAGTGATGGGGGTGTGGTGCATTGAGCAGTGTGTGGCGCTGTTGGTGCAGATGGTGGGATATGACATTTGAAGATAAATTCCCTGAGCTTGACCACTTATATGAAGTAATTAAACTTCTTCCTGCACTGAGTCCAGGCTTTCGGTGCTACACTGCAGGCATTTACCGTAGTGGCTATCTGCTCCTACTGCATTCTGGTCTGTTGCCTGGAGGGTCTCCTGTGGAAAAAGGAGCTCTCTCCTGTACTTGACCTCCTGGATCAAGGCCTCCAGTTCTACATCAGAGAACCTAGTTGCACGCTCTCTGGCCTGTTATGCCATCTTTACAACCTTGTTGTCCATTGTCTTCCCAGCTACTTCAATAACCTGTTGCAGGCAGAAAGTACCTCCCTTTTAAGAAGTGCAGACTGCCTTTAATTAGTGCAGGCTGGCTTTAATTGGAGCTAGCCTTTCAAGAATGTGGGCTCCTTGATGAGTGTTCAGTCATTCAGCAGCACATCCAATGCTGGACTGAACACTACAATCATGCAAATTAGCAGGCAGCATGAAGGCAGCGCGTACTGCCTGCAGTCCTCTGAACAGGCGCGGGTTGACAGCGTATCACGATCCCTGCACCCATTTTCAGACCTTATCCAATTTCTAGGCCAAAGTGTTTTAGTGGAGGCCTTTTTTTTGAGTTATTTAAAAAACTCTCGAGGTGCCAAAGTCGGAGAGTCCATTGATTTTAATGCCCCTGGTGAGCACCTGTGCCACGAGGTTTATATCTAGGGCAGCCACCTTGCATACAGGTTGAAAATTGCAGAATACATTCTATGGAGGATGTTTGGTCCTCACCCGAGAAAGAGGTTTGAGGTGTCCCTAGCATTCCAGTTTGGAAGGTCACTGCATTTAGATATGTGAAAAAAAAGTACTTTAGGGCTCCAGGCGACAAGATGGACCTGGTTTCTGCTCATTGGCAGTGTGTTACATCTGGTTTCATTAGGTATATCTGCAGCGACTCTATGCCAGAACCCTCTGAGGGCTGGACATCCCTGATATAGGGACTCCCACATTGGGCCAGGGCCCAGCACATCTGATGCTGGCCAAATTTCCAGCCATTCCAGTACACTCCCATCTATATTATTGTTGGAGTCTGTCATACTGCTGCAGATGCTAAATCCTTTGGTGTTTAATTAGATCATTATGCATTTGGATGTATGCAAAGAACAACATTTTTCTACTTCATTGCATCCCTGATTGTTAGTATGAGTTTTATGACTGTAATTCAAACAACAACAAAACTTGCATTTATATAGCGCCTTTAATATAACAAAAGGTCCCAAGGTAACAAGAGCGTAATCAATCACAATTAAAACAGAGTCACATAAGGAGATACCAGGACAGATGATCAAAAGTTTGATCAAAGAAGTAGGTTTAAAGGGGCATCTTAAAAAAGGAAAGAGATGTAGAGAGGCGTAGAAGTTTAGAGAGGGAATTCCAGACTTAGGGCCCAGGCAGCTGAAAGCACCTTCGCCAATGGTGGAGCGATTAAACTCAGGGATGCATAAGATGCCAGAATTGGAGGAGCACAGAGATCTCAAAGGGCTGAAGGAGGTTACAGAGATAGGGAGGGGCGAAGTCATGGAGTAATTTGAAAACAAGGATGAACATTTTTTAATTGTGGCATTGCCAGATCGTGAGCCAATGTAGGTCAGCAAGCACAAGAGTGATAGGTGAACGGGACTTGATGAGATTTAAGATATGGGCAGCAGAGTTTTGGATGAGCACAAGTTTATGCATGGTGGAAGATGGGAGGCTGGCCAGGAGTGTGTTGGACTAGTCAAGTCTAGAGGTAACAAAGGTACGGATGAACATAAGAATATAAGAAATAAGGGCAGGAGTGGGCTATACGACCCCACAAGCCTGCTCAGTCATTCAATAAGATCATGGCTGATCTTCAACTCCACTTTTGACGCCCGATCCCCATATCCCTTATCCCCTTAGTGCTCAAAAACCGTCAATCTGAGTTTTGAATATACTCATTGACTG
Organism: Pristiophorus japonicus; assembly: GCF_044704955.1. Taxonomy (NCBI): domain Eukaryota; kingdom Metazoa; phylum Chordata; class Chondrichthyes; family Pristiophoridae; genus Pristiophorus; species Pristiophorus japonicus. The sequence goes on from NC_091986.1 coordinate 115,235,623, forward strand.
AGCATCAATAGCCCTCTGGGGTAGAGAATTCCAAAGAAGACCCAAATCCCTCTGTATCCCAAAATTGACTAGTCTTTCACCTGTAAAAAAAATTCTGCTTTTTTTTTGTTCCTACTAAAGTGAATAATTTCACATTTCCCCACATTGTATTCCATCTGCTACCTTCTTGCCCAATCACTTAACCGATCTATATTCCTTTGCAGCCCCTGCGTCCTCCTCACAGCTTACTTTCCCACCTAGCTTTGTATCATCAGCAAACTTGGATACATTACACTCGGTCCCTTCATCTAAGGCATTAATATAGATTGTAAATAACTGAGGCCCAAGCACTCTAATAGTTGCAGCCTGCCAATCCGAAAATGACGTGTTTATTCCTACCCAAAATCTATGCGCTCTAATTTTGTGTAATAACCTCCTGCATGGCACCTTATCGAATGCCTTCTGAAAATCCAAAAATACTGCATCCACTGGTTCCCCCTTATCCACCCTATCAGTTACACCCTCCAAAAACTCTAATCGATTTGTCAACAAGATTTCCCTTTCAAAAATTGTGTTGACTTTGCCTAATCATATTATAATGTTTTTCAGTGCCCTGTTTCCACATTCCTAATAATAGATTCTAGCATTTTCCCTATTACTGATAACAGACTCACTGGCCTATAGATCACTATTTTCTCACTCCGTCCTTTCTTGAACAGCGGGGTTATATTTGCTACCTTTCAATCCACGGGGACCGATCTAGAATCTATTGCATTGTAGAAGATCAAACCCAATGCATCCACTATCTCTAAAGCCTCCTCTTTTAAATCCCTAGGAGGCAGACCATTAGGATTTGTTGGCTTTTAGCCCCATTAATTTCTCCAGTACCTGATGAGGGTTTCAACAGCAGATGAGCTGAAGCAAGGGCAGAGTCGGGTGATGTTATGGAGGTGGAAGTAGGGAATCTTGGTGATGGAGCGGATATGTGGCCAGAAGCTCATCTCGGGGTCAAAAACCACAATACCATGGATGTGAATAGTTTGTCTCCGCTTCAAACAGTTGCCAGTGAGAGGGTTGGAATTGATGACAAGGGAACTGAATTTGTGGCGGGGACCAAAGAAAATGACTTAATTTGCATATATTTAAATGAGGCTCAATGACACTGGAGCCCCAATTTTCTGGGTTACATTTGTAATGCACTGGGGGGTATGTGAGAATAGGAAATAGAAGGCCCACCTGTTGTCGGGATCAGCTTAGAGTGGTGGACGGGAGATGTCTTTGAGCCAGAAGTCCTTGAGTAGCAATTACGGCAGAGTAGCAGAGAATTAATTTTTTGTACCTTTTTTTTCACTTTGCGCCAAGACAGCTTTGGACTTACGTCTGACAGCCTGTAGGAGTGTGTGAACAATGGGGTGTTTTGTCTCCCGGTGTCCCCCACAGTGAGAGCTTCTCTGGAGCATTGAGGGAATTCCTCATGAGCAACACCTTTGGATAACATTATCAAGAGCAGGAAAGGATGGGGGGGAAGGAGAGGTAGGGAGCATTTGAGCAGGATGCACCCTTCAATATTTTACTACCCCCACCAAAAATATATACTTGCAACACAAGTCCAATGAAGACCTTAGTGAGGGCCTCTGTATTCGAAGAGTGTATTTCACCAAAGAGATAATAGGAAAGCTGTTCTAGATACTGCAGTCACAGTCATTTGGCTGAACAGCTGTGTCTCTGGCAATGAAGGTCACAGTGCATTCAAGTTTTATAGCATCAGGGAATTCCATGCAGTCACATGGGATCTGTATAATATTAGCCAGGGTACTATCTGGGTATGTATTTGTAAGGTGATTGATGCACTTTTCCACAGAACTGGGGAGCTAATCAATTTTGGCCTCACAGCAAGGCAGCAATGAGATAGGATTGTCCAATCATATGAGGATTCTAGCTTCCCCAAAGTATAGGGAACAATAAATGGCATCTAAATATTGTTCAGAACCCACACAAGTCAACCCTTCAACAGAAAAGGCTTTAACTTATTGAACGTCCAGATTATGTGTGACAGCATACTGGATGTTCCCATTATTCCTTCGGAATTCAGCCCTCCCATCTTCTCAAGGAAGAAAATAATGGGAATAGATGGCTTGTGGGTGACAAGGTGGTCCCCCTGCTCCTCTGGATAATGACCCCTTTAAGAGTTGCATGAACAGCAGTAGAGGAATGCTACAATGATCCACATGTGTCTACTAGATTGGGCCTCTCAATGATCATCCAGGACTTAAATGGGTCATTTCACAGTCTTGACAGATCAAGAAGGTTTCTGCAATATGGTCCAGCGCATGATTCTTGTATAATGTAATGATTCCTGTCGTCTTCTAGGCCTTGCATGAATTTGCCATCCAAAAAAAAACCCAGGACATGGGCATTCCCAGGGAGATAGCTCTAGCTACTTTGGAAGAATTACGTGCAGGAGAGCATTAACATGACCTTCACTCTGGTGACTCCTTAATGACTGCTGCAGGGAATATAAAAATGTAACTGATCAATGAAGTGCTTTCATCTGTTTAACCACCGACTTTGTTACCACTGCCATAGCGCCTACTCCCCCACCTTGAAATAAAGGATAAATCCTTCAATCCACTAACTATCCTAAAAAATCACATCAGATCTTTCTGACCTACATGGCCATGCATGCTAATAATAATTACCTGGCTGAACAATCAGCATAATATAAGTACATCCTTTCCTGTGTGTCAATTAATTTCCATGAATAACAAAGCATGGCATACGTGCACATTCTCCTTTAACGTAACAAATTCCAAAGTGAACAGAAACCAACCTACTTTTTCCTTACACCATGCTTCTCCTGGGTGTCTAAATGTGACTTCCTTTCATGCCCTCCTCTCATGGCAGCTTCTTTCTGGCTGGGAGCTACCTGAGTTTGTACCTGAGCAACCTGATGTTGTCTCTTACATGCCACTGGTGTGATGCTCTGGCAGAAAAGGCCAGAGGCTTGGCATATGCTGTTGTCCTGAGAGACGGCAGTTTCAGGCAAGTCTGTTCCAGCCACTACCATTCCACAGGTTCCCACTGATTAACAAGACAGGTGGTCCGGTGGCAACTATGAGATCCTGAAAGTCCTGAGAGAAAGCAGCATGCACCCCAGCCTCCATGGTTGCAGTTCTGTCCCCTGCTGCCATCTGTTCTTGCAGCACAGATCTGCAACTTTAGGAGTGAGACAGTTGGCATGTGGCACATTTTTTTTTGGATTCCTCTCATGGGGACCCAGTGCTCCCTCTCTCTCGCTCTCCTTTGCTGATTCCCCTCAAGGAAGCTTGGGAGGTCCATCTAATTGAAATTCCGTATTCTTCTTTTGTGTCTTTTTGTAATGCCCTTATTCCTTTTGACCATTTCTGCCAGTTCCGCCAGTAGAAGACATTCTTGAAAATGAACAATATCATACTTGAGCCATCTAGTCAAGTTACCTGACAGTCAACTCAGTGAGCCAAACATCGTCCTATGTATATGCTGCTCCCCCAGCCTGTGAATATAAGCTCCAGACATAGCTTTTTAAAGATTGTGTCTCCATAATATATTTCACCGGTCTACTTTTACTTTGTCTTCCTAGAATAATTTCTGAGATATGTAGCATCACATATCATGTAATGGTAATATCATGTGAATCCAATGACATGACGTACTGGAATTCAAATCCAAAACTGGTGACATCAACCGGCTCCTCCATTTACTTGTAACGTGACTGGTATGTGTGACCCGAACGTGACCCAGAAATACACCTCACTATAAAGTGCTTGAGTCAAATGGAAATCAGTTATACTTTTATAACTGTTCAATTTCAGCCGCTAAACACTGCTCATATATTTCACCTTCGGGAAAAATGATAATATGGTATTTATGTATTCATTTTTAAAAAGCAGTTTTACAGATATTAGCAACATAATTAAAGGTTGTCCAACCATGTCTCGGAAACATCAAGGGAATTCAAAGCAGACAACGTACAAAAATATATTTAAAAGCGATTAGTAACAATCAAACATTGTGAAGCAGGGATCCCATTTGATTTATTGAGCTGATCTTAATCATGAATTAATTGCTTTAGAGCCTGGAATTTACAATTAATGTGTTAATCAAGGGTTCACTGAGCATTTCGTAAGGAAAGAACTTGCATTTATATAGTCCTTTAAGGACTTCTCTTAAGGGACATTATAAGGCACTTTTGTTAACCTCTGACTTTGCTGTTTTATGGAGCTGTGATAAATCATCTGCTATTATACCACCAGTGGAGTGACAAGATCAATAATGAGGGCCAACACTTTTCCAGGGCATTAAGTAGTCATTTATACCCTTACAATTGTGCAAGGAGAGCTCTATAAATATTAATGGTGCAATATTGCTGTGCTATGTATGCTGTCAAACAAAGTAAAATAAGACTTGATGACCAAACACCAGAAGTGCTTGTGCAGGGAATGAGAGAAAGGAGGAATGCCATTTATGGCAAGGATTGTAGGATGAGCGAACTGTTCAGCAGCCCTTAAATTCATGTTAAACTCATTTCCAGTGCAGCGGTGCATAATCAATAATATAAGCTGGAACTCAGAGACGCTCCGTCCTTCACTACTGTCTGCCAACTCTACAAAGCAATCTCTTCTGGTCATTTAGTCTATGGTAGAAATGTTAAAATTGTTATAATCTGACCAGCAGTAGAAGTAGTTAACATCAAATCTGGACATCTGCCTGCACTAAGAGACATTGCAATATTGAAGACTTAACAGTTAAAGACAGTTGACATTAGTGGGTGACAAAACAGGAATGTGATGTACTGCACAGTTCCTGCTTCGATTGTGCACACTGTTGAGGAAATAATTGCTGGATGTTACAGCACTTAAAAAGTGCATTAGGCTTATTGAAATCATTAATGCCAACATAATATGTAATTTATTCAAACATGCATCACAGGGTAAATTTTGTGATGCTCCACTTCCAGCATGGTGTCTGATCTGATGGGAGTGTTGATTGCCACATCAGCATCTCTCCTCACTAATTGACATTGGCTCCCAGATCTCCAGTGTTTCAAATTTAAATTCCCATCCTTATGTTTGAACCCTGCCCTGCCCTCATCTTTCTCTGTATCCTCCCTATCTCTGTAACCTGCTCCAGTCTATAACCTCCACCCTCCCAATTTCTCTGTTCCTCTGACTCCAGTCTCTTGTGCATCCCCCCTCCCATCATCTCACTATTGACAACTGTGCCTTCAATCATTTAGACCTCATGCTCGAGCCATGCCTTCAGGCTTCTGGATCCCATGCTCTGCAATTCTCTTCCTAAACCTTCTGCCTCTCCACCAACCATCCCTTTAAGTCCCTCCTTAAAACCACTTCTGGCCTAGTTTTTGCTAGCATCTCGGAATATCCTTGTTAGCGTTAGTGTTTTCTCTGAAGAATCACTCAACACTCAGGGTCGGTTCCAATGCTGAAGCAGCTTTATTACGCTCAGCGGGAAGGAAAAACTCAGGACCGTATCCAGGTTTCTCTTCACAGAACAAAGAGTTACATGTACCTTTATATGTTTTACAACAGTTAAAAAAACAGCTTACTGCAGTTACACAGCTCATCACGGCTGGACACAAGCCAATCATAACGATTATAGATTACATATAGGTTTTTTAATCCAATAGAATTCTCCTAGTAACCAGGGAACCATTGTCAATTTGGGTTGATCGATGACTTTATATGTTCTCTCCCTAGTTCTTTCATCTGGGAGAAATAATTGGTTTGTAGCCTTGTTTACAGCAAATGGTTTCCCTCTTATCTTTCTTCCTGGGGAATTAATTGGTTTATGGCCTTGTTCACAGGAGATGGCTTCCTTCTTATCTCTGCCTTCCCAGGCATTCCTACAGTGGGCCTCACAGGGTTATTGCTCGGTCAGTGAACGTTCAACAGTTCACAGTTTGACTACCTGATTTCCCATAATGCCTGGGCAGCCATTTTATGTGTGTGTCCATTTAAGCTTATGTGAGTTCTAAATATCCAGCAGGTGCCTAATGCCTAAGTCTATATATATCTTTCGACTCTCTACAACAATTCCCCCTTTCGGTAAAGGGACTAGCCCTAGTCCCCTTTTAACCGAAATACTGCCTTTATCTGATATTTGTGCACGGCCCGGTATTCCTTGCCTCAACGTGCTGGCCAGTCACGCGGTTTCAGGAGTTCCGGTTGCTCAAATCAAATTAACAAAGGCTAGCTCCTCCCGTCCCCTTATCAAACAGACTTGTTTAATATCCAGGGAACGGTGATTGGTCCGTTTCTGCCGTTTGTGGCGCCTGCATACCTAGCAGGCCATCACGCCCCATGTTATTGCTAAGATTAATTGTATTCCGACCAGTGTGTGTGAAATAATTCGAATCCATGGGTGGATGTTCACATTTATTCCCCAGTCCCAGACCTTTCTCCACCAACTCTGACTTTGTAAGTCTACCTCGGTATCTTCTTTGATTTTAGTTTGTAGCTGGTGATAGAGTTTTACAGATTGACCCACTCTGAGCCTCAACTCCCGTAATACTTCGGTTAGATGTGGGATAGGGACCTGCTCTGGCTCGTCATAATCCTGCAAATGATCATGGAGCTGATCAGTTACTTCAATAACTTCGGACTTCCGGCGCCTAACCTGGGTGATATGCGCTTGCCCGATCGCGACAGGTCGTAGTGGTGTAAAGCAAAAGTTTGGCTGCGGTATAGGGCACTGCAGGTCATTATACTGGTATGAACGCTCAGTAGTAGAGACGCAGTATCTTCCCCTCCCTCCGTAGCCTGCCCTCGCGAAGTGCATGTGTGCGGGCACTATTTCTAGTACACACCCATTGGTTCGGTTAAACCCGCACTCGTCTAGTTCGCCTCGGCCCACCGGGTGAGGGCATACTGTGATTTCCCCCCTTTGCTTGCAATCTGCTAGGGAAATCCCGGTAAGTATGTTGTTTCGACGAACGGCAGAGGTGGTGGTCAGGTAGTAGCGTATGGAGACATTTTCCCGTATTACTCCGATATTCTCTAGTTGGTATAAGGGGAACGGCCCTGAGTCCGGCGTTGCTATGGGGATCAACAGGACTATCCCTATCCCGGTAGTCCTACCCATCTGGCAATCTGGAATTGCGGGGTATACTCGGGTCAGTCCCTTCAGAGTACAATTATCCAGTGTCCCCCTTTGGTTCGCCAACTGAGCTAAATGTGAACTGTCTATCCAATCGGGTACCTCCCCGCGTTGGATCTGGTTGAGGTTGTGGCGGATCTGTCCCACCATCCACAGACCATAAGCATGACAGAGTTGCCCCTGTCTTTGCTTTATTGTATCTTCTTGTTCTCTATCAATGAGGTGATTGATGGTTTTAGCGTGAGCTTCCAGGACTGAGATGCCATCCAACTGGATTTCGGCCCCCTCCTTTCCTAGGTTGGCCTGGTCTTCCTGGTTTTGCTCCACCCTCTCCAATAACCCCTTCATCACCCCTTTAAGCTGTTCTACCCTCTCATTTAGCCCTTGTATGTCTATCGAGTTCACTACGGAGGTTCCTGTATTGAAAACGGTAGCAACATCATTTACTATTTCCCTCTTCACCCTGGGTGCTAACCCCTGTCCCCGGAACTTACTGGCACCCATGGCATCGGCAGCCTGCTGCATTACGACTTTACTTAATACATTGTACATCTTCCTTGACTGTTCGGTACAATATTCCGGCATCTGGATGCCTGAAATATTGATCAGAACAGGCACAATTTCATGTTTAACATTATCATACAATAATTCCCCTTCGTTGTACATTGCAATCCCATTTTCTGGTCCCTTAGTAGTTATGGGACAAGGCAGTTCTTCGGGCAATGTAGTGATTCTTATGGGGCGCGGTGTCGGAGGGGGTGAGAAACATACATACAATTATATTGCAGCCGCCCCCGCCTCCTCGTAATACCCACACAGCCCCATTCCCTTCTTGCGGATGACTGATTGCTGGGATTGTCCCGGAGGCGCGCAAATTATGCCGAAAGTACATTCATCAGGCCCTTTGACATCCCTCCGTTTAATGCATCTGCTCCTTATACCCGTGGAGCACTGTACACATACTCTTATTCTTATTAGGATTCTTATTAGGATTCACTTGTAACCATGCATTAAAATAAGTCCTGTCCTTGCTCCAGTCCTTGGTTGCTGGGATGCACATTCCGTCCGTTAAATTAAACAAGACTCCATAGTTCATATCGTTGTTTATTTCCAGCGTGCTCTGCTGTCCGTCGGTGTTGCCCAGGGTACGTGCATGTCGCAGGGCTATCCATATTACGAGTAGCGCCTTTCGTATTCCCATTCCGGTAAGTATTATCTGTAATTTTAAACAGACGGCCTGGTCGTCACCAGGGGTTAAGTTTTTTTGCTCTACGAGTGTCCCTGTCACCCTGCAAAATCAGAAGGACAAGGTTATAATCGAACCATTTCGAGCTGAATCTGTAGGGCGTGCGCCCGTGTCTTTACCCACTTAAATATTACCCAAACTCCTATTATGACCAAGGCCAAAGCTATTCCTCCAAACATCGCTGTCTGCTTTACCGTTAGGTTGGGTTTGTGGACTACACCTACCCACCGTGGGGTACATTGGCTCTATTGCCAGAGGTGATGGTGCTATGGCTGCGCACTGCACTATCCGTCTAGTCCCGTTATCTCTTCCAGCCTGTTTATCTTAGCTTTTAACTCTTCAATTTGTTTTATTGAATATCTATTTCTTTATTGTATCAGGCAAGTATTATTACATAAGCTAGTTCTGTTTTTATTTTTGTTTCCTCTGTTAGGTGAGTCCTTTTTTTCCCTATTAAGAAATCCAAATTAATAATGTTCAGTATAAAACGGCTGTCAATGGAAAGGGTTAACTCCTTTCCAGGTTTGTAAGAAGACCTGATGTCATTACGTGACTTCACGTAATCATCTGAAAAAAAAGTCTTTGTGCCTTCAAAACTGGCTTCGAAATTAGGAATCCGTTAAACAGCATAAATCATTAGAGTAAACTCCAATGTTTTCTTAACTTCTAATTCAAGTACTTGCCAAAGAATTTTTTTTTTTTTTTTAAATTGTTTTAAAACAAGACCACACATACAATAGCAATTTTGTTTACTGAAATTCAATTCTGTTTTTTTTTTTTATTTCTCTCTTTCTCCTCGTTATCTTCAAAACCCTCCTGCTTGTTTAGACTGTTCGGGACATTTTGGAAATCTTTTCAAACTGCATTGAAACTTTTTCATAATTGAAAATTCGAATCCATGTAGAGTGTTTTTTACTTATTCCAATTTTTTTTTTTTTCCTCTTCTAATTAAACCAATATCTTTTTCACAGCAAACATCAACTAGTATTTAGTAAGTTATGTCTTTTTCCATTTAGTCCGTTACATCTTTTTTTTTTTTCTTTCTTCAAATTAGGTTTTGTATTTTACACGGAGGGTTCGTAACTCCATAAAGTTGTTAATTTGTTTACTTTCAAAGTGGCGTCTTTATCTTTTTCTTTTTCTCCATAACTGGAATGGAGACCAGCTTTGAGAGTTTGAGTGCTGCCTTTCGTTATCTCAAAATGCTCCAGTTTCAAAGCCGTTACTAAAGCTTGCTGTTTTTTAACATTTTCCAAAAGTTCCTTTTACACCTTCGCAGATAGCTCGCCACTTGCCCAGGAGTTTGACCTGATCAGATTTAATTTAATCTTTTTTTTTTTAAATCCACCTCAGTATTTCCTGTGCCTTCTCTGAATATCTCAAAATCCCAATTCAAACTTTGTAATTTCAATCTTTATTTGAAACTTTTTTTTTTTAGAAGCTCTTTTTTTTTAAAGCATTCTTTATCTCATTCCGAGACTAAATTTATGTCTTTCAACCCAATCAATCATTGCATGTTTTCTTTCGGCAAGTAAGTGAGCATGTCAAATAAATATTTTGCTCAACAAACCTATTCTTTATTTGTTTATTCTCCTAGCTCCGTAACTTATCATCCGAATAAATCCACACCTGCGTTTCTAACTTAAATGTCTTAAAACTTCCCACATACAGGACAACATTACAAAGGGTTTAAAAAAAAAGACTTTCACTCTGTTTCTAAAATAAACAGACACTTGCATTCCTCTTCCAACCAGGCTTTCGGAACATGAAAACATAAAACAAAAATTCATTCTGCAGTCAAAAATCACACAGACACTTCTCACTCAACGATCAGACATTTACAACAGTCTCTCTTCTTGTTTTGGCCGGCTCTATTTTTGGATCCATGACCTTTCAGGGAATTCGTAGTTTTATCTAAATAATTCCTCACATAACTAATTCCTGAGGATTCCACCCTGCTTTAATCATTTTTTCAATTAGCTTCTTTTGTTTTTCCGCCAGGTGGCGGGTAAGCGACCCTTCTGGTCCCCACTCGAGTTTACTTGTTTTCATGGCCATTCCTGGGTAGGACTACTACCGTTAGGAATCTACTCTCAGCGGTCCGCTTTCTTTCTAGCGCGACTTGTAGTAAACTGTCTCTTGGCTACTGTCAGGTCACAAGTTCTGCTGTTACACAAACTTATACAATTCTTAAAAACGCGTTTAAGCAATTCCCGCAGTGCTCTACGTATCCTTAACGACTACCTACCACCGCTCAGCCCGTTGGTCCGACCCTGTTCACAGGTTTGGATTCCGTTAGCCGCTGTACACCGCTTGGTTCTATCCCGGGGTATTTCAAATTACACTACTGGGTCCGGAAGATGTCTCTCGGTATCACGATCCCACGGTCTAAGTGTGTTCCCTACGCCTACTTGGTTCCTGGCCGTCACGTGGGACAAAAGTCCTCTTAATTCAGGCTCAGGCAAGGCGTTTGAGATATTAGACCGTCTCCTCATGTCGATCAACCAGCTTCCACCTTCCGCACCCTTTATACTTAAAAATTGTTTTTTATACTCACCCGGGTTTTTTTCCAAGGGCGTCCAGCGACTCCGGGAAATCCTGCCGACTACGCCATTGTTAGCGTTAGTGTTTTCTCTGAAGAATCACTCAACACTCAGGGTCGGTTCCAATGCTGAAGCAGCTTTATTACGCTCAGCGGGAAGGAAAAACTCAGGACCGTATCCAGGTTTCTCTTCACAGAACAAAGAGTTACATGTACCTTTATATGTTTTACAACAGTTAAAAAAACAGCTTACTGCAGTTACACAGCTCATCACGGCTGGACACAAGCCAATCATAACGATTATAGATTACATATAGGTTTTTTAATCCAATAGAATTCTCCTAGTAACCAGGGAACCATTGTCAATTTGGGTTGATCGATGACTTTATATGTTCTCTCCCTAGTTCTTTCATCTGGGAGAAATAATTGGTTTGTAGCCTTGTTTACAGCAAATGGTTTCCCTCTTATCTTTCTTCCTGGGGAATTAATTGGTTTATGGCCTTGTTCACAGGAGATGGCTTCCTTCTTATCTCTGCCTTCCCAGGCATTCCTACAGTGGGCCTCACAGGGTTATTGCTCGGTCAGTGAACGTTCAACAGTTCACAGTTTGACTACCTGATTTCCCATAATGCCTGGGCAGCCATTTTATGTGTGTGTCCATTTAAGCTTATGTGAGTTCTAAATATCCAGCAGGTGCCTAATGCCTAAGTCTATATATATCTTTCGACTCTCTACAACAATCCTCTTCGTTGGAAAGGTGAGATGGAGTTAGTAGCAAGAGTAAAGAGTTTTTAGCTGGGCATGGACTGGAAATGTAGGGGTAGATTTTGTTCTGTGCTGCACGAAAAGCGATGGAAATTTATCTTCAGGCCCCGTCAGCGTATTCAACACGAGCTGTTGCTGGTACTGGTTCCAGTCATTCCTTCACAGGTCACCCACCCGCACGTAGGCTTAAATTTCAGGCCACCAGTCTGAATGGCAGTGGCCCTCATCTACGTCCTGGGATTGGATTGGTGAGGGGCGGGGGGGGATGGGGGGGTGTTGGGGGGGGTAAGATGGGCTACAAGGTGGGGGATGAATAGCGATTGCAACTCCTGTGGAATTGGGCGAGCACCCGTCCTCCTCTGGCTTTACAGGAATAGTTGAACTTACCTGGAGTTAGCGGCCGAGGGAGCTGCTAAATATTCTTGAGTGGGACAGGCCCAACATCTGCCCTGCTTATCGCCGACTAATTTCTCGATGGAGTCCTTCAACAGGCGTTAGATCCCTAATTTACATACTTAAGGAACCGAACGTCTGTTTTAGGACGGCAATAAAAAGGCTCCCACGAATTTAGCAGTGGATCCAACAGCTGCAGAGATTGGGCGTAGGCCGCCCCACTGCAAAAGAATGGGTGCAACACATACTGATTTCTAACCCTTATAAATCTGAACCAGATGTACTTGAGATTATCAGCATCTTTAGCCTTGAATCTCAAATCTATTTTAGTGCATTTTTTTCAGTGAATTTTATGGGTAGGATTAAATGGAAACTTGCAACAATTGCAGAAAATGCTATTGGTTGGATGAGGTTTACAATATAGACAATGGTCACTTTTAATTGAGAAGATATTATTAGCTGCATATTTCTGTAGAAATTTAGCATTAACAGTACAATAATAAGTAATAGCTAAAGTATCTCAAGTGGAGCAGAGCTAGAGAGATGGCAACTGGAAACCCTGGGTTAAGAAGGAAAATCAACTGGGATTCGTGCCCGAGACCATTATCTAGCTAACCCTGCTGCATGTGTGGGTGTCAGATAAAAACACATCTGTCAAGACTAACACATGAATGATGGTCACTTGGATAATGTACCAAGGTGAACTAGCACCAATGGAACCATATTCCAGAAAGGAGTCAACAACTTTGGAAAAGAAGAGAAAAAAAATAAAAAAGAATGAGCATTCACGTGGAGGGAAGGGTGTGTGATGGAAAACCAGGCTCCAATTGCAAGCTCCAGGTACGTGCTATGGCACCATAGACTGGTATTTTCCAACCAGGCAGCGTTGGAGGAGCCTTGTGCTGCTGGAGTGAATGAGCTTTATCACAGCTCCAAAAAGTATTTTCCCTGTCCTGCATTTCCTGAAGGTTTGCTCCAACAGCACGCCACATCACTGTGCACTTGTATAAACCAAGTGCATTTGGAAACAAAACACCCAAGGTCAGCAATGGCCCCTTCTATTGTTCTGATTCCTCTGGACCCTCTGTTCAGAAATGTTATTCTCCTCCTTCTCCATCTCCCCTTCCCCTTGACCACTTGTGAGTTGCATTTCACCGAGTGCATCACCCACACCTTTCGTTAATCTTATGCCCCCAAGTGCTAACTTTGAATTGAGGAAATAAATGATAGTATGGATGAAGGTGTTCTGAGAGGATAGCAGACAGAGCATGTGGGCTCCTCTTCCTCTATTTCATCACCCATACCTGGAGGCATCTAATTTACAGGTAGAATAGAATAACAAGGAATAATATGGCCACCCTATCATGCATAATGGTGCAATAATATAATTGTACTGTCTTTGTGCTTAATTATGGCTGCATAAGACTCCGGGCGAAGAATTAATTCATCCTTGGTTATGTTAACAGCCAGCCAATCACTCCATTTCATATACTTTCAGCCACCAGACACCCCATTATGCTGAGTGTGGGGGGAGTGGGGTAAAATCATGTATATTTGCCATCCCTCCCCTGTGGTCTTTCTTTCTTTTAGAATATCGTCTGTTTTCTACTTCAAAACAAATACAGCGTATATGTCTTGACAGTTCCCTCAGCTCATCAGAGTATTGGGAATGGCACCCTGGGACTGCATGCAAATGCTAAAACTAATAATTGTGACATTCAGAAGGTTGGCAGATGCAGTTTAAGTGGAATGCATGCAATAATGCACCTGTGTTCATGCATTATTCACCTGAGATGCCAACTATGTGCAGAAGCTTCAGGGTGTGGACACCTCCATACAAGCACACAAATCCACTCGAGACATGTTGATTGTGTCAATATGGTAATATATTAGATGCTGGCTGTATGATCTTCACTGGATGGATGAGGCAGTTAGCTGGCCCATTCTGGTCAAATTATTGAATTTCTTTTTGTACTGCATTGCTGGTCATGTGGTTGTGGAAGTGGCACTAATAGATTCAGCCATTTCCCTCCACGATGCCCTCAATGGGGTCCCTTTCCCTGATTGTCTGCGTAAAGTAACACGCCTGTCTCTGATTCATTGACATTTGAAACACTCTTCTTTGCGGATCTTCTGGTTGCCAAGTCTTCTCAGCTCTCCAATGCTGAATTACTGCCACTTCCCCTTAAGCTGCTACAGGTCTTAAATCCTGCAGCAGCTTACCATTTCTGGCCACTGCCCACTCAATTGTGCCCAGCCACTTGTGATTCTCCAGCCGGAGATCGCTGATGTTTACGTTAACAAGCTGATCCTGGGAAATCTGCCAGCGTCAGGTTGCGGTCAACAGGTAGGCAGAGGTCTGCATTTGCTGCATCTCTGCCAACACAAGTGAGAATCTGGAAATCCAGGCCTTGAATTTTCTATTATAAATATGCTAAAGCCTTTTGTCAATATTTCAAGTAAATTTATTAGAATGTAGAGGAAATATCAAATGAGTGCTGTTGCTGAATGTAGAGCAAAATGGTAATTTACCGTGAATCTTAAGGACTGATTCTCCTCCACAACCTTGCCCAGGGTGGAGCCCACCAGAAATGCAATATCCCTGTCATTACCTGAACCTGCCTGGATTTCTGGCTTCAGGCATTAGGCTAGGTTGATACTTCCTAGCACAGGCTGCCCTGACTTGAAAGAAAGAAAGAAGATTTACATTTATAAAGCACCTCGACCTCAGAACATTCCAAGTGTTTTACAACCAATTAATTCCTTTAGAATTATAGTCATTGGTGTTTTGTAGGAAAATGTGGCGGCATATTTGCACAGCAGCTAATCTGTTTTGGTGGTTTTGTTTGGGGATAATGTTAGTCAGAGCACCAAGAGTACACCCTAGGATCTTTTACCTCCACTAAGAGATCGGAGTGATTAATTGCAAAAGTTTTTTGTGTGCCCTTCTGCGCATGTATGCCCTGTACTCTGCCCACGACATGCTATGCATGCACATGACTGCCCTAGACTCTGTCCCCACTACCCCCCAACCCCCTTCACTCCCCCCCCCCCCTCACCCCCTCCGTCCTGCACATGCGCAGAATCCTCGAACCCGAAACCAGAAGTGGGCCCTGTATTGTTAGGAGCCCAGAGCTGCTGCCGACCACATTGCTTTGCTGGGGAGCCCGGAGCTGCTGTGCTGTTGCCGACCATGGTGCATTACTGGTTTTCTACACGCCCATGCTGATTTGCTTATCTACACAAACATTTTCGCGGCCTTCTGTGAGAGAGAAAAACATCGGAGGTAGTGAGAGACTGGGGAGAGAGAGAGAGTCTAGGTGGAGAGAGAGAGACAGACTGAGAGGAGAGAGTGAGAAACTGGGGGAGAGAAAGCGAGAGACTGGGGGGAGAAAGAGAGGCGGGGGGGAGAGAGTGGGAGAGACAGGGGAGAGAGAGAGACTGCAGGGAGAGAGAGAATTTGCGGAGAGAATGAGAGAGACTCGGGGGAGAGAGAGAGAGACTGAGGGGGGAGCGAGAGAGACTGGGTGAAGAGAATGAAAGACTGGGGGAGAGAGACAGGGAGAGACTGGGGTGAGAGTGAGACTGGGGAGTGTGATATCTTCTTTATGACATCACAAACACACACATACACAAGATGTCTTTACAGGACCTTATCACATGATCCTTTATTGTAGATACATCAGCAGCTGCAGTAGCACAGTAGTCCACTAGGTAGAGCAGTAGTCCACTAGGGGGAGCTCTATATTACACTTCTCCATCCTTAATGAAGAAGTAATCAAAACTATATTAGCATCATAGATACCTTGCATGGCATACACATCAAAAGATATGGATTATTTTGCCATATTTACAAATCAAACTGGTTTTCTGTCTCAAAGAGGATACCTTCGCTCCCAAATAGAACTTTCCAAACTAGGTGTCGACCTTAGACTCATTCTGGGCTGAGTCTGAGGAGAGTTTTCCTCCCAGTGCAATCCTTGATCTACATTTTGACTCCTGACAACTTCAGACTGTTTGTCTGCCTGACTCGGACTCGGGCTTAAATTCTGACTTTCTCTTGGACTTGTTTCTAATATATTTGATATAGGATTTGCTACGGCACTCTACTTGTAACAAGACTATCTGACTCATCAGAAATAATTGAATCATTCTAACTTTCAACTCCTTCCACATCTGTAGGTAAAATATGATCAACGTGAACAACCTTTCCATGATCAAACATCTTGACCAAATATGTGCGAGGACCACATATCTTCACTACTCTTCCTGGTAACCACTTAACCATTTATGGTGATGGTTCTTCACTCTAACCTTCTGATTCAATTTCACACTGCTCTCTCTAACTCTACCTCTATCATGATTCTCTTTCTGTCTTAATTGTTTCTCTTCGACTAAATGTGCCAAGTTTGGTTTTCATAACGAGAACCTGGTTCGTGGCTGTCATTTGAGAAACAACTCTGCTGGTGTTCTACCAGTAGTTGTATGAGGAGTATTACGATAAGTAATTAGAAAATTTGCCAGTTTGTGGTCCAAAGACAACTGCCATTTCCTTGGACTTGGATCCAACATTTGCTTGATGAGGGCACCTTTTACGATTTGTACTGTGTGCTCTGCTGCACCATTTGAAGCAGAGTGGTATGGTGGAACCTTAGTATGTTTCACACCATTTCTGCTCGTGAACTGTGAAAATTCTTTTGAACACAATTGCGATCCATTATCAGGCACAATATCTTTTGGGAGACCATATGAAGAAAAAAATCTTCGCAAATTGTCTAGTGTTTTATTTGTTATTTTCTGCATCGGAAACACTCTACCCACTTAGAATGGCTATCAATCACAATGAACAATTATTGTCATTCTAGCTCAGCAAAATCTATATGTAACTTTGCCACACCCTGGGAGGCCATTTCCATGGCTCTAATGGTACTGATGGTGGTTTCTTGCTTACCGATTGACATGCTAACTAACAAGATACTCTATGGGCTAGAACGTCCACTTTTTTTGCACGCTTAACGCCCACTTAACGCCCATTTTACCGCTGAAATGACAAATAACGGCCCTATATCGCACATTTTGGCACAAAATGGAAACTGATGGGCATTGTTAGGAAACTTATCGCCGAGCGTTACTTTCCCCATGTGCTTAACACTGGGAAAAAATATTATCGCCCGCCCATTTTTGGGGGCGGAATCATCAGAATGGGCGAAATCAATGCCCATAATATTACCCAGCGTTTCTTTCTGCAACAAATTAACGACGAGATTCAATAATACCGCCCGCCCATTTTTTTTTGAGTAAAGAGCACATTTGGCGAAACTATCGCCCAGGAGATCGCCCAGCGTCACTTTCACCACCTCGCACACATATCGCCCACAATATCGCTCGCCCAAAAAAACGCCCAGAAAAAGTGGAACTGTTCTGAACTAAAGCCAGCGGTGTGGCTGCCATTGTAAAAATCTGAGTTCTCTTCATTCAAAAGGCTACTTCAACTTCGGGGGAGTTTGCATTGACTCTTTTCAGACATATTTTCAGACACTGGACTATTGGGGGTTTAATCTAGGTGAATTTTAGTGAGGAAATTATTGCTTCTAATTAATCGCTATTATACATTCATTGCAATGGGGCCAGCCATTTCTCAGCCTGCATCGATTAATACCCAGATGTTGCAGAGTGCAGATGGCTCAAAGTGTGTTGCACATCATTATGTCCCCAATTTAAGATGTGCAAGAATGAGGTGGAGGGCCAGACCATACACACCCCACACGTACAGGGAAAAGAGGTCTTACCTCGACGACTCCGACCACAACTGCCTTCTGAGACTGCGCTTCCACAAGATCAATGAAATATGTGAGCTCATCAGGCAGCCTGCCATCAGGACATCAGTGTAGGTCGAGGTCAAGGTCACAGCGGCATTGTCTTTCTATGCATCCAGTTCCTTTCGGGCCTCCGCGGTCGCAATTTGCTCTCTGTCTCACCCTGCAATCCATCACTACATTAGACAGAAGCCCGATACGCGAGAAGGATGGACTTTATCAGCTTCCCCATGACCATGGAGACGCACACTGACAGGGCTGGAGCATTCTACCGCATTGTTAAGTTCCCCAGGGTGCAGTGCACTCACATTGCCATGCGGCCACCTTCTCAGGACCCGGAGCGTTTTCGTGACAGAAAAGGATTTCACTCCCTGTGTTATATATGTGAACTTGTATTTACTCTGTATCACCACCAGAGGGCTCATCCCCTGGAGTCCGAAAGGATCCCATAATCCCTTGGGAGCACAGGTATTTAAGGAGGTTTCACAGGTTGGAGAGACACTCTGGTGACCTGCAATAAAAAACTAAGGTCACACTTTACTTTGAGCTCACAGTGTTCAGTCTGACTCTTTCTCCATACATAACAACTGGCGACGAGATACAGATAGCGAACCCAAAGATAAAGAGTACAGTGGGCATCCTGGAGAAATTCTCGGAGGGAAATGATTGGGAAACTTTTGTGGAGCGACTCAACCAATACTTTGTAGCCAACAAGCTAGAGGGGAAAGGGAACACTGCCAAACGAAGGGCAATCCTCCTCACCGTCTGTGGGGCACCAACGTATGGCCTCATGAAGAATCTGCTCACTCCAGCGAAACCCACGGAGAAATCATACGACGATTTGTGCACACTGGTCCGAGAGCATTTGAACCCGAAGGAAAGCATTCTGATGGCGAGGTACCGGTTCTACACCTACAAAAGGTCTGAAGGCCAGGAAATGGCGAGTTATGTCGCCGAGCTAAGACGCCTTGCAGGACATTGCGAATTTGAAGGACATTTGGAGCACATGCTCAGAGACTTTTTCGTACTTGGCATTGGCCACGAAACCATACTTCTCAAACTTTTGACTGCAGAGACCCCAACCTTGAGTAAGGCCATAGCGATAGCCCAAGCGTTCATTGCCACCGATGACAATACGAAGAAAATCTCTCAGCACACAAGTGCTGCTACAAGTATTTTGAACAAAGTGATGTTGTTTTCAAATCGTAGCGTACAGGGTATGTCACACATACCTGCAGCTGCACATCCGCAGATGACTCAGAGTCCACCATCAAGGGTGATGAATGCAAGGCCATTAACACCATGTTGGCGCTGCGGGGGTGATCATCATTTTCATTCATGCCGATTCAAAGTGTACATTTGCAAGGGCTGTGGAACAATGGGACACGTCCAACGTAGGTGCAGGCGAGCTGCAAATCCTGTTAAACCTGCAAACCACCAGAGGAGGACAGATCCATGGAGGATCATGATGAACCAGAGCCTCAGACCGAGGAGGCAGAGCTACATGGGGTGCACACATTCACCATGAATTGTCCCCCGATAATGCTGAATGTTGAACTAAATGGACTCCCGGTGTCAATGGAGCTGGACACGGGCACGAGCCAGTCCATCAGGGGCAAAAAGACTTTCAAAAGATTGTGGTGCAACAAGGCCTCAAGGCCAATCTTAACTCCAGTTCACACGAAACTAAGAACTTACACAAAAGAACTGATTCCTGTAATTGGCACTGCTACCGTAAAGGTCTCCACCAATGGAACAGTGCACAAGCTACCACTCTGGGTGGCACCGGGCGATGGTTCCACGCTGCTCGGCAAAAGCTGGCTGGGAAAGATACGCTGGAACTGGGACGGCGTCCGAGCGCTATCGCCCACTGACGACACTTCGTGTGCCCAGGTCTTAAATAAATTTCTTTCGCTGTTCGAACCAGGCATCGGGAAATTCCAAGCAGCAAAAGTGCAGATCCACCTAATTCCGGGGACGTGACCCATCCATCACAAGGCGAGAGCAGTACCGTACATGATGAGAGAAAGGGTAGAGATCGAGCTAAACTGGCTGCAAAGAGAGGGCATCATTTCACCGATTAAATTCAATGAGTGGGCCAGTCCGATCATTCCTGTCCTCAAGGGAAACAGCACCATCAGAATCTGTGGAGATTACAAAGTAACTATCAATCGTTTCTCCCTGCAGGACCAATACCCACTTCTAAAGGCCGACAATCTCTTTGCAACGCTGGTGGGAGGAAAGACGTTCACGAAACTGGATCTACATAAGAACATAAGAATTAGGAAAAGGAGTCGGCCATCTAGCCCCTTGAGCCTGCTCCGCCATTCAAAAAGATCATGGCTGATCTGGCCACGGACTCAGCTCCACTTACCCGCCCGTAACCCTTAATTCCCTTATTGGTTAAAAATCTATCGAACTTGAATACATTCAATGAGCTAGCCTCAACTGCTTCCTTAGGCAGAGAATTCCACAGATTCACAATCCTCTGGGAGAAGAAATTCCTTCTCAACTCGGTTTTAAATTGGCTCCCCCGTATTTTGAGGCTGTGCCCTCTAGTTCTAGTCTCCCCGACCAGTGGAAACAGCCTCTCTGCCTCTATCTTGTCTATCCCTTTCATTATTTTAAATGTTTCTATAAGATCACCCCTCATCCTTCTGAACTCCAACGAGTAAAGACCCAGTCTACTCAATCTATCATCATAAGGTAACCCCCTCATCTCTGGAATCAGCCTAGTGAATCGTCTCTGTACCCCTTCCAAAGCTAGTATATCCTTCCTTAAGTAAGGTGACCAAAACTGCACGCAGTACTCCAGGTGCGGCCTCACCAATACCCTATACAGTTGCAGAAGGACCTCCCTGCTTTTGAACTCCATCCCTCTCACAATGAAGGCCAACATTCCATTCGCCTTCCTGATTACCTGCTGCACCTGCAAACTAACTTTTTGGGATTCATGCACAAGGACCCCCAGGTCCCTCTGCACTGCAGCATGTTGTAATTTCTCCCCATTCAAATAATATTCCCTTTTACTGTTTTTTTTCCCAAGGTGGATGACCTCACACTTTCCGACATTGTATTCCATCTGCCAAACCTTAGTCCATTCGCTTAACCTATCTAAATCTCTTTGCAGCCTCTCTGTGTCCTCTACACAACCCGCTTTCCCACTAATCTTTGTGTCATCTGCAAATTTTGTTACACTACACTCTGTCCCCTCTTCCAGGTCATCTATGTATATTGTAAACAGTCGTGGTCCCAGCATCGATCCCTGTGGCACACCACGAACCACCGATTTCCAACCCGAAAAGGACCCATTTATCCCGACTCTCTGCTTTCTGTTAGCCAGCCAATTCTCGATCCATGCTGATACATTTCCTCTGACTCCGTGTACCTGTATCTTTTGCAGTAACCTTTTGTGTGGCACCTTATCGAAAGCCTTTTGGAAATCTAAATACACCACATCCATTGGTACACCTCTATCCACCATGCTCATTATATCCTCAAAGAATTCCAGTAAATTAGTTAAACATGATTTCCCCTTCATGAATCCATGTTGCGTCTGCTTGATTGCACTATTCCTATCTAGATGTCCCGCTATTTCTTCCTTAATGATAGCTTCAAGCATTTTCCCCATTACAGATGTTAAACTAACCGGCCTATAGTTACCTGCCTTTTGTCTGCCCCCTTTTTTAAACAGAGGCGTTACATTAGCTGCTTTCCAATCCGATGGTACCTCCCCAGAGTCCAGAGAATTTTGGTAGATTATAACGAATGCATCTGCTATAACTTCCGCCATCTCTTTTAATACCCTGGGATGCATTTCATCAGGACCAGGGGACTTGTCTACCTTGAGTCCCATTAGCCTGTCCAGCACTACCTCCCTCGTGATAGTGATTGTCTCAAGGTCCTCCCTTCCCACATTCCTGTGACCAGCAATTTTTGGCATGGTTTTTGTGTCTTCCACTGTGAAGACCGAAGCAAAATAATTGTTTAAGGTCTCAGCCATTTCCACATTTCCCATTATTAAATCCCCCTTCTCATCTTCTAAGGGATCAACATTTACTTTCATCACTCTTTTCCATTTTATATATCTGTAAAAGCTTTTACTATCCGTTTTTATGTTTTGCGCAAGTTTACCTTCGTAATCTATCTTTCCTTTCTTTATTGCTTTCTTAGTCATTCTTTGCTGTCGTTTAAAATTTTCCCAATCTTCTATTTTCCCACTAACCTTGGCCACCTTATACACATTGGTTTTTAATTTGATACTCTCCTTTATTTCCTTGGTTATCCACGGCTGGTTATCCCTTCTCTTACCGCCCTTCTTTTTCACTGGAATATATTTTTGTTGAGCACTATGAAAGAGCTCCTTAAAAGTCCTCCACTGTTCCTCAATTGTGCCACCGTTTAGCCTGTGTTTCCAGTCTACTTTAGCCAACTCTGCCCTCATCCCACTGTAGTCCCCTTTGTTTAAGCATAGTACGCTCGTTTGAGACACTACTTCCTCACCCTCAATCTGTATTACAAATTCAACCATACTGTGATCACTCATTCTGAAAGGATCTTTTCCTAGGAGATCGTTTATTATTCCTGTCTCATTACACAGGACCAGATCTAAGATAGCTTGCTCCCTTGTTGGTTCTGTAACATACTGTTCTAAGAAACAATCCCGTATGCATTCTATGAATTCCTCCTCCAGGCTACCCCATGCGATTTGAGTTGACCAACCGATATGTAGGTTAAAATCCCCCATGATTACTGCCATTCCTTTTTCACATGCCTCCATTATTCCCTTGATTATTGCCCGCCCCACCGTGAAGTTATTATTTGGGGGCCTATAAACTACACCCACCAGTGACTTTTTCCCCTTACTATCTCTAATCTCCACCCACAATGATTCAACATTTTGTTCATCAGAGCCAATATCGTCTCTCACAACTGTCAGATACGCCTGTACGTTTAATTCCCAATCTTGGCCGCCCTGCAACCACGTTTCTGTAATGGCAACCAAATCATACCCATTTGTAATGATTTGTGCCGTCAACTCATTTACTTTATTTCGTTTAGGTAGAGTGTTTTAATACTAGTTTTTAAACCATAATTTTTAGTTTTGACCCCTCCTGCAGCCCCTTTATATTCAGTGGCCCTTTTTCTTTGCCTTGGGTTTCTCTGCCCTCCACTTTTACTCATCTCCTTTCTGTCTTTTGCTTTTGTCTCCTTTTTGTTTCCCTCTGTCTCCCTGCATTGGTTCCCATCCCCCTGCCATATTAGTTCAACTCCTCCCCAACAGCACGAGCAAACACTCTCCCAAGGACATTGGTTCCAGTCCTGCCCAGGTGCAGACCGTCCGGTTTGTACTGGTCCCACCTCCCCCAGAACCGGTTCCAATGTCCCAGGAATTTGAATCCCTCCCTGCTGCACCACTACTCAAGCCACATATTCATCTGACTTCAGCCTACTTGACACAGGAACTGGAGGAATCATTGAAGGCCCTCACCTGCATCAATACGCACAAAGGTCTTTTTGTTTATAACAGGTGCCCGTTTGGAATCTGATCAGTGGCAGCAATATTCCAGAGACACATGGAAAGCTTACTGAAGTCGGTGCCGCACACTGTGGTCTTCCAGGACGACACAACACAGTCGAGCATCTGCAGCACCTGGAGGAGGTTCTTAGTCGACTCAACCGCGTGGGGCTCAGGTTAAAATGCAAGAAATGTGTTTTCTTGGTGCCTGAAGTGGAGTTCTTGAAAAGGAGGATTGCGGCTGACGGCATCAGGCCCACCAACGCGAAGACGGAGGCAATCGAGAACACACCGAGGCCATAGGACGTGACGGAGCTGCGGTTGTTTCTGGGACTCTTGAACTACTTTGGTAACTTCTTACCGGGTCTTAGCACACTGTTAGAACCACTGCATGTTTTACTAAGAAAAGGGGATGAATGGGTTTTTGGGAAAAGCCAAGAAAATGTCTTTGTAAAAGCGATAAAATTGTTATGCTCAAACAAATTGCTTGTGCTGTATGATCCATGTAAGCGTTTGGTACTAGCATGTGATGCGTCGTCATATGGCATCGGGTGTGTATTGCAACAAGCTAATGATTCTGGGAAACTGCAACTGGTTGTTTATGCATCCAGGAGTCTGTCTAAGGCTGAGAGAGCATACAACATGATTGAGAAAGAAGCGTTAGCGTAAGTCTATGGGGTAAAGAAAATGCATCAATACCTGTTTGGGCTAAAATTCGAATTGGAAACTGACCATAACCCACTTATATCCCTGTTTTCCAAGAGTAAAGGGATAAATACCTCATATCGGCCCGCATACAACTACGCCATCCGCCACAGGCCGGGCACAAAAACCTGCGCCGATGCTCTCAGTAGGCTGCCATTGCCCACCAAGGGAGTGGAAATGGTGCAGCCCGCAGATCTAGCCATGGTTATGAAAGCATTTGAGAGTGAGCAATCACCCGTCACTGCCCGGTAGATCAAAACCTGGACAAGCTAGGACCCCTTATTATCTCTAGTCAAAAGCTGTGTGCATCACGGGAGCTGGTCCAGTGTCCCAGTGGAAATACGGGAAGAGATAAAGCCATTCCAGCAGCGCAAAGATGAAATGTCTATACAAGCAGACTGCCTTCTATGGGGCAATCAAGTAGTGGTCCCCAAGAAGGACAGAGAGACCTTCATCAATGATCTCCACAGTACCCACCCAGACATCGCAATGATGAAAGCGATAGCCAGATCCCACGTGTGGTGGCCCGGTATCGATGCGGACTTAGAGTCCTGCGTTCACAGATGTAACACATACTCACAGTTAAGCAATGTACCCAGGGAGGTGCCACTAAGTTCATAGTCTTGGCCCTCCAAACCGTGGTCTAGAGTATACGTCGACTATGCAGGCCCGTTCTTAGGCAAAATGTTCCTTGTGGTTGTAGACGCGTATGCCAAGTGGATTGAATGTGAGATAATGTCGGCTAGCACGTCCGCTGCAACTACTGAAAGCCTGGGGGCCATGTTTGCCACACACTGCCTACCCGTTGAGCGACCTCAGGCCATGTTTTATCAGTGCTGAGTTCAAAGAATTCATGACCCGTAATGGGATCATGTGTGTGTCCATGGCTACATACATCCATTCACCACACAACCCCCCCCCCCCCCACATGTAGATCATGCCATTGCCTCATCACATTCAAATACATTCATATACATTCAAGTCCAGAAAAGGAAATTTGCATTTAAATCATTGCATTTGTGGTACAGTTGTGAGGCAAGTACATTTGACTGGTGAGATACATTGATGGTACATCTTTGGGATCAGTGCTGGGGTCAGCACCAGTGCGTGAGGACGAGCTTGTTCCAGAACTGCTGGATGGTGTCCGGGTAGCCTGGTGGCGGGGCGTTGCCCGGTGCTGGCAGTGGGAACCCAGTTGGCTCGAGTTACCTGCTCTCGGGGCCTTTGCCGTTACTCCTAGCGTTGAGCAGGTTCACAGATGCCTGTAACCTCCCTGTCCTCTCCTTGCGCCCCGGGTCGCTGCTGTTCCAAGAGGAGCAGTCATCCAGCAGTGCACAGGGAACTGCTAACTTGCTTGCCTGGGCGTTATTTGGTTTGGGATCCTGGCTGGTCCCGGTACCAATTGGGAGAACCGTTGCGGGTGACCCTTCGTTCCCGGGTGTAGCCTTGGTGGCGATGGGGTCTGGGGGTTGCTCCTTAGCGCAGTTTGCTCTTTCAGGCTCGTGACAGTTGGTGCCATCGGGTGCGTGAATGGTGGAGCCGATCAGGGGCAGGGTATCAATACCGGTGCCGTTGCCCTCCTGAGATCGCTTGCTCTGCAGCTTGTCTATATTAGCTGCTTGTGGCCACACTCCGTGGTGCATCACTCTGGTCCCAGGGGCGCAAGCTACAGTATCGGGTAGCCCGCTGAACTTGTGTGCTTCCGATGGGTGTTTGCCCGCTACATTATTAGAATACAGTTGAAATCCTGCATCGCACAATGTTTCATTGCTTATTGTAGATAAACTGTAGCTCCGATTGCAATCGCCCAACTTTTCTTTGCTTATTACATGTATAAAACTCTGATCATCAATTATAAGCTTTACATTTAACTCACAGTTGTTATTACATTGAGTGAGAATGTGTCACTGTCCCTTTAAGTGTGGTGAGTTGCTGGCCTCCTTTAAGAGAGCCTTGCTATCTTTACCCCAATCCTCTTCTTCGCTTGGTGCCACGTGTTGCTCCATCAGCGCTGCACCTCGTGGTCTGGACGCTGCCATCTTTTCCTTCAGCACTTCACCTCGTGGTTTGGGCGCCATCTTTCTTCCATCCATGATGTCGGCTGCTGTGATCCTCTTCTCCCCGGGTTCTGCCACTGAAGCTGGGAAGTCGCCTTTAGATCCGATTTTCTTCCTCCGAGTCCTGCCATTGGAGCCTGGAAGGTGCGTTCTAGTCGTCTCAGCTGGATCATCTCCACGCAGTTGTGCTGAGTGGTCTGTGCCTCGGGTGCTGTGCTGGTCTGTTCGCTGGTGCCGGATCCAACCTCAGGTGAAGGCTTGCTTTGCCTCTGAGCGCGGGGGACGTCGATCGCTGGAGGGATGAAATCTTCTCAGCTCCAATGGATCTTCTCCATCCAACTTCTTCCGAGTAGCGTTGGTCCTTCACCTGCAACAATCCACAGTGGCAACTTGTGCACCGCGCCATCATGGAGTACCTTTACATTCGCACTACCAACGACTGGGATAAGTTCATTGGCGTAGGTAAGCAGCTTTGCTTGAACCGGGACCAACTCGGGTCATTCAGTTTGATTGTCCTATAGCCTCTCAAAAGCTTCTTGTTTCATCACTGACTGGCTCGCCCCCGTGTCCACCTCCATGCAGACTTCAGCACTGTTTATCTCGACTTCCACTCTCAACGGGGAACATTCTGCGGTGCAGGTAAACATTCCATACACTTCATCGTGGGGCTGAGCTGCCTCTCTGACCACCTCTTCATAATCCGCTCTGGATTCATGGCCCTCTGCAGACTCTTCATCAACACAGTGAGTCCTATTTCTTTTACACATTTGCTGGAGGTGGCCCTTAGTGCTGCACCGTTTGCACATATAGTCCTTAAAACAGCACTGGTGAGCCCGGTGATTTCCTCCGCAATGCCAACATGGTGCTAACCGATTAGCCCCCTCGGCGGACTCTGAGTTAAGGGACTCGGGGGCCTGTTTTTTCTTCATGTTCTACAGTCCTGCCTCTAAAAGGAGCCAGTCTCTGTACAGTACTTGAGTCCTGAGGATGAGTCATTCGCCGAGAGCCGCAGGTCAAGATTATGAATGCCTGGCTCATGATGATGGCCTTCTGCAGTGTGACTGTGGTATCCGCAGATAGTAGCCTGTGAAGAAGGCCCTCGTGGCCGATTCTGATGACAAAGATATCCCACAGCTCTTCGGTGAGGTGGTCGCCGAAATCACACGGTGCCGCCAGCCTCCTGAGGTCTGCAGCATATTTCGCGATTTCCTGGCCTTCGGGGCGTGGGTGGGTGTAAAACTGGTGTCTGGCTGTGAGGATGCTCTCTTTGGGCTTGAGTTGTTTTTGGATCAGCGTTACAAGCTCCTCATACTCTTGGTCATTGTCTTCGCTGGTGCCAGCAAGTCCCTGATGAGGCCATAGACGTTGAGCCCACAACTGGTGAGCGGAATAGCTCTGCACTTATCAGCCAGTGTGGCCGGATCATCGACTGCCAGGTCATTTGCTGTGAAGAAATGGTTGAGCCTCTCCACAAAGGCGTCCCAATAATCCCCATCGGCGAACTGCTACAACGTACCAAGGTTAGCCATTTTCGCGTGAAAGTCCATAATCTCATCGCCAATTGTTATGTCTTTGGATGCTCTGATAATGAATCCATGAGGCAAAGTATTGTACTTGAACTGTAGTGACCTTAGTCCATTTAATATAACTCCAGAGTGAGGATACCACATGGTGGACTCCCTTTTATACCTGGGTACCTGTGGTGTACAGGTGACCCCTGGGCCTCCACCAGTTGCACCCTCTGGTGGTGCCAGCATAGTGTATACAGTGTGAACCTTGTTGATAGTACTTCCGGTAAACAAGTCCCCATCTTATGCAACTATACAGTGACTATCCAGAGAGTATATCTGTAGTATACATATATAACTCTTGGGACCACTAGATGGCCTTGGGGTGGAATGGCTTCTGGAACGTGGCGATGCAGGTTCCTTGAAGTCTGCGCCCTCATCCGTGGAGACCCAGTGGATTGACGGGTGAGAATCGGAGCTCCTCAGCATCAGATGTAGGATTGTCCGCCAACTCCTGCCCTGTGCCCCCACCTTATGGCCTCTGTGGTCTTGCCTGGGGCCGCACTGCTGGCTG
Source organism: Pristiophorus japonicus (assembly GCF_044704955.1). NCBI lineage: Eukaryota > Metazoa > Chordata > Chondrichthyes > Pristiophoridae > Pristiophorus > Pristiophorus japonicus. The sequence goes on from NC_091986.1 coordinate 115,263,881, forward strand.
AGCTGAAAAACACAAATGAGGTTATTAGAGGAGAAGGGGGTGCTCGGGTCACAAGTTGAGTCCCGCGCTACACACAGCATATGCACGACAAAAGCACCACCGCTCTCAAAATCATCACAGACATCACATTTCATGACCATCAACACGTTTGCATTGCAATGATTTTCATTAGGCTACCATCATTTCTAGGACAATTTTAGAATTCATCTATCATGTATGATTGTTCGGATATGAGTGGGTGTGGCATCTATTGACCTTACATAATGGAATAGTGTAAGCTTTACTCACGTGGCATCACTTCAGGGTCTGCAGATGCGTCCGTGGCTGTCCAGGTGTGCTTCCCCATGAGTGTGAGCACCCGCTCCTCCATCTCAGTGATGTCGCTGGGGACTGGTGGCTCCCCACCCGTTCGCCTCTCCACGGACCTCATCATCGATAGCTTCTTCTGTAAAAGGTGACAGGACAACATGGCATGAGATCATTGCGTTATATCATTGCTAGGTACTGTCACAGAGACTGATGCAACACATAACTGACAGATGTAATCATGATTAGTATGATAATTATCATTCTTTACCTAATGACGTGCAGCGTGACTGCAGTTTTGAGTAAAACATTCCCGGTAAAAGTGCAAGACCTCATATCTGCTGATAGTCACTCATGACTGTTACAAATCAAATTATATAAATACATAAGTACATGTAAATCAATGTAATACTTGCTCTTGCGGATCTCACAAGGTCGTTCCATCGTTTGCGGCAGTGGTTGCCCTCACGCACCTCATTGGTTGCTGACGAGACCACCTCTGCTATCTCAGTCCATATCTTCTGGTAGGCCTTTGGGGTGGACTTCCCATGCCCTCCCTGGGTCAAATCACCCCAGCGTAACTCGACCTCCTGCACGAGGAAGGTATTTGCCTCATCCGAGAACCTCCTGGCTCTTTTGCGGCCTCCAATGTGCTCCTCTCCCAAAACACTGTTCTCTCCAGCTTCAGTCTCCACAGCGTGCTGTGATGCCTCCTCCTCTCCCTCCATTATAGACCACATTCGTGCAAATATGTGGCTGGTAACAGCTAATTTTTATTTCCCTAGTTGCAGTGAAGCTCTAAAGTCTCCTTCCTTCCTCTCAAAGCAGCCACACCATACCCAGACACGCCTTCAGACCCTCTGAGCTCCCTCTCTCTTTGTCTCCTCTTCTCCGCGTGTCATGACTTCCTGAATTGCAGGAATCGAGCGTTGCCATGCCGTTGCTAAGGACGGCGACACTTTACGGCAGAAGGTCAGCGAGATTTAACGCTACCGCTCATTTCATATCACTCGCGCTAATGCCTATTTTAAAAACTGGAGACTCTAGGTGCGTTGAGAACGGGCGAGAAGCCGGCGATCTGAAAACTCATTTTTACTGCCCACACCGGAAATAACGCCCATTTTTGGGCGATATGCACAAAAGTGGAAAATCTAGCCCTATATCTTTATCTAGACCTGGCCACCATAAGTAACTGCATGCAAAACTCTTGGTCAAGCAAATTCCCAACTGGTGGTCATGAAGATCTCCTAACAATTTGGACCTGAACTTATTTGGAATAACTACTCTTGCACCCGACATGATACAATCTTTATCCACTGATAATACATTCCTATGAATGAAGTATGGATGAATCTCTTTCTCTGATACCTGGTTTGGCCAACCATTTTCTATGTAATCATACACCTTTGACATAACTGGGTCACATTTGGTTGCTCTATCAACCTCTTCAACTGTGACTGGCAGTTCATCAATGTATGAAAAATAGAACACTTCTTCCCTATTGGGTATGACTTGTCAACCTGGACATTACTGTGATCAGCTGATCATCTGTGAAGCAAAAGCAATTTGTCTCTCCTCCCCACTATGTAGTACATGAGAGATCATTGCCCCGACTCCATACGGAGAGGCGTCATATGCTAGCTTGATCTCTTTAGATTTGTCATAGTGAACTAACATGGTACTCTCTACCAACTGGCTTTTACACTCTTTGAATGCTGTGCCGCATTCTTCTCAGCACTTCCAATCGACCTGTTTTTCAACAGCTCATTCAGTGGATGTGACACTGGAGCCAAATTTTGTAGGAACTTCTCATAATAGTTCAAAAGACCGAAAATGATCAAAATTCAGTGACATTCTTGGGAGTGGGTGCATTTCTGATGGCATCCAGCTTTTCCTTGGTTGGATGTTCTGTGCGGTGATGACAGGCTGGTGGAGGACCTTTGTCTTACGGATGTTTATCGTAAGGCCCATGCTTTCTTATGCCTCAGTAAATACGTTGACTATGACTTGGAGTTCAGCCTCTGAATGTGTGCAGACGCAGGTGTCGTCTGCGTACTGTAGCTTGACGACAGAGGTTGGGGTGGTCTTGGACCTGGCCTGGAGACGGCGAAGGTTGAACAGGTTCCCACTGGTTCTCTAGTTTAGTTCCACTCCAGCAGGGAGCCTGTTGACTGTGAGGTGGAGCATGGCAGTGAGGAAGATTGAGAAGAGGGTTGGGGTGGTGACGCAGCCCTGTTTGATCCCGGTCAGGACGTGGATTGGGTCTGTAATGGATCAATTGGTAAGGATCACTGCCTGCATGTCATCGTGGAGCAGGCGGAGGATGGTGAAGAAATTTTGGGGGTATCCGAAACGGAGGAGGACGCTCCATAGACCCTCGCAGTTGACGGTGTCAAAGGCCTTTGTAAAGTCGATTCCTCTGTAGTTGCCGCAGTCGGACTTGTCCCCTTTCTTAAAGATAGTAACGATCACTGTATCTCTGCGATCTCCCGGCATGCTCTCCAGATGAGAGAGATGAGATCATGTATTCGCCACACAGCACTGCCCCCCAATCATCAAGATCCACAGCGCAGCCCTGGACAACGTGGACCATTTCCCATACCTTGGGAGCCTATTATCAACAAGAGCAGACATTGACAACGAGATTCAACACTGCCTCCAGTGGCCCAGTGCAGCCTTCGGCCACCTGAGGAAAAGAGTGTTTGAAGACCAGGCCCTCAAATCTGCCACCAAGCTCATGGTCTACAGGGCTGTAGTAATACCCACCCTCCTGTCTGGTTCAGAGACATGGACCATGTACAGTAGATACCTCAAGTCGCTGGAGAAATACCACCAACGA